>NC_083641.1:4984302-5351802 GCF_963576545.1 Limanda limanda
ACACATGACCATAGAGCAGTATACATTTTTTTATCTTGCGTATCTGCTGTTGATGTCTTATTTGTTGCTGAGTTTTTGGATGTGTTGCTGTGTTTTGAGGTTTGTACTTCAGGGGCTACCGTAGAATTCTAATTTAAATACAATGTTAGTGCACACTCTGTCTCTTCTCACCCACAGTCTCGTGTTTTATCCTGAAAATATTGAATCACCTGTTTTTTCCCCAGGATTAATGAACTGAAGTGATGAAACAAGAAACGTAATGAGGGTTTTCACCCGAAGCAGCCAAAAGTCGATTATCATTGTGTCTCCTCAGATCTGAGGTGTAATTATTGTGACTTTGTCCTTTTGTGTTTAAATGTCAGAAACAGTGGAGCGACACATTTCTTTTTGTCGGGAGAAACTCCTGACATCCAGCGGCTGCCAAAAAGAGCTGTTCCACAGTCAGAGGGACTGACTGACCTGAACTGACCCTAACATTTCTACAAAAGCTGAGAACTGTATCAGAAGTTATTAAAAATACAATGTTAACTGGCGGATGAATCTAAAGAAAGGATTCAACTCCTGCTATAAACATAAATGTCCAACATGAGCCTGAAAAAATACAAATATTGTATGTATGAAAATTTTACTCCGTTTTGTTTTCATAATATTAGATAGTGTCAATAACTTTTTAAATAATGTGAATATGAGGTTAATTTAAGTAATATGAGTAATCACTATTGAGATTAAAAATAAAGAGGCATTATTATTCAGTGAGATACCTGAGTGTTTGGTGAGATTATGAGGGGGTGGTGAAACCTGGAGGAGGGGGTTCTTCTAATCTCTCCGTCACACTTCATTTACCTTCTAATTAACATTCATCCAAAAGGCTGAAAGGATCTCGGAGCCAAATGGAGCATTTCGTGCGGCTCATTTAAAGTTAAAATTAACCTAAACTTTATTTTAATCAAATCCATTTTGTTTACATACAGTGACTTCAGGAAGTGTTCAGACCCAGACTTATAGTACATTTTCTAAAAACATGTTTTCACATTGATCGTGAATATTAATTTATTTAATACATTGCAAAAGGTGAATCCAAGTATCAAATATGTTTGTGATTTTCACGGAACAGCCGTTGTGAGGAGGGTGTTTGGCTTGGGAACCTCAGAACTGCATTCCTTCTTTCTGCAGATACTGTGGTTCTGTTGGCTTCATCAGGTCATGACCTCCAGTGTGCACTGGGGCGATTTGCAGCCGTGTGTGAAGCGGTTCAGATGTCAGCACCAAGACAGAGGCCATGGAGGTATCTCTGAGGTATACAATGGAGGTATGCCGAAAAAGGTGAATTGCTCTCTCCAGGTTGGGGGTCAGTTGTTTGTTAAGGACATTGGGTATCACGCTGTCTTATTGATGAGTGAGGGTAAGATGGAGCAGTAAGAAAAAATGCAAGCTTTGTGAAGAAAGAGCTGAGCTGCAAGTCAAAGCTTACATTTTCATTTAATCTACGTTCCGAACCCTCATATGGTCCTGAGCTCTGGGAAGTGACCTACAGAATGAGATTGTAAATCAAAGACGCTGAAATTACTTATGTCCATTGGATGGCCAATCTCAGTTTTGGAGAGAAGGTGAGGAGTTTGGACATCTGGAGGAGGCTCGGAGTAGAGCTGCCGCTCCTTATTGTTGAAAAAAGCCAGTTGAGGTTATTTGGAATCTGATCGGGATGCCTCATGGTCACCTTCCATTGGAGGTTTACTGGGCACGTCCAACCAGGTGGAGACCCGGGAAGGACCCAGGATCCCCTAGGAAGAATTGGGATTTGTGGATGGGAAAAGGAATGTTTGAAATGCCCTATGTGGCCAGCTACCTCTCCAACCTAACCTTTGATAAGCAGAAGACAATGGAAGGATGGAAAAAGTGAAGTGGTCTGAATCTTCTCTCAATTCACTGTAAATAATGGCTTCAGAAGCTGTGGTTAAAATTACTCTCCCTGTCTACAGAAAAACTGAAAGGTTAGTTTCCCGTAGCTACTATTAAAAAGTAAATGTAATTTTTGCTCCTCAGTCAAATTTAACCATCGCTCAGAAAGAGGCTGTTTGTCTGTCTCAGTCAGAGTTTGTGTAAAAGGTTTGTATTTATATAGAGATCTTCTAGTCTTGACTACTGAAAGCGCTTTACAGTACAGTTTGTCTCACTGATTCACACATACATTCAAACACTTTTTTCTCTATGTGGGGCAGTTCGGGGTTCAGCATCTTGAAGAAGGACACTTCGACATGCAGATGGGGATCGAACTGCCGGCTTCTGGGTGGAGGACGAACGCTCTTCCACTCAGCCACAGTGAGTCTCAGTCTACAGCTGCTTCACATGATCTCTACAGACGCTGTTCTACAACGTATAATGTCAAAGTATTTGTAGTAGTAGTTTGTATTTATGTTTCCTCTGCATAGTGAATAAATCATGTGAGTCCAGAACTACTGACAAGAGGTACAGCTCAAAGTTTTAAAACTATTAAAAATTAATAACGGAGATAAATAATGTCTGTGTGTGTGTGTGTGTGTGTGTGTGTGTGTGTGTGTGTGTGTGTGTGTGTGTGTGTGTGTGTATGAGTGAGTAAGAGAGAGACAGAGAGAGAGAGGGGGGCAGGGAGACTGTGTCCGATGCTGTTTGCTATTTCCCGGGGACAAGATTGACAGGAGACGCGGGTCTCTCCTGCTTTGGATGAGGATAATTAAAACAAACACGGTATAATCACATTCATGTGAGCAAGAGCGATGCAGCGAAAAAAAAAAAAAAAATCTCCGACAGGCAGAGACGCAACGCGAGTCGCTTTCTACCAGCACCACGTCTGAACAAACCCACGTTTAACAGAACTCTACTGGTTAATAAGTAAGTACAAACTGAAATAAAAACAAACGTCAAGCTGAAGGAACCCTAAACGTTAACGGAAAAGACCCGCGAACCTGAGTGACTGAGAGACAGAGAGCTGTTCTGTGAGTGAGAGAGCAGAGCGGTGTGTGAAGGGGAGGAGCGCTGTGACGCTGTGTGAGGATTTTCATTCAGTCCGAGCACAGATATGACTCGTATTACTCGTATAATACTCATGCTCGGCAAAAGTGCTTTATCCGTACCGGATACTCGTTTCAGTCGAGTATCCGGTTCATCTCTAGTTAGAAGTAATGTAAATTGGTAAACAATGACATTTCAAGTCATACATCTTGAAGGTTAGTGTTAGAGCTATATTCATGCTAGATTTCAAACCTCACAGTATTTTCTTTCTTGATAAATTATCACTCTACATTTTGGAGTCACGAGATCCCAACAACACACCTTCTGACAGTGTACAAACTATTTTTGAAAAGTTAGATAAAACTGGTCCCCATAAAACTGGTCCCCACAATGATAATATCCCCACTATAATGTTGTGTGTAAAATGTATGAAACATGTTTTTTCTAGATTGTGAATTCAAACTTAGTTTAGCAGAGCAGACACAACTTTGGTCTCAAATATTCTTATATGTACTTTACTATATTATTTATTGTGCATGTGTCTTTATTTACAGATTACAGAGTTCGAAAATGAAACCGAGACTTTTGTACCAAAACTAAGACGGACTAAAAGTATTCTGGTAAGTACTTACTGTGAGTTGACATCAATCACAAATAACTTGCAATAATTCAGTGGATTATAATTTAACAATATATATCATGTAGTCTGTAAAATGTAATCACTTTAAGTTGCACATCAATTTTTCAAGTTGATGCAAGTTGATTTAATCTTTTTTTTTTCAGAACAGTCAAAATATTCTGTTTATTATTAATACAAACTGCTAAAATAATCAAATTATGACACAAAACTTGCAAAACAGCCAAATGAGATGATGGTTTAATTGATACATCAACACAGATTTTAACTTGGTTCTGTTAGGTTACTGACTAATTTCTCATCTAACCATTACAGCTCTACATATGTATAATGTTTTTATTCATTTTTTTAGATGAATGACACAGATCTGGAAGATTCTGAGCTATTTGATTCGTCATCAGAGAGTGCAGATGACTACGTACCAGATACCAAAAGTGACAGTGACAGTGATCCGGATAGCTCAATAGGCCCCCCTGTATGCGATTCTACAACACCAGACAACATAACATGATTTTGGACAGTCACAACATTACACCTGAAGCCACCAGAGCAGTAGAAGAACCCTGTTCAAGTCAGACCATAAACGACAGCGTCGTTGTCACTTCATTTAAAAAAAAGAAAAAAAGGTGGGAAGAGAGTGTATGACAAAAAACATTATTGCTTGTATTGCAGTAAGCCTAATTCAAAAATTGCAAGGCATCTAGAGCGTGCACATGAAGATAAATCAGATGTGGCTAAAGCTCTAAACTTTCCAAAAGGTTCCAAAGAGAGAAAAAGACACCTGGATTATATTCTCAACAGAGGAAACTTTGCTCACAGTGCAGCAGTTATGGAGTCCGGAAAGGGTAAACTTGTGCCATTTAAACAACCTCCTAAAGGGTTGGATGAACTTGCAATAGATCCAAATGGTATGTTATTTTATTTCACTTTTTTGTTTGTTTTTGTTTATCATTTATTCATTTCGCATGGTTACACTGATGTTTGTGTGACTTCCACGGAGAAAGTTCAGGACAGTGTTGAGATATCTATGTTTTGTTCTCTATTTTATGACTATATTTTACTATAGTTTACCTACATTTATATCCTGTGAATCAATATTAGCTGTATAGTCTATAGGGTCAATAAAACTACAACTGTTTCTTTTATTGGAGTGATGTGTGGCTTTTTGACTCAGGCGCAGGGTCAGACACAGAGCACAACCACACAGTGCACATGAGAGAGGACGTGCCAGAACTAACACAATGAAGTACTTCATGAAATATTGTGAGAAAAAGGTATGAAAACCTCCTCTAAGTCTAATCTGCTGTGTCTCTCCGCTGTGGCAAACTCCCTGTTTGATAAGGACACTTGGTCCGATTGGATTTTCTCTCACAAGTGATATGCTTGCAAAAAACTGCACTTTGAGGAAACAGTAAACATCTGGCCAATTGCTGATTTCCGTCAAAGAAAAGAACCGCCTCTGTGTTGCACCCTGGGTCTTTACAAATACAGTGGACTTAGGATGGGGGCGCTTCTTCTCGACATGATCCAGTGAACCTGGTGACGTGTCCCGCAGAACCCCAGAGACTCTCTGTATGTATTGTTCTTATACAATAAACGTATTACTGTGAAACTTTTGAACATTGAACTTGTCTAAATTATTTACCTTTTCTACTTGAACCTCGAATCAACGATCACGCTGTCTGGTCCGGATGGGACCGGGCTCGACAACAGTGATGAGGAAGACAGGAGCACACAGGAGGGAAATTCTTCATCTACTGTTGACGGTATGTAGTGACGCTAAGTCGCTGTCTAATTAATGCCTTTTTACAGATTGTAATAGGCTGGTGGTGAAGGGTGAATTATCATTACATTTTCATAGAATGTAAATATAATTAGGCCTGCATATGAACTCGCTCAACAATGTAAAATAATCCACCCTAATTCATATTATTAAACATTCTGTAATTCCATGACAGCCTTACATTCTTAGCGGATCTGTACTGTGTGAATTTTAATGGTAAATTGATATAGCACTTTTCTATACTCGAAGACCACTAAGTGCTTTATAGTACAGTTTTGTCATTCACCCATTGACACACACATTTATCTCGAAATCAATTGAATATAATTTTAAACAAACATTATTTATTCATCTTTTTAATAATATGTAGTTTAAATACAAGTGTATTCAACACTTTAATGGTTGAATACACTTTTATTAATTAAATTGAATTTTCAATTTTGTATTATCATTATTCTGTAGTACATATATGTCTTTAAAATAAGTGAAATTCTTTTTTTGTTTTTTCATAGAACCACATACAGAGGAGACACTTCCTCATACCGAAAGGGATGAAATGCTGCCACAACCACCCAAGAGACAAAATCCACACTCATCAAATGATGAGGTACCTTCAGAATCCTGCAGAATGAGGCCTTCCTCAAGAGGTGAACTCATGCCACTTATCTTTTATCTTTTGTATGTCAGTAATGATTATGTATCCTTCTTTTTTTATATGAATTGTTAGTGTTTAAATTATAGAAATGTCCAAATGTTTTAAAATGTGTCATAGCAGCCATATGGGCACAGAAAAACAAACAGCACACCTTCAAATCCCTGACCATGTTAAAGCTGTTTATAATTTTGTCATTTAAAAATTGTCCCTGGAAAATGTTGTTAAAGTTTTACTTACTTTATTTCTTTTATGGCACCACCAGCAGAGAAGTCACTTCCTCCCACTGAGAGGAATGAAATGCAGCCACAACCACCCAATAAACCAAAACCAGTCAGTACGATGAGGTACCTCTTGTCTTTTTAATGTCAGTATTTATTATGTTTGCTTCTTTCATGGATACGGATTTTCACAGCACAACTAAAACTAGAAATGCCAAATTCTAAATTTGTTAGATACCAGATCAGAGTCTGTTTTTGGTGTTGCCCATTTAAGATGTTGCCACCAATACTTTGTCATTTCAGACCTTTGCCGCATAACTGTTGCTGCCCCCATTTAATTTTAATTAAATGGGGGCACCACATTAATTAAATTTTTTTTTATTTTTGTATATTCATGCCTGCAATAGTCTGATAAAGGGTTGTTAGGCTGATTCTATAGTCTATTAGGTGCTAGTAGGACTCATAACAGTAACAGTTTTAATAGTATAAACATACAAACAACAACTAGCCCCTATACCAACCACCTGTCCTGGGTACTCACAAATCCATATTTAGTTAGATTAATGAGTGAATTGGTACATTGTATTTATTTATCCAACAGATCCAACATTTTATAAATACATTATTGTCTTCATGACAATTTTGAGAAATTAATGTCAGTAAATGTGAGTCCATGTCAGTGACCAGAATTAACAGTTTTTTTTTTAATATAACACAGCATGTACAGCTTATAAGAAAATGGAATCAAAATCCTCTTTCCCACTTACAATTTCAGGCAGAATGCACAAATCAGTGTTTTCTTGGCAATGCAATTGTATATATTAGTTTTCTTATACTGTAGAAGCTAGTTTATACTGTATAGAACTTGTAACTTTGGATTATAACTCCTACACACTTCGGAGTCCTTGTCATTACAAATTTGTTGTTCTGACCCATTAAAGGTACATCTGGCCAAAAGAAGAAAACACCCTGGAAGCAGACAGAGGTTGAGGCAGTGGAAAGCAACATGAATCGATTCATCACATCTTGTATTGTTCCAGCAAAGTTTGACTGTGAGAATTGTATAAGAGCTGAACCAGAAGCTCTTAAGGACCGGAGCTGGCAGAATGTGAAATTCTACATATATAACCGCATTACGGCCAACAAGAGGAAATTTAGTAAATAATGGGAAGATTACCACCTATCTGGTATGGCAGATACTAACTTGGTCTACTGAAGGTGTTTATTTACTATGACTAAGGCATTTCATAATTTTTTATTTTATTGTTCTGTTCTGAAGTGCCAATAATAGCCAACATTTTTGTTATTTTAAATTCTTAAATATATATATTATTATTTTACTAAAAGAGTTATGTTAAAAGGAAGGATCGGTAAAACTTGAGATTTTATTTGTTTACAAAAAATCCCGTCTTTCCCTAAAACTCAGAACATGAATTTTGTCTTTCATTCGACCAAATATTTTGAAAGTGATTGAATAGCAGTAAGCTGTTGCTCTGTAGTTGGCTGTAATTCAAAATATCTTACAAATTTGAATGAATAAGATTTATTCTTTGTACGGATGTAGATAGCTTGTCACTGTTTGATATGTTAATATTGACTTCAACTATAGATGAGCCGGATACTCGGCTGAAACGAGTATCCGGTACGGATAAAGCACTTTTGCCGAGTACGATTATAATACGAGTAATCTGAGTCATTATCTGTGCTCGGACTGAATGAAAATCCTCACACAGCGTCACAGCGCTCCTCCCATTCACACACGGCTCTGCTCACTCACTCACAGAACAGCTCTATGTCTCTCAGTCACTCAGTTTCACTGCGCATCGGGACTGTTCCATAGGCTCAGTCAAGGAAGCAGAAATTATTCGTTCATTTCCCGACTGGGTCTTCGGGTACGAGTCTTTGGTAAATTTTTCACGAGACCTGCATTGGCTCAGTAGAGGAGCGCTGGAGATGCGAGGGACGTTCACTGTCTCCCGGAGAAATGAACACTCCGTGTTTCCAGCACAGAAAGACGCGAACCACATCCGTCCACAAGTCACAATGACTGGCCCCGTTATTTTCACTTTACATTCACACCTACTTTACAGTAAAGTAAACCTCTATTAAATACAGTACAACATGACAGTTTGTATGGTTTGAAATTGTCATTTATTATCACACTGGCATTTAATTATCACGGCAAACAATTACACTGCACTAAACTTTAAGTGTTAATGTAAAGTGAAAATAACAAAACCAGTCTGTATGACTTGCGAACGAATACAATTCACGTCTTTCCACACCAAAAACACAGAGTGCTCATCTCTCCGGGAGACAGCGAACGTCCCTCGCATCTCACTCACTCACACACACACACACACCCCCACACACACACACCTGGTGTGGACATAAATTTAAAAAAAATAAAAATAAAAAAAATCATAAAAAAATTTCAAAGTTAAAAAGAAAGTTATGTTGAACCAGCCCACTTCCGGGTTAAATCACACCCACTTCCGGGTTAGGCCCCGCCCACTCCGAGTACGGATACGGATAATTCATATGGTTAACAGATACAGATACAGATAATGCTGTACTCGCTCATCCCTAACTTCAACCACATAACACTAATAGTCCTATCAAATTCTGCTTCATTGTAAGGCAGAGTTCATTAACAGCAAGATGTTCTGTGCAAAGTGATGCTTTGCATCCCTATCACCATTTAAAGGCCTCATGTTATATCTCTACATTATCTATCAACAACTGAGCCAAGATTGATTTTTCTTTTTTGGTTTAGACTAAACAAACAGCTCTAACAAATGTAATAATGGAAGGACTTACAGTATCAGTAGTAATATATATTATAATGCTTTATTGAAAGAAGGTCCCCATCAGTCTTATGACAAGTTGTGTGAGTCATGCAAATGATATATAAATAAGGTCCCCATCAGCCATACCTACCCGTTTTTTCTTCGGTCCCGATTTTGCACAGTCAAAATACTAATTCATAAATTTAGATATTCTTAACAACCTCTAGAAAGGGTGGTCCCCAGAGATGATGATAAAAAGTTCAGGCCCCGCAGACCATGGAAACCAGTATGTGTGTGTGTGTTTTAAATGAGTCAAACGATCCTAAAGGTTTGTATTACTGAGCAGTCTGACACAAACACCAGGGGGAGTGTGTAACGTTGTTCCATTTCATGGCGTAATGGCTCCATCAATCACACAGCACAGAGCTGCAGCAGGAACAACTGAAGGAGCTGGACTCCATTTTAACCAGACATCATTTTGTCTCAAACACCAGACGCTTTCCGCAGGTAGGTGTGTGTATGTGTGTTTGAGCTGAAGAGGAGTTTGACATAACTGGAGACCAAAAATCTTCCTTAGTCACTGTCTCTCATCAGGATGATTAGGAGCTAATCAATGACAGATTCAAGTGAAGCTGCTCAGTAGCACAACTGTTGATAAATACACTTACTGAATATTTGATGGAAACAGATGATAGTGTTGTGTCTTCTGAGCATATAAACCTCTTCCTGTGATAACATAAACTTAAAGTATTAACCTGAGTGAGCATAACATGTCTCTGTCAGGACCATGTAATCCTTTCCCCCACCTTCGCAGCTGAGACTCATCTAATCAACTCCACCTCCACTCCATAAAGCCTCAGCTCATCTCCCCAGTCTTTGCCAGATCGTCCGTTCACCTGTGTGATTCAGCTGCACACCTTCCTGGCTCTACTCTATGCCACAGAGTGCTACCTGCTAGCTACCTGTTACCTGCTTGCTACCTGCTACCGGCCTGCTACCTGCTATCTGCCTGCTACCTGCCTGCTACCTGCTTGCTACCTGCTACCTGCCAGCTACCTGCTTGCTACACTGCATGAAAAGAAGCGTTTGTGTCAATCTGTGTCGCAGAGAAGTGTTGGCACATCCTTCGGTTAACGACTTTCACACGTATCTGCAGGCAGCAAAGGAAACGCTCAGGGTTCCTGCAGTTGTCAAGCCTGTGAGCTGTTGAGATTTGACCCCCCCTGCTCCAACTCCTACAGGACGCTTTCACATGCAAATGACAATGCTCTGAGCTTCACAAATGCAAATCAGTTTCCCTGAGAGCAGATAACACCAATATGTAAGAGGCACCAACAAACTATCTGGCTGAGTAAACCAGGCTTAAAATAAATATTAAACCTGAAATTTTAAATTGTTCTTAAGTAAGTAAGTGTGCTATAATGAATTATATTGTATACCACGAACAAAGGTCAATGCAGTCAAAAGAAATGAAACAATGCACTTTATTTCAAATTTTTATTGTCATCCAATCCTAAATCTCAACAACTGTACAGAGTGGCATGATTACAGTCACTTTTTCAATTGTGCTGGTTAAATGCACAGAGGAAGTGTAAACCACACCTCTTCCAGCAAATAAATGATGCTGGGTATGATCATCTGTGTCCTGTAAGCTCCAAACTTCTACTGGCTTTCCATAAAAATATCTGTCCTCCCAAAATACTGGCATCAAATTCACATGTCAATGGCAAACTAAGCTGTTCCATGAATTATAAATGGTACCTTTTCACCACTACTTTCAAAATTGCTATGAAACATTCATTGATTTAATGATTTATTTTTTCAGTGTAATATTTAATCCCCCATGGACTGCACAGTGACAAAACACAGCAGCCGGCTGTTTGGATACAACATACATCTCCACTCAGTTTGATTATTATTTTAAATATAAAGGAGACACAATATAGAGCTTAAATTCCTTCATAATTTGAACTTCAATTGTCTAATTGTTGTTATTAAACTTTCTCAGTATTCCATTAAAACAGTCAACACTTTTATCCAAAGCGACTTACGATAAGTGCATTCAACTATAAGGTTACGAACACAGAACAGCGTGAATCATGTGTGTAAATGTACTGAACACCGCTGCTCACGTCACCCGCTCGCGTCATCAGCTGATGGACTCGTCCAATCAGAGCCTCGTAAACGCCGTGCAGCAGCGTCGAGTGTCCCGCAGACAGGAAGCGGGTCGTGTTTAGCTTGTCCCGTACGAGTGACTCTGTCTTCGGGGTAAATAACTTGCTGAAGTCGACACGACACTGTTCCCTGGAGGAGAAGATGAGTGCGTGTGGAGGCAGAGCCGCGGGCCCGGTGTGGACGAGTCGAGGCGGAGAAGACGGAAGCACAGTCCCTCAGTGTTGGGGAGTAACGGAATACATGTAACGGCGTTACGTATTTAGAATACAAATTATGAGTAACTGTATTCCGTTACAGTTACAAATTAAATAGATGGTATTCAGAATACAGTTACATTGTTGAAATCAGTGGATTACATGACGGTACTTCTCGAGTTTATTCAATCTCTCGTAAATCCACCGGCGGCAAAGCCCCCAGGAAGCAGCTGGAGACCAGGGCTGCCGTAAGAGCGCACCTTCCCCCGGCGGCGTGAAGAAGCCTCACCGCTACCGGCTCGGGGCCGGGACCGAGGCTCTGAGAGAGTTCCGTCGCTACCAGAAATCTACGGAGCTGCTGATCCGCAAGCTGCCCTTCCAGCGCCTGGTGAGAGAAGACCGACATGCGCTTCCAGAGCTCCGCTGTCATGACTCTGCAGGAGGCCAGCGAGGCACGCCGGGTTCACACCGGACGCTGAAGCGCCGGGCAGCGCTAATAATATCGCCCGTTGACCTAGTAGTATAAAAGCATATAGTCACTTGTTGCTCCAACATTAACTGCAACAGCGTCCCAATTTAATGTCATCTATCTGCAAGAACTTCTCCGCTGTTTGCTCCGTTCAATGTCGGGTGTCGAGGGTAAATTACGTATTCTCCGCACCCCCCCCCCCTCTCTTTTTATCTTTATGACTGCTTGTGTGTCTGTAGTGGATGGGCAGAGGGGGGCATTTAATAATTTGATCGGTAAAATTGGTAAAATTAAAACTCCAGGACAACAGAAGGGGAATACAAACGATGGGATGCATACTTTATCATTTATATCATATAAAATGTCATCAATATCGTTTAAAATCATTTTTCAGTGTGTTTCCTGGAGCGATACGCTCGCGTCAAGCGCAAAAAAAAATAGACTCGACGCCGAAACGATCGCTGCACGGCGCGAGGCAGCCTTGGCGCAGGGGGGGGGGGGTCCTTCAGCCTCCGGTGGGGCCGGCACAGAGATGGGAGAGGATGGGAGCCGGACATCCAGCTGGCCCGCCGCATCGGCGGAGAGAGAGTTTAAACTGCTGCTGCTCCACTGACTATAACAACGCCGCAATCATACACTTGCATTACAAACCGGAAGTATTCCAAGTATTCAGAATACGTTACTTAGATTAGTTAATGTAATGGAATACGTTACAGGTTACATTTTTGGGCATGTATTCTGTATTCTGTAACGGAATACGTTTTGAAAGTATCCTTCCCAACACTGCAGTCCCTGAGTTACGGTGAGCTAGAGACGCCATGCTAACCACTAAGCTAACCCTACATCTGAAAGCATGTCCGCCACTCTTTGGGATAGCGAGAAAGTTGCTAAAATACGAATACAGCATCGAGTGCTGGAGCAGATCTAGTGCATGTGTAAATATGTATGAATTACTTAGATGTAACAGTTTGTTCTCGTTAAGTTTTTTCATCAACGTGACTTTTTTCTGTATGTTTTCACAGCCTCAGCCCCCCCCCCCTCCACACACACACACACACACACAAACAAAGAGGCGTTAGGCTGAGACGCTGAAAGTCCGGATTTAAAGTGCAGAAAATTAAGCCATTGAATGTAAGTAACTGTTTTTGAATTGTTTTGGTGTTTTTTTGCTGTGGATCTTCCAACGGTGATGCAGCGCGGCTATTTCCGTTTATTAATAATAAAGTCATGTTACATGTGTTGTTTTCCAGCTGCCTGTCCATGACGTACAAAGACACACTATGAGCCAGTATGATCCGACCAGACCTTACATCAGCATTGAGGAGTTGTCGGAGAAGAAAGAGGGTAAGGTTATATTCATTAAATAATTTTCCAGTTACATGTAAAGGTGTATGTTGTAATTGAACTGTGCTAATTTTACTGAATGTGTTTACAGCTGATTGAAGCGGGACAGATGACATGGATCCATCCTTCCACAGCCAGGAGCGCACCGACCTGTGTCCCACACTTCATATAAGACTGGAAGCTACACTGATCTCACAGCTACACACCACAGACGTCTACACACTGGAGAAGAGTCCCACAAAGAAGTCATGACCCAGAGGCTGCAGAGAAACATTTCAAGCCTCATCTGAGTTTTTGTACAATATTTTTGCTGTATGTAAATAAAGCTTTCACTCCACATATACCTTGTTCACATTTGTTCCCTGTACAATATGTTCACCTATAACATCAAGCATCACATGAATGTTTAGTTTTAATTAACTGCAGTGCTTTTGGTAAAGGCTTACTTATAAATAATAATAAATATTAATATATACATTTTTATTATAAATATTGTGTGGGAGGGGCTTACCCCACGTGCGGAATGCTGTGACCCCACGTGTGCACTGCAATGACCCATAAGGTGACCAATAGCAACACTTCTACCAACCAATCACGAGTGACATTAGTTTCAAGGGTCTGTGGTTTCCTCCAATGGTGAGTAGAGAGAGGTTCTAGCCAGCGGCTGGACTCCGATTCATATGCTAATTAGATCACACGTCGCGATCGGTCCGCGAGGCTCAGCGAGCCCCCCCGCGGCTCTCTCCTTTGTTCTCCAAATCCCCCTTAAGGTCCGCAAACGCCGATAGACCCACCTTGTCTTCACTGGCGAACGCCGAGGTAACATCATGGAAACAGTTGGTTACAGCAGGGGATTAGGCCTGTCCGTAGAGGTTCACTGTGACAATAATACTGCTTTTCGTCTAGTGCTACCTGCTACCTGCCTGCTACCTGCTACCTACCTGCTACCTGCCTGCCTTATTGGAATTTCCAATAAACCTTTTCCTACCATCTACCTGCCGTGTTCTCTGTCTACACTTTTGGGTCCGCTTAAAAATAAGATCATAACAGAACGATCTGGCCAACATGGACCCAGCAGACACAACACCGGTTTCCAGCCAACTAATCCATGCTCTAACACTAGACGAAAAGCAGTATTATTGTCACAGTGAACCTCTTCGGACAGGCCTAATCCCTTGCTGTAACCAACTGTTTCCATGATGTTACCTTGGCGTTCGCCAGTGAAGACAAGGTGGGTCTATCGGCGTTTGCGGACCTTAAGGGGGATTTGGAGAACAAAGGAGAGAGCCGCGGGAGGGCTCGCTCCGCCGCGCGGACCGATCGCGACGTGTGATCTAATTAGCATATGAATCGGAGTCCAGCCGCTGGCTAGAACCTCTCTCTACTCACCATTGGAGGAAACCACAGACCCTTGAAACTAATGTCACTCGTGATTGGCTGGTAGAAGTGTTGCTATTGGTCACCTTATGGGTCATTGCAGTGCACACGTGGGGTCACAGCATTCCGCATATGGGGTAAGCCACTCCCACACAATATTAATAATAAAAATGTATATTTATTATTATTTATAAGTAAGCCTTTACCAAAAGCACTGCAGTTAATTAAAACTAAACATTCATGTGATGCTTGATGTTATAGGTGAACATATTGTACAGGGAACAAATGTGAACAAGGTATATGTGGAGTGAAAGCTTTATTTACATACAGCAAAAATATTGTACAAAAACTCAGATGAGGCTTGAAATGTTTCTCTGCAGCCTCTGGGTCATGACTTCTTTGTGGGACTCTGTCTGAATCTTCTCCAGTGTGTAGACGTCTGTGGTGTGTAGCTGTGAGATCGGTGTAGCTTCCAGTCTTATATGAAGTGTGGGACACAGGTCGGTGCACTCCTGGCTGTGGAAGGATGGATCCATGTCATCTGTCCCGCTTCAATCAGCTGTAAACACATTCAGTAAAATTAGCACAGTTCAATGACAACATACACCTTTACATGTAACTGGAAAATTATTTAATGAATATAACCTTACCCTCTTTCTTCTCCGACAACTCCTCAATGCTGATGTAAGGTCTGGTCGGATCATACTGGCTCATAGTGTGTCTTTGTACGTCATGGACAGGCAGCTGGAAAACAACACATGTAACATGACTTTATTATTAATAAACGGAAATAGCCGCGCTGCATCACCGTTGGAAGATCCACAGCAAAAAAACACCAAAACAATTCATAAACAGTTACTTACATTCAATGGCTTAATTTTCTGCACTTTAAATCCGGACTTTCAGCATCTCAGCCTAACGCCTCTTTGTTTGTGTGTGTGTGTGGGGGGGGGGCTGAGGCTGTGAAAACATACAGAAAAGTCACGTTGATGAAAAAACTTAACGAGAACAAACTGTTACATCTAAGTAATTCATACATATTTACACATGCACTAGATCTGCTCCAGCACGCGATGCTGTATTCGTATTTTAGCAACTTTCTCGCTATCCCAAAGAGTGGCGGACATGCTTTCAGATGTAGGGTTAGCTTAGTGCAGTGGTTCCCAAACTTTTTGTGCCCAAGGCACACCAAAGGACAAATAAAAATTTCAAGGCACACCTATTGTGCAAAATAGCCTTATAACACGTGTTATCACTAATATCATCTGTTTATCTGTTAAGTTTATAATTATTTACTAATGCCAAATAAGATGTGACCAAGACAACTATTCTACTCATGAAATATTTATTAACAATATACTTCACAAAATTATTTAAACTTTATCAAATTGGGCTTAATCAAACACACCCATTTCAACCAGACAGGTGAGGCAAAGGAAACAGAAATTCAGCAGAGAACTGTCCATGAGAAAGCTGCATGCTGAATCTGACCCACAAATTATAACTGTAACATTTAGAATCAGGCTTTTTTTGTAAATATTCTGCCTACTAACAAATCAGTGGGACACATGTGCCTGTCGGGGCGCACAGATTTTTGTAATCCTTGGTGGCACGGAGGAGAGGGCCACTCGCAAGTCCTGCTCAACAGAGAGCCGTGACCTGGTCTTGTTCTTCATGTGAACAAGAGTGGAGAACGCCAACTCACACAGGTAGGTGGTGGGGAAATGAAGAAGTTGGTCGATAGCGTGGTGGGAGATGGTTGGATATTCTGATGCACAAACCAACCAAAACTGATCGAGTGTGAGCTCACTAAATTTCAGTTTCAGCGTGCGGTCCGCACGGAGCTCTGCGCTCTCCTCTCTCTCCTTCATAGTGAGCTTCTCGGTTGAGGACTCGGACTCCTGGTTGAATGGGTCTCGGATCCAGTCATTGTCCTCGATGTCCGCCACACGTGGAAAATAGCGCTCAAACCTCTCTTTTAAGGTCTGAAGGTGTTCGGCATATATAGCGCGCTCACTGGCTGCCTGTGGCGCAGCTGATGCCAGCGGGAACATGTTCATGGAGCCCTGTTCCAAAGCCTCGCGCCACAGGGTCAGTTTGCCCATAAAGCCCCGAATCTTGTCTGTGGATGATAAAATGTTTTCATTCCTGCCCTGAAGCTTGGCGTTTAACTCGTTGAGATGCCCAAATATGTCTGCAAGGTAAGCCAGCCTGGCGCACCAGCTCTCATCCGCGAGCCTGTCCTTATGAGGGACAGCGTGTTCACGTGAAAATTCCAAAAGGGGTTGTCGGACTCGGCAGTCTCTGCACTGGTGGTTGGTGGTTTGCTCCGCACGAGAAAGCGCTCCATTTTCCCTCTTGTTTATGTTTTAATGTTGTGTTCACCTGCGCCACTGCGCGAACAGCGAAATGTGGGATCCTCTTTGAGGATTTTTTAAATAGTTTTTAGATAAAGAGTTTGCCTCTGTATTATGGAATGAGTGCATTCAAAGTAGTATATAGTAAATTAAAATAATTATTTTTGTATAGTTGTATACTATATTGCAGTAGGCTATGGTTGTCACAAAATCCCATGGCACACTTGGACTTGCCTCACGGCACACCAGTGTGCCGCGGCACACAGTTTGGGAACCACTGGCTTAGTGGTTAGCATGGCGTCTCTAGCTTAGCTCTCACCGTAACTCAGGGACTGTGTGCCCGTCTTCTCCGGCTCGACTCGTCCACACCGGGCCCGCGGCTCTGCTTCCCACGCACTCATCTTCTCCTCCAGGGAACAGCGTCGTGTCGACTTCAGCAAGTTATTTACCCCGAAAACAGAGTCACTCGTACAGGACAAGCTAAACACGACCCGCTTCCTGTCTGCGGGACACTCGACGCTGCTGCACTGTGTTTACGAGGCTGTGATTGGACGAGTCCATCAGCTGATGACGCGAGCGGGTGACGTGAGCAGCGGTTACTTCATATGGGATGAGTATTTGATTGAGGCCAGGTTTATTTTTTGTGGTGTTTAGTACATTTACACACATGATTCACGCTGTTCTGTGTTCGTAACCTTATAGTTGAATGCACTTATTGTAAGTCGCTTTGGATAAAAGTGTTGACTGTTTTAATGGAATACTGAGAGTTTAATAACAACAATTAGACAATTGAAGTTCAAATTATGAAGGAATTTAAGCTCTATATTGTGTCTTCTTTATATTTAAAATAATAATCAAACTGAGTGGAGATGTATGTTGTAGCCAAACAGCCGGCTGCTGTGTTTTGTCACTGTGCAGTCCATGGGGGATTAAATATTACACTGAAAAAATAAATCATTAAATCAATGAATGTTTCATAGCAATTTTGAAAGTAGTGGTGAAAAGGTACCATTTATAATTCATGGAACAGCTTAGTTTGCCATTGACATGTGAATTTGATGCCAGTATTTTGGGAGGACAGATATTTTTATGGAAAGCCAGTACAAGTTTGGAGCTTACAGGACACAGATGATCATACCCAGCATCATTTATTTGCTGGTAGAGGTGTGGTTAACACTTCCTCTGTGCATTTAACCAGCACAATTGAAAAAGTGACTGTAATCATGCCACTCTGTACAGTTGTTGAGATTTAGGATTGTTTTGGATGACAATAAAAATTTGAAATAAAGTGCATTGTTTCATTTCTTTTGAATGCATTGACCTTTGTTCGTGGTATACAATATAATTCATTATAGCACACTTACTTGCTTAAGAACAATTTAAAATTTCAGGTTTAATATTTATTTTAAGCCTGGTTTACTCAGCCAGATAGTTTGTTGGTGCCTCTTACACATTGGTGTTATCTGCTCTCAGGGAAACTGATTTGCATTTGTGAAGCTCAGAGCATTGTCATTTGCATGTGAAAGCGTCCTCTAGGCGTTAGAGCAGGGGGGGCAAATCTCAACAGCTCACAGGCTTGACAACTGCAGGAACCCTGAGCGTTTCCTTTGCTGCCTGCAGATACGTGTGAAAGTCGTTAACCGAAGGATGTGCCAACACTTCTCTGCGACACAGATTGACACAAACGCTTCTTTTCATGCAGTGTAACCAGTCAAGGAGCTCTTCTTGGACAGCATGAACAGCTTCTCCAGGGCCTCACAGACACCTACCGCGCTCTGGTAAATCAAGTAACTGAATTAACCCAACAAGTCTCGTTACTTACCTCTCTGTGTGCCTCATTTCCAGCTGCCGCTTCATTACCTGATCCTGCTCCCCCAGCCCCAATACCACTTGCTACCACTGCTAATCTGGATTCCCTGGCTTCAACCCCGAGCCCTTTAATGGAGATCTGAAGACATGTCAGGGTTTCCTGTTCCAGTGTGGTATGGTTTTTCAACAACGTTCCTCAGAGGGAGAGCTTTGGTATCGGCTGAAGCAGTTTATACACCCGTGTCTCTTACTACCGTTGACAATACACCACTGTTCACACACATACACACACTTTAACGTGTAGTCAGATACACATAGCGTAAACACACAAACATAACACATAGTTCTTCTCCTGCTTCTCAACCTCAGAATGTTTCATACTCCTTAAAAAGGGAGTCTGGCATAGCGGACAGATAACAGGTTTTCAAACCTCTGGCTTCATGAATCACTTCATTATATTAGTTCTGAGACTCCCTCACACACACACAGCGGACAGATTAGACTAGAGGTTTTCATGCCTTTCTCACAGTTTTCTATGACCTCACTTCACTTCGCACACACAAGGCAATATGCTCATGAACTTTAGTAACCGCGACACGGCTTGCACGTCATCACGCAACGCCAGGAGGAGGACCAAACGACGCCAGGAGGACGACCCGACGAGATCCGACCAATCCCAATCGAAGAAGAACCTCTGTCATGCCCAGTATCAATATATAAGCTTTCTACGTACTCTGCCTCACCGCCATTTTTTCCTGTACAGGATCAGTGGACCATGCATGATCATTTGCTAGACACCGCAGTTTCCTGACCTGTGACCTCTGAATAAACCTGCTTAATTTTAACTTGAGAACGACGCCTCCTGCCTTTGATTTCCACCCGCAACACTACTGTGACCTATGAGGATTTTATTTCCAATCTAAGAAGAGTTTTTGATCATCCTGATTGCCATGGCTCTGCATCAAGACGTTTATTGAGTCTCCGTCAAGGGTTAAGGAGCGCAGCAGACTAAGCTGTGGAATTCTGGACCATGGCAGCTGATGCTCAATGGGATGAGCGTGCCTTAAGAGGGTTTTTTTTGAAAGGGTTGAATGAACTGCTTAAAGATGAACTTGCCTCCAGGGATGAACCTGAGAGTCTCAACTCCCTGATTTCTCTAACTATCAGGTTGGACAATCGCCTACGTGAGCGCCGCCTGGAGAAATCCTCTCGTTCGCAGCCAGTCACCAGCACTCCCTTTGTGCCTAGAACTCTCACCACAGTTGGTCCACAACAAACCCACCCAATTCTGCCCAGCTTGGCCACTGCTTATCCTGAGGATGAACCCATGCAACTTGGCAGGGCCCGACTAACTCCGGCGGAGCGTCTACGTCGCATCCGGGCCGGTGAGTGCATATATTGTGGACAAGTGGGTCATTTCCGTGTGACTTGTCCTATTCTACCAAAAGACCGGGCTCGTCCGTAAGGATGGGGGTACTGATGAGCCAAGCCAACCACTTCCCCCCACATAAGTCCCAGTTACAAGTTTCAGCTACGATTTGCTCCAATCAGTTGTCTCTGCCCCTCCAGGCACTTGTAGACTCGGGTGCCGAAGATAATTTCCTTGACTACGATTTAGCTATACAGTTAGCTTTAGTCCTCGAGCCCTTAAAGACTCCCTTAAATGCTAATGCTCTGGATGGTAGATTTTTAGCTAAGATAACCCACCAAACATCTCCTCTCACCCTCGTCCTCTCTGGTAACCACCGTGAATCCATATGCCTCAAGATAATGTCATCTCCAAATTCACCTCTTGTTCTTGGTCACCCATGGTTGAGGAGACACAACCCCCACATAGATTGGGAAGCGGGGAGAATCATAGGTTGGAGCAGTTTGTCACTCTACGTGCCTGCAGTCAGCTTTGTCCCCACCACATGGAGCCAACGCATCAGGTTGCCCTCTGCCCAAGCCACCAGACTTGTCAGCCATTCCTCTGGAGTACCATGATTTAGGTGAGGTTTTTAGCAAAGAGCGAGCACTTTCTCTACCCCCCCATAGACCTTATGATTGTCCTATTGACATGCTCCTTGGTTCAACTCTGCCCGCTAGCCGGTTATATAATATCTCGCGCCCTGAACGGGAGGCCATGGAAAATTATATTAAGGAATCCTTAGCTGCTGGGATAATCCGCCCATCCTCTTCCCCTCTTGGTGCTGTTTTTTTTTTGTCATGAAGAAGGATAAGACTCTCCGCCCTTGTATCGACTACCGTGGCATGAATAACATCACTATCAAGAACAAATACCCCCTTCCGCTAATCAGCTCTGCTTTTGAACCTCTTCAGGGAGCCACTGTCTTCTCCAAACTGGACCTCCGCAATGCTTACCATCTTGTGCGGATTCGGGATGGAGATGAATGGAAGACTGCTTTTAACACACCCCTAGGCCATTTTGAATATCTTGTTATGCCTTTTGGATTGACCAACGCTCCAGCAGTTTTTCAGGGACTGGTGAATGATGTCCTTCGTGACTTCAATAACCGTTTTGTTTTTGTTTATTTAGATGACATCGTGATTTTCTCCAAGGACCTCAGTGAACATGTGTCCCATTTCCGGCTAGTTCTCCAGAGACTACTGGAGAATAAACTTTTTGTCAAGGCAGAGAAGTGCGAGTTTCACACCAGCTCTGTCAATTTCCTGGGGTACATCATCAAGGGTGGGCAGGTGAAGATGGACCCTGAAAAGATTAAAGCGGTATCTGAATGGCCCACACCCACGACACGCAAGAAATTGCAGGGTTTTCTTGGCTTTGCAAACTTCTATCGCCGATTCATCAAAGGCTTCAGTCAAGTGGCAGCTCCCCTCTGTAAACTAACCTCTTCCTCTGTGCAGTTTTCCTTGACACCGCAGGCAGAGGCAGCATTTTGCAAGCTCAAGAATCTCTTCATCTCAGCTCCTGTGCTAGTCCAACCAGATTCCTCTCTGCAGTTTGTAGTAGAAGTTGATGCCTCGGATACTGGGGTAGGAGCAGTTCTATCTCAACGTTCTGGTCCAGATCACAAGCTTCACCCATGTGCCTATTATTCGCGTCGCTTGTCACCTGCGGAGAGGAATTGCGATGTTGGGAACAGGGAGTTATTAGCGGTCAAGTTAGCTTTAGAGGAGTGGAGACATTGGCTGGAGGGGGCGGAGCAACCATTCATAGTTTGGACTGATCACAAGAATTTAGAGTACATTCAGTCAGCTAAGAGGCTAAATTCCAGACAGGCTCGGTGGGCTTTGTTTTTCAGTCGTTTCAACTTTACATTAACCTACCTCCCAGGTAAACGTAACATCAAACCGGATGCCCTCTCCAGACAACATATGAGTGAGATGTCCGATGCAAGTTCAGAGACCGTCTTGCCTCCCTCCTGCGTGGTGGCAGCAGTCACATGGGAGATTGAAGCGGAGATTAGACGGGCACAACAGAACCATCCTGATCCAGGTACAGGCCCACCTAACAGACTCTTTGTCCCAGATTCTGTCTGTTCTCAGGTCCTGCAGTGGGCTCACACCTCTAGGTTGCCTTCCATCCTGGAATTAGCCGCACTCTCTCTCTCCTGAAGAGACACTTCTGGTGGCCCAAGATGGATGCAGATACACGCTTTTATGTTGCTGCCTGTTCAGTGTGTGCGAGGAGCAAGGCTTCCCACCGTCCTCCAGCTGGCCTTCTGCGTCCACTTCCAGTTCCTAGCCGTCCATGGTCACACATCGCCTTGGACTTTGTCTGTGGTTTGCCTCCCTCTCAAGGTAACAGTCGTTCTCACTGTTGTAGACCGATTTTCCAAGGCTGTCCATCTTCATGCCCTGCCAAAGTTACCATCTTCTCAGGAGACTGCCAAACTATTAACCGACCATGTTTTTCGCCTACACGGCATACCAGTTGACATTGTCTCTGACAGGGGTCCCCAGTTCACCTCTCATGTTTGGAAGGCTTTTTGCCAGGGCCTTGGAGCCAAGGTCAGCCTATCTTCCGGATTCCACCCTCAGACCAATGGACAGACAGAGAGGGCTAATCAGGACCTGGGGTCTGCCCTGCGTTGCATCTCATCACTCAACCTGTCAACCTGGAGCTCTCACCTGATCTGGATCGAATATGCCCATAATTCCCTAACCAACGCGGCCACAGGTATGTCCCCTTTTGAGGCTTCTCTGGGATATCAACCACGTCTGTTTCCCTCTCAGGAGAAGGATTTGGCGGTACCCTCAGTTCAGCATAACCTTCGTCGCTGTAGGAAGGCCTGGGATGACACCCATGCGGCGCTCCTTCGGTCTGTGGAGGCCAACAAACGCATCGCTGACAAGCGTAGGATTCCTGCTCCCGTTTATCAGCCAGGTCAGTCAGTGTGGCTTTCCTCCACAGACATTCCACTAAAGTCAGTCTCTAAGAAGTTAGCCCCTCGCTTCATTGGACCATTTGTAATTGATAGGCTTATCAATCCCTCTGCTGTCAAGTTGAAGCTGCCCAGTACTTTAAGAATACATCCCACCTTTCACTTTTCTCAGTTAAAACTGGTTTCCTCTAGCCCTCTGTGCCCTCCAGCCAAACCCCCTCCACCCGCCCGGATAATTGACGATCACCCAGCTTTCTCCGTGCACCGCCTTCTGGACGTCCGTCGGCGTGGCAGAGGACTGCACTATCTGGTCGACTGGGAGGGTCATGGTCCCGAAGAGCGCTCCTGGGTGCCCCGGTCATTCATTCTGGACCCGCATATGATCAGGGTCTTCCATCGTGCCCATCCTGATAGACCGGGGGGCTCGCCTGGAGGCGTCCATTAGGGGGGGGGGGTACTGTCAGGACCATGTAATCCCTTCCCCCACTGTTCCCTTTCCATAGGTGGCTGGAGCTCGGAGGAGCCTCCTGTGGAACACCTTCGCAGCTGAGACTCATCTAATCAACTCCACCTCCACTCCATAAAGCCTCAGCTCATCTCCCCAGTCTTTGCCAGATCGTCCGTTCACCTGTGTGATTCAGCTGCACACCTTCCTGGCTCTACTCTATGCCACAGAGTGCTACCTGCCTGCTACCTGCCTGCTACCTGCCTGCTACCTGCCTGCTACCTGCTTGCTACCTGCTACCTGCCAGCTACCTGCCTGCTACCTGCTTGCTACCTGCCTGCCTTATTGGAATTTCCAATAAACCTTTACCTGCCGTGTTCTCTGTCTGCACTTTTGGGTCCGCTTAAAAATAAGATCATAACAGTCTCCTTGAAATACACAGCATACACTGTCTCCTAACACACACTGGAACATTGACTAATAGTTTACACAATACACATTAAGCTCAACATGCTCATATCAACGTTTTGTTGTTTAGTCAAATGTTTCATTCATCATTTTTTATATTTCCTCGAAACATAAGAGATTGATGACAGCCCTAGAGCATTTTTAGATTATAGATACATTCCAATGTGTGAATTTACAGGGAAACAGAAGCAGCAGCGAGTTAAATATAACACACACACCAACATTACTAGTCTTGATTCAAACAGCTTTAGTTGCATCTGAGAGACTTTTAAGAGAAATTTAAATCCTTCTGTGTATGTGAGTGAGTTGAAATTCTACTGATTGCGTTAGACGGGCACACAGATGGACAGAGTCGTTGTCTCTGATCCCAACACTTCAGACGTTTGAAAGGAAACCCTGACACTTTCTATCTCCTGAAGAAACCCACACTCAACCCGTCTGAAGGAAACAACTACAGACCTGTCTCTTTTCTTCTAATTCTTTCCAATGCTCTCGAGCGAGCTATCTTTAATCAACTCACCTATCTCCCCCATAATAACCTTCTTGACCCTCACCAAGTTGGTTTCAAGGAAGGCCACTCAACTGAGACTGCCCTCCTTGCTGTCTCTGAGCAGCTTCACACTGCTAGAGCAGCCTCTCTCTCCTCTGTCGTTATCCTTTTAGACCTCTCTGCTGCATTTGACACCATCCTACTGCAACGACCACACTTACCGGGTAACTTGGGGAGGATCTGTGTCTGAACCTTGTCCTCTCCCTACTGGGTCCCTCCTCTTCTCTCTGTACACCAACTCTCTCAACTCTGTCATTCACTCACATGGCTTTTCCTACCATAGCTATGCTGATGACACCCAACTAATCCTCTTTTTTCCCCAATCTGAAACACAGGTAGCAGCACAATCTTCCTGTCTGACTGACAACTCTAAGTGGATGTCTGCACACCACCTGGAAATCAACCTGGACAAGCCCAAACTACTTTCCTTCCAGGGAAAGACTGTCCCACCCACGACCTGACTATTGCCTTTGAAAACCTCGGTGGTAGCCCTCACCCAGACTACTAGGAACCTGGGTGTGACACTCAACCGCCAACTCGCCCTTACTGACAACATTACTGCAACCACCTGTTCCTGTAGATTCATGCTGTACAACATCAGGAGAATGCGTCCCCTTCTCACGCCATCCGACCTCTGCAGCACATCCAGAATGCAGCAGCTCGACTGCTCTTTAACCTGAGTTCACTCACACTACTCCGTGTAGCAAACACGGTGATTCCACCATTCCAAGCAGTATGAGGGCCGAATGTGTGAAATGTGTGGGATATGGACCAAAATTTGTTTTCCTAAGTGGGTTGGACACCAATGTCTCTGCACAGACCTGATCACACAAGGTCTCTTGAATATGTAACAGACAAAGGTTTCAGTCCAGCTGACTGAAGAAATGGCTTCATAATATAAACTGTGTACCTATAGTAACTCCAGCTAAAACATTTAGTGTGTGAAAGTCATTGATTATGGTGATGAATTGATTTTTAGTTTTTCTAATTTATTTATTCCACTTAGTCGAATCTCATGCAGCTTCTGTGCCAAACCCAGCGGTGGTGATGAATGAGCAGGCGGCCTTGTTATAGGCAGACAGTGGGTGGAACAGCTTCCTGTAACAGCAGCAACCCTCAGCACATGAAGAACGTTTATACAGGGAAAGAAGAAAAGAGGCAGAGCAGATGATTCCTTTCAATGAGAAGCAAAAAGACTCAAGCAGATGTTGATGACACACTGATTCACTGACAGAGACGTTCAGTACGAATGGTTCATTTACATTCAGTCAAGGTCTGTTTTACACGTATATAGAAGTGTATGCACCTTGATGTCTCTAGCTCCTGAGCTTACGAACACAGTCAGATCAATCACCAGCTGATAGAGAAAAACTTCACACTGAATCAAAGAGTGCGTAGCTTCTCTGAAGGCAACAATTTGTCAACTACAGGAGATACGCTGGAAGCCTGACCTTCATCATTGAGTCCTGTCTGATCAACTGCTGCTGACTCCTTCAAAGCAACATTCTTACCTCAAACACCTGTTGCATTTCAATATTAGCAATGTCTCCACAGAATTAACCAAATATAATGACATTTAAATGTATTAAACTATATACACATTGTATTGAAGGATACACTGTGGAAAATAGTTGAAAATAGTTGAGTCTAGTGTATATATGACAAACCCAACTCATATTACATCAAGAAAACTTTACATAGTTCAGTCCACACATATTATTTCCCTAATAACCAAGAGGCATGAAGGTTTTTACTTTGAGATTTTCTCAAATAATGAAGGTTTGAGTGAGTGTGATGCATGCACAAAGGTATGTGCCAGACAACACACTTTATGTTGAGTAACTTTGATAATACATGTATTGTATTTTAAGTAAAGAAATTGCTTATTGTGGCTACTTGGGAATTAGGGAAGATGTGTGAATCATGTTGTGTGTTGACCACCCCTAGACAGGAATAATTCTAAATGAATAACAGACCTGTCTCACAATTTTGACGTGGTGAAAAAAAAAGTTAACCCATACCACATTCTTCCACCAAGTTTCAAGGAAATAGGTTCGGGTCTTTTGTCTTTTTTTGGGGTTTTTTGATATACAGGCAAACAATAGACCGCCAAATGAAGTTGTAACTTCCTTGGCAGTGGTGAACATAGTAAGCTCTGACATTCAGATATAGGACATCAAATATTAAGATACTATCATCATCAACAGATCTGCAGCTTCAGGCATAATAGTTTTACAGATTTTGAAATAAAGACCAAACAATCATTGGATTAGCACAGGACTGAATTTGCCCTGAGCTGTTCTCACTAATTGTATACAAGTAATTTTCAGTTCACAGTATCTCAGTGTTCAGAATCTTGGTGTCAGTGTTCAGTCCAGTCAGATGATCAGTATGTCTGTGGCCTCCTGAACATTTATTGATGATACACAACTTAAAAGCAGAACATGTCAATAAGGGTTTGGCATTATTGAAATGACTTGTATTCATTTTCCAGTCTGGACTCCGCTGGAGCTCCACAGGGCTGTGATAACTGATAATTCAAGATTTAACTGTTGTGATTAACTCTCATTGCCTCTGATCCCAAGACAAGATGTTGATCTACTCTGCTCCAGGCTTCTCAAGCAGGTGGCAGCTCTTGCAACTAAAATCACTACAATCTAGAGGATTCATGAGCCATCTGAGTGAGATATTATTTAATGAAGACTCAGTTGTTGAAACAGGCAGAGGGTTCAATCCAGACATGCATCCGTTGTGCTGAAAATGACAGAGGGGGCATAACTGATTGATGCAGTTTTCAGTCAACACCTCCAGAGGATGCACAAAGAATTAGGTCTGGACTCTCTGCAGAGTCTTTGCTCAGACACGTTCACAACAGCACAGAAATCTCTTCAGCATTCAGCTAAAGTCAGAAAATTATCTGAGGCCGTCTCCTCCTCCTTCACACCTTCTGTCTGGTGAGTGGGAACATTGTAGAGTTGGCAGAGTCCAAAAACAGCAAGAAGCCTCGTTTGACGGATTTCAACGAGTTAATAGTGAACTTTAGCCTGGGTGCCAGACGAACTTAGCCCCGCCCACAACATTTGAGGTCGGGAAGTTCGGTCTGGCATTGCTCCGTTGGGGAGAAACTATGGCCGAACCGAAGTGGTTCAGACCAATCAAATTGTCAGGGCGGGCTTTATACGATGATGGACAGATGATCAACAGTAACGTTATCAACCACGTCACCAAAGAGCGCTTGGGTTAGCACCGTGAGCGCCGATGCCAGCTGTTAGCTTCGGTGCTGCACCTCTTCAGGAACTGACCAGGCAGTATACTTGGTTAGAAGGAGAGAGAGAAAGAGAGCATGTATCTTGCAAGTAGGGATGGGAATAATTTATCGATGATCGATTAATTGATCATTAAGAATTAGTCTTTCATCGATAAAACTATTGCATGTTCGCTATGTGGCAGGAGGTCGTTATATCCAAAGTGCCCTGAACGCAGCACAGCGAGGCTGTTAGCAGCTGGAGGAAAAAGTCTCTCAGATGCAACTAAAGCTGTTTGAATCCAGACTAGTAATGTTGGTTAGTATATTTAACTCGCTGCTGCTTCTGTTTCCCTGTAAATCCACACATTGGAATGTATCTATAATCTAAAAATGCTCTAGAGCCGTCATCAATCTCTTTTGTTTCGAGAAAATATAAAAACTGATGAATGAAACATTTGCTGGAGGAGGACATACGTCACATACTATGCTGCTCTGATTGGTTGTAGGTCTATCCAATTGAGCGAAGAGGCATTTATTTTCCTGGTTCGGTTGAAACACGCCCCATAATCACAGCCCAATGGAGCAGTATCAGACTCATATTCTGACTAGAATTATGAGTATGACAACGTCAGGCTGAGTGAACTTTGCAGGTTGGACGAAAACTGTGGATGGCTGAATAAATGTTTGTTGAAATGAAATACGATGACTGAGCTGAACTGCTGTTACAGACAGATGGTTGATCCAGGCTCTTAGTCAGCACCATGGACAGAGACAGTGTTTCACTCAGTAAAACATGAAGGTAATTCGAAAAGTAAGTTTGGTAAGTTAAATCTCTGCATATGTAATAAGCTTCTTTTTATCAAAAATAATGAACATCTCGGGATTTGGACTATTAATTGACTCTGCTAAAAGCAATGACACACACCAGGAGGATATTCCATCAGAGTGGCTAAACTAATCCTGTTTTGAAAAGTGAAAAGTTCCAGCTGTAATTAGCCTCAACTTCCACTTGAGACCTAAGCCGTTCCACTGACACAATGTGCATGAAGCCCATAATAATCGATTTTAGAAAAAATGGATACAATGTCCCTGCAGTACACAAAAACCTGTGGAGTGTTTTTCTGCAGCAGAGCAAGAGAGGATCATTGACTTATGTGAGGAAATACAACTCATATTTGCCAAAAAAGGAAATATGTCATAATTAACAAGGCAAAGGATGTGGCAAAAAGCATTTGACAGATTGAATGCATAGTTTTCTACAACAGATGAGGATTATATCCCCACATGTGGGAAGAAAAGTAACAAGGGTGTGAGTAGCACTGATTGTACAAGTTGAGCTAAATGTCTAATACTAGAAGCTGCAGAATATCATTTTATTTACTTCTTTGCATCAACGAAATGAGTCTCTCATTGTAATAGTCCTAAATAACACTAGTCCCACATTTATCAGTGAGTGGAGACACAATACTACTCATAGAGCCTCATCACAACAACTTGTTTTCACTTTGCCTATTACAGTTTTAGATTTGCAGGAAGATTGAGCCAGTCTGACTTTATTTACAGATGCAGAAGTATAGACATGTCACTTATCATTGAGGCAAAATGCCTTGAATTGTCGCACACTTGTGGTCAGGGATGTACAATAAGTGGGACACTTGTAGGCACTTAACATTATAGCAAGAATACCTAGAAATGTCCCGACCAATCAGAATGAGCCGGTCACTTCTAGGCACTTATTATTTAGGCAAAATGCCTAGAAATGTCCCACCTTTGGTGTTAGGGAATTACAATACGTGGGACACTTGTAGGCACTTTACATTAAAGCAAAATGCCTAGAAATGGCCCACACTAGTGGTTACAGAAGTGCAATACTTGGGACACTTCTAGGCACTTATCATTGAGGCAAAATGATTAGAAATATCCCACTCTTGGTGTTAGGGAAGTACAATACATGGGACACTTGTAGGCATGTTTCTGCATCTCTGAATTAGGTTTAACTTGTAATCTTACTGCTGGAGACGACTGAATCAGGCCCATTATCCTTAACAACAACTTAATCAGATTCTTTTAACAGGTTTGACCGTTTAATTATAAAAGGCCTCTTCTCCTCTGTATCGAGGACCAAAAAGACCAAAGAAGGGAAAAAAATATAAGATACTATAAGTTAAGATAAGATAATACTTTATTGATCCCACACCGGGGAATACCCTAGATGTAAGTAGGCCTATACATTCAAACACACAAGGTCAGCTTTGTCATTGTAAGTTTCTAAACCATTGTTACATTGAAACTTTATTTCTTCATGCGTAAAAAACATGTTTTTATTATTCTGATCACTGACATTAATTGAGTGAGTGTGATTATTTGAGACACAGCTAAACTGGTATCGAGCAGGCTAGCTCTGAAGCATAAGGTACCATGGTGACTGAGCAGAATTTTTAACCAGAATCATGGAATCGATCTGTCAAGAATTATCAAAGTAAGCCAGGATTAGCGTTTAGCCACTTTGACGGAATACTCCCCCCCCACCCCGCTGGTTATTTGTTACCACAACATCAACATGACACAAACATATCAACACACACACTATAAATCCAAACCTGTATTTATTAAAGTTGACTGTTGAGCTTCTATATCTGAAATCCTGAGGTGAAGCAGCATCGTTCAGACTACTGCAACACAAATACAAAACAACAGCTACAGCTCCTTACATCCCAGAGCAGTAGGGTTTATAAGAACTAACCACCGACTGTGTGGAAGCAGATAAATAAACAGTTATTTATCTGCAGCCTTCTAGAAAACACAAGTGTTTGACTCATGCTTGTTGCTGTGGCCTGAATACATTTGTGTTCATCTCCACCAACAATATTTATATATGTCACAAACTTTTACTTTTAAGTGGTATCAAATAAGAAACTTCAATGATCATTGCCAAACTGAAAATATATTAGACCTTTTTTTCTCTGTGGTTCAATAAACAGGTTCTATCTCTGCTGGTATTTACAATGTGAACTCCGTGGATGCAGACAACACAGCAGGTTCATGGCAAAGGTGAGAAATAGAGAAAACTGGTATCTAAAGCTTGTTTATAGACACATGCATTGAAAGCTACATCTCTGTTTGTCTCCTACAAATGATTTCAGCCGCATTGAACACATCTCAGGCATCAGACAAAAACAAAAAGTCTGTTCATAAAACACCACCAGCTCTTTGAATGTGCCTCTGTTTTATCTCTCCTGACCTGTGAGGCAGGGAAAGCTTGTGCACCTAAACCTCCACCTAAACCTGGCCCCCCATGTTCTAGCTTGAATCATGTTGAAAGAAGCAGGGGAAAACAAACCTCCTATCAACACGATTCCTAGCTCAGAGCAACAACATAGTTTAATGTGGGAGTTATTTGGAATATAACCAAGTGGAGACAGTTGTCTTTTCATAGCTGGAAAAACAGGAAGAATAACGGTTCTGTTTCACTGTGGTGTCTGAAAAAGTCTTCTCAGTAATAAAGGTATAATATATATTTAATAACAAAACCAGTAACACATGTTGACATTAACATAAACACACATCAACAACAAAAATAAAGATGAACACGAACACAAAAACTTGAGCACGCACATAAACATACATGTAAACATGCACATGAATGGACAAACGAACACACAAAATATACACTTATAAACACACATCAACACCATATATTAACATTAACACACACATTTACACATATGAACACATAAATAAACATGAACATGAACACACACACATATAAGAACATAGACACACACATATAAACAGAAACACACACATTAACATGAACACATATATACAACCAATTATGGACACATACAACCACACAAATAAACACAAAAATAAAGATAAACACGTATGAAAACACACACAAAGACATACACGGACACGCACACATGAACATACACGAACACACACATGAACACAGACATAGACGGACACACATGAACACACACATGAACATACATGAACACATACAGGGTGGTAGATGTTTTCACCTGCAGTTATAAATAAACACATCCTGCAGTGTAACTAAAGACTAAAAGAACAATAGAAAAGAATCAAAGTGCTACTTTAGGACTTTTCTCTGAGTGACGACCTCCTGCTTCACCTGTGCAGTGAACAAACGGGTGTCTTGTTTCTGTTCCTAGTAAATGTGTCAATGTGTGAACTTGAATGTTTCTGACCAAACTTGAGTCTCTTCAGGTGGGACTCAAACAGGATCAGATTACACTACACACATGAGATTTGATCCATTTTGTCGAAACAACCTATTCACACTTGCTCCTCCTGCACTGGCTTCAGTCACACTTCACTTCAGCGACCATCTGCCTGCTGCGTTGACTCTGTTTCGAGCAGGAACATGTTGGTGCTCTGCTCAGCTCGGTGTAAACCCATAGGGGATTTGTGTTGTTCTCACGCTTATATCTTCAGCATGGTGGAGAATGGAGTCCCAGTTTGAGCTGCTGATCCCTTCATGAGTCGTGTTTCTACCAGGCAGGACCCCACACTGAGCAGAATTACACTCATTCGGTTAAAATCCACTCTTAAAGCTAAAGAGTTTGTCTAAATGTATCATTCTAATCCTTCGCCATTGCACATTAATACATTCATGTGTATAAATAAATTCTATGTTCATAGAATAAAATATAACATATAGAGCATTGTGTATGAATGCACCAGGCGTTGTACATGGTCCTGAGACATGATCAGATCACAAAATCTCATTTTCATGTTAATGTTCACTTAAGACTGAGCCTGTAGCTCTGTCTCAATTCAGCGGCCGCATCCTTCGGAGGCTGCATTTAAGACCGATTGCGTCACAGCTGTGCGACTAGACTGTCCCATTTCAGAGACGCCTTCAAATGTGGCCGCCAAATGCGTCCTTTCACCCCTGAAGAACAAAGGCTCCAGTAAGTGGATCCTTCCCATTCCAACCTATCCCAGGATTCGTTGTGGTAAAAGGGCAGGGGAGCCACATGTGAAGAGCTTAGGTGCATTAAAACTTTCTCGATGTGTCCAACTTCAGCTCTGTTGCTAGGCAACAGCAGTAAGAGCAGGACAAGCTGGTGATGCCGATCCCGGACATCCTCTGTGGACCAGACTGTCTCAGTTCGGCCTTTGCAGTCCACGAGGCCCATGAAAAACGGCGTCCTCCCAAGAATGCAGCCTCAGAATTGATTCACAGTTTTTATTTATGAAACATTCATCTGTGTTATTTGAAACTTATTTCACTTCTTAAATGTGTGTCATCCACAAACTCCTCTGTGGAGGCTGTAGTGTTTTATGAGAGAGGCTGATTATGGACTGAATGGAAGACATCGACACTTGACAGTCATTTCAAGCAGCAGCCAGGGACAAACACTTATCATCAGCCTCTTCACCTGACAAAGACACGCAGCTCAGCTCAGAACAAATGACCTCAACACGGCTGCTACTGAAGAGGATTGGACAGAGACACTGACTAACTTGTATGTTTAGCTGAAACCACAGAACACTCATGAACTAATTTGGGGATTTTAAAATTTGCAACATGAATATTTCATAGCTGAAATTTCCAAGCGTTTAGCGGGTTAAGATCAGCGCATCAACTGTGTGGAGAAAATATGCTGATAACTCTCATTTTGTAAATTACATTCACAGCTGAGACGATAGAGATGTTTATTTTATTTTAAAAGCATCAAACACGTCCCTGCATCTGATGGTGTGGCCTGAATAAATTACATTTCCAAATGGCTCTGAAATGAGTTGTTGCAGATAAGCCTGTTTAGTTAATGGTGGATTTTATTAGCCAAAAATAGATATGGTCCAGTATGGTGTCACGTGGATAAACTGAAATTCCAAAGTAACGTCTCTCATCAAGACAGCAGGATTACAGCCAAGGAGTTTAGCTCATAGTAAATGATGCACGGAGTGAAATTGTAAGTACAGGTAGTTACAGAATATGGCTATCTGTAGTTGTTAACGATTGGTACCTACTTAAATTTAGGTTTACTTGAGGCAAATGAAAGGGAATATTGTAATGAGATATGTTAACACTAAGCTAGCTAGCTAGCTATTTTGTTAGAAAATGTCTCCAGTGAGCAAGAGTGTGAACGAGCAAATTTGAAATGTAAGAAATAACTATCGACAGCTCTCTATTCTTTGCATTAATATCTATCTCTAGTATTTTATAACAATAATATCAGTGCCTATAGAATGTTGTTGTTTATAATCAGTTAATGCTAGTGAAAACTAAATGTCATAGTGTCCCTCATAACGCTATTGTACCGGTATATCATCCAATTCATTGACCAGATGGATATAAGAAGATTCTTTAGCTGAGGTGACAGCTCCGCCCTAGTCAAAACTAGTATTTCCGTCTTTCCTTTAAAAGCAGGAAAATTATTTCTCTCTATTTGAGAAAAGTTCATATTTGTGTTGTCAAATTTCACAATGACCCTGAAATTCTGTATCTTCTGTTATCTTATACTGAATGAATGCAAGCAAAGATACAGAGAAAAATTACACTCTTTCTGATTTAACCAATCTATGAACTGTCTGAAACAATGGATATCCGCAGCCCCAAATGAGCCCCAAAAAAATTGGCGCGCGCTGTGCGCGCAAACATTGACCATCCTTAGGGGCTAAGCCCCCCCTTTCTTTCAATCCTAGAAACGCCCCTGTGTCCTGCCCTGATATCCTGTCCTGATCTCCTTTGTTTTTCGTACCCTGTGTCTCCTGAGCCTCTGCACCTCTGCATCCCCTGTGTAAGCCTCCAGAGTTTTCCCCTTAGTGTTTATAGTTGTTTTTTTCTGTTAAAGACTCTTTGTTCATTAAAATTACACTCCTTGTTAATACTCTGCGTCTGGGCCCTACTGCTTCACAGCGTTCCTGACAGTAAGGACTAGGCTTAAAGAGATGAGTGGAGTTTCAGAACCAGACAGGGACACAGACACACAGTGCACTTTCACAGCTGCAATTTAAATTATTGTAAATATTTAAGATAAGTATTTACATTTACAATGAATAATGAATCATTAGAAGGTTAGGTGTGAGCATGAGCTCTTACCTTTAAATGCAGAGCAGGCTGTTGGTTACAATGGCAGGTTGCTGAGAGACACAGCTGAGCATCTCAATGAAACTTTGTTGATCTACCACGTCAAATCCTAAAAGTTGGCCCGTATATCTATATTGCAGGATTTGCAGTGAGCTTTGCTAATATCTGCATAAGATGGCCTGTGCAGAAGAAGTAGGGTGTGTACAGAGGAGAGGAAAAGGCCTCCAGTGGATCAGCAATACTTTACGTTCTTTGTCAGAGGAGTTAATGCTCACTGACAGGAGACAGGAAGCAATTCTAACAAGCGTCTTTGTAAATCACAGACAATAATGTTCAAACACTGCTTGAAGAAGTCAGTGGAGAGATCATCAATCTGCGGCGCTCGTCCAGATGCCATCTTAACAGCAACTGTCATCTCCTCCACAATCAGGGCCAAGGCCAAAGCAGCTTTCTCTTTCAGGCTCAGTTTAGAGTCCATCCTGAAGCTCCTGTAGCACGATGTCACCGTACAAGTCTGACACATGGTTCCCCAAGACAGGTCAAAGGAAGCTTTTGGAGCATTCTTATCTTTAAGCCATGGAGTAGACCAGACTTGGTAAGATCCCCCACTCCTGTAGGTAGGATATCAGTTCAAACTTCCCCCCAGCAGCAGTTCACCACTGGTGTAAACTCTCTACAGTCCCTCAGTGATATAAATAGTGACTTGGTCTTCACAGCTTCATGAATCCTCACAGTGGAATGGGAGGAGATAAGGAGTGTGGTGGTCTCTGGGTCACTTGGTGGATTGTCAGGTTAATATAGGAGATCATGGGGAGACCCACAATGAGGTAAAAGCCTCTTTGACGCTCACAGTCATCATTAGAGGTACAGGTAAACTCCAGCAGTCCTACACTGTGAACTATAAATTAATTTTTTATGGTAAATATTAAACTGTGATGAGACATTGGTGAGTGAACCAACTGGATTAATAACTTCACTGTTGAAGAAGCAGCTCCTCATTTTCCTGGTCCTTAGCTCCGGGTAGCAACACAGAGAATAATACTGTATATACACGCATCTCAAGCAGCCCTCCAGGGAGGATGGACTCCCCGTGTAGCGACAGGGTGAGGAGCTCAGATTTCTGCTGGTGCATCTCGATGTGCGCTTGTGTGCAAACATGTGTGAATATGTGAGGGGCAGTGAGCCTGATAAGAGGCTTTTAGCAAGACAAGCAGCTGTTCACACACCGTGTCACCGAGGCAGAACAACTCCACCACACTGCTGTTGAGCCCATTTATCATTTTCCCCGAAGGACTCATCTCACATGACACGCTTCCCACGTCTGCCCAGACACACTTCCTCCCTCTATGTCTCGCTCTGTCTTCTTCTCGTATCTCTCGCTTTCACTGGAGTTCACTTTGTAAATCTCCCACTGAGAAATACACTCCAGCTACAGTCTCTCACACAGGTTACACACCTTGATCCAGCTAAGAGGGCAGCTGCTCGTTCTGTGGGGGGGCTGAGACAATAGATCTCCTTCTTCAAAGGTGTATTGTGTCAAGGCTTTGATATAAACACTGAGGGGCTGATGGTGAACAACAGGGAGGAGAAGATGATATGAAACAACATCCGTTTAATGTGATCATCACCCACATTATGGTTCCTGTGACCCAGGGTAACAACAGTATGTTGGTGTGCTCCCCGGCTGCCCACCTCTCAGCAGCACACACCAGAGGCCTTATACATCTTTTACTTCCACTGCAGAACTTAAGAATATGGTGAAGTGCCAAACGGAGTTTTCAAACCAAGAAATTATTTTTCTTGACTTACAAGTTGGTGAACAGGTCCAAAAAAAACAATCAAACACAAACCGATCATTCAAACAACAAACAAACCAATTAACCACACACACCATTCACACAAAGAACTAAACTAACAAACAACATATAAAGGTGATGTATAATTAATTCTCATTACTGCACAATAAACACATCAACATGATGCAGACTAAAACAACAATTAACTCCTGGTATAATAACTGTTTGTACGCAGTCTGACATGTGTAAACATTCTCATTTTGAAGATATTGATGTTGAGCTGCTGTTTAGCTTCATCAGAGCTAAAGAGATGGAGTCTGGCAGAGCTGAGGAGGGTCACACTGCGGTGACTTCAAAAGAGGCTGTGCTCATCTGTGTGTTCGCTGCTGCACCTGATGGAGACCAACAGGTAGAATGGGGCTGCTCTGACTGAGCAGACTAAATAAAACATGAGATACTCATGCATCAAGATTTATTTATAACTCTGTCTTAGAATTATTGATATGGCACGTTGGTAATTATTTTATTTTTAAATTCATTCCTTCTCTGTTTCTCATTTCCACTGTTCCACAGGGGTTAAGAGTCAGTACACACGTTCCATCAAATTACTCCATTCTTCATATGTTTTAAGACAATAAAATGTAGAAGCTGCACCACTGGTTTCCACTCACTGCTGAGGTCCCAGTTTTTACTGAACATTGCACTATGCTTCATCGCTTATGTGGAGAATGTTTCAATCGTTGAACCGTTCAATGACTAAAACTATAGAACTGCATCTGGAACCAGAAGAGCCTTGTTTGAATCTATCTTTTTTGGACTCTTCTTGAAAGACTCAACTATCAGTGAAAAAAAATTGTGTTGTGATATAAGTCATCAAGAAACAGCACAGATGAGTTGCAGAACTAGAACAACAACAACCTGAAGATAAATGTTTTGCTTAAGAAGAACAATTATACTATCTCTTCCATATTATATCATATTACTTTGCATTGCATTCTATCGCATCGGATCCTATTATGTTGAATCATCACGCATCACAATAGGAGTAATTGTATCTCATCTTATTAGTCTTCATATGGATCATTGACACTGCATAGAGATTCTTTATCAACCTAATGGCCCACAACATCGTTTTATATAATCAAAAACCTCTGTTTGGTTCTCATATGTCAGAGCAACGGTGATTCCTGGGAGCAGAGATTTTACACGGCTCTTTAAAAGGGGAAAGTGAAAGACAAGTTCACCTGATTCCAGCTTTGTAATTAATATACAAATTGAAAATAGGAGTAAAAGTTAAATGTGACATTCACTAAGATTTTCCATTAAGATGTGATTCACTGTGACAGCTCTGGCAGAACAGTCTGATAGGAACTGTGGGTAACTTTGTGTGAGGCTTTATTAACCTGCAAACAGCCTCACAGCCGTTGCAAGTAGCAGAGATATGAATGTTAACACATGCAAATAAGTGACAAAAATAAATACGATTAAAGTTGTAAAATATGTGAGGGGAATTTTTATTCTATCAATAAAAAATATAAAACTTGTCTGATTCATCTGAAGAATTAAATCATTTACTTTATGGGAGAGTTTATTAAAAAAAAGGAGCAGATTCTAAACTGTTTAAAATGTTTCATATGTTAAATTATATAAATACTGTATTATTTGATTGACTTAACACAACATAATTTAAATTTTCCAATCAGAATTGTTTATCAGTGACTGTTTCTTGATATATAAATGGAATTGATTCACCTAAGTCGATATTTTAATCTTGATTTTGTTAAATAACAAAGTAATAGTTTTTTCTTCTGACACATTAACACTTGATTCATGCAGTAATGAACACTACAAAACATTTTAAAACAAGTTTAAAACCAGACTCAGGAGGAGTGGACAGAGAGCCGACTTCATGTCTCTAAAGTTAACCTTCAGACAGAAGCAGCCTGTGAGTGAGACAAGTTCAAACAAGCTTCATGTTCCCCGTTACTGAGCTTGAGGTGTGGATGCGGCCTGTCTGCTCCAGATGTGCCGTACAGATGTGAGGCTGAGGAGCCGACAGCTGCTTCTCTGATGTATGTCAGCGCAACAAGAGCCCTGCTGCACAAAAACACATTGACGCAAACCTACTGATACAACCTGAGTCCTCAATTTCACAGTCTGAAAGACTTCAACCTGGAAATTGAATGAACAGTTAATGGAAAGCTACAGCAGCAACATGTGTCAAGAAAAACTTTCACAATCTTCTTCAGAGGGAAAGTTTCACATTTTCTTGGTTCTCCAGAGGAATCTGCTGCAGTTCTTCAGATTTCTCCCTGTGGGAAATGAAACTGAAATTCACCTCTGAGTTTGAACTTTTGAAATGAGGAAACCTCAGTGAAATGTAGAGCGGCTGTGCGCTTCATTTCTCAGTTGTCATTTCAGCTCGGCTCTTCTTTAGAGTTTGAATTTCAATAATTGACTCGGCGGAGAAAATAACTAAGCTTTTAGAATTATTATCTTCAAATGCAATATTGCACTGTATCTGTCATGATCCATATAAAATAGTTAAAGCTTCAGTTTTGTGTCCCTAAATAACTCTGCAGCCAATCACGTCTCATCTTAACCTTTGCTCTATTTTTCTTACAGGTTAATACCATGAAATGCACAATAAAAATACCATAAAACATTTTTACACTTTAAACGTGGCATTATGAGAATAGCGCATGATGCAATATGACATTTACAGTATTGTTTTATTTTTAACATTGTGTTACCATAACTAGTAAGGACATGTGTGGAAGTGCTACTACATGATGTGGTTGATTGTTGTCTTATGTTGGAACAAGTTATATTTCTGTTTCAGGATATTTCAGACTTTTCTCAGTGAATAATCACAGGCACTCATGAGAACTACTCCTGTTTGTTGCAGTCCAGCACAGAGACTAAAGGTGAGCTATGACTCTACACTAAAAATCATTAAATCATGTAAATTACGATACAAATGGTTTGTTTTTGCCATGTGTGGATTTGCAGCTGCCTCTCATCGCTCTACACGACTCTGCAGACTTTAGCCTTCAGCTCAGTGAGCTTGAACAACACCACGATGACTTTGTAAATACAGGGATTACTGCAGCCACAGCTTAATACGGCCATGTCTGACAGTGGAAGTGCACAGCTTGAAATCAATGGAGCAACAACACCTTGTTGTTCAGTGACAGTGCTGCACATCTCTGCACTGTGGAGAAGGTGTGTGGATCAAAACGCTGCTTTTATATCACATGTGAATGAGTGATAGTGGTTGGTTTGGTCGTCAGTTTGATGTAAGTAAGACATGTTCAGTTTCGTCACATCTGTAGGAAGTAACACATGTTATAACTATAGGAGAGCAAAAACCAGCTGCCTCAATAAAGAATCAGTACTATTCATGTGTTTTATTTGTCTTTGAATGTTTACCATGCCATTTTTTGGAGTCTTTTACTTTGAGTACAACATTGCCTGTATCACTAGATATTCATTTATACTCTTTGACAGAGTAAATCAACATATTGGAATAAAAAAATTACACAAAATCAAATCAGATCTAGAAAATTATTTTTTTTTACAAAAGCAAAACAAAAACATTCAACACAGCCTTTTTCTAATTGAAAATGTAAATGCAGGTTGTAAACAAATTATTTATTATCATGCAATGTGTTTAGTCTACAAGTTGAAATAAGGAGCAGGTGCAGTTATAGCCTTTTTGTCTTTATAGCTATTTAACCATTGGAGCAAAATCAGCACATTCACACATTTCTTCTATGCCGAAGGTATCGAGTTCGATCCAACGCCTCCCCCATCCTATCCTGCACACTCTTCCTTGCGTATAAAAACTGATTTCTGATATTTCCGTTTTGTACCTGGCACCAACCAGTAACCAGCAGAGTTTCAAGTGAAGAATTGGCCTGGAAATTGAAACCAGGCCACACATGGATCTGTGTTCAAGCCTTGACATTTTTGGAACAGCGACCTGATTTGATCACGCCGGCGCAATTGGGAACTCCTGGTGGTTAAAAACATCTGCTGTGGTGCAGAATTCAAAGCCTTAAACCTGACTCAATAATATCTGAGCTTAAACCAGAGACAAGAGACAGTCAGAAACCAAATGAGCCCCTCTGAGCCCCCAGCACTCTCATCCCATCAGCTCATTCTTATGAGGAGCAGCATTTGAGCAAGACAATATTAAGCTCTCATTAGATTATCTAACAAAGACTATAAAGAGAACATTAGCAGAAGCTTCATCCAGTTTATGACTCACACATGTAGAACAAAAAAGAAAAATCATACTGCTTAAGACGATTCAAAATTATTTTCTTTTTGTGAGGACGTGATAAACAAAGGTTGAGAGAAACAACTTAAACGGGATGATTTTAAAAAGTCTGCACACACAAAAACTCACACACACACACACACACACACACACACACACACACACACACACACACACACACACACACACACACACACACACACACACACACACACACACACACACATACTTTATGTGAATGTAATTGTTTCACTGTAGAAATCTAAATTAAAAACTAATTCCCTGAGACTTCTTGTTAAACAAAACACAAAATAAATGTTGTTTAAAGCTGCATATTAATGAGTGAAAAGTGTTTTTTTTTATGTTGAATGACTGTGCTTTACTCAGAACCATGTGTTTTGTCTCTGTGGTAGTTTCACTGGATGACTGCTTCAGAGTTTTATCCTGCAGCTTCCATAATTAAATTTATTGAAATCACTGAAATTAGTATCTAAGCTATTCCCAAGATAAGACTTTCATCCAAAATGTGCTATTTAATACATAAATTATCCACGTTTGTCTCCACATTGTGCAATGCTTGCAGAACAGAAACAACAGGAAGCCTGTGACTTCAGCTGAATAGAAATGAGCATCTAGACAGAAGAGAAGCTACAGAACCTAGGAAAACATAGGATTTACAATGAGACAGAAATCAAATGTATTCGCAGAACATATTCAAATGTGTCAAAAATGAATACATTTGCGTCTCACTGATTTACAGATGTGAACTAGATTTGTTTAAAATTCACCAGAGAACTAAATATTGAACAACATCAAACCTTCTGAATATGAGACATTTAACTGCTATGGACACATCTGTAGAAGTCTGTGGGATGAAGTAGTCTGGAGATTTCTCATTCTGTGCACCTTTCGGTGTGCGTTTTATTTACAAACATTTTACGACTACAGAGAACGTCCGGGTGTCACAAAAACATCCGCTTTTAACCCCTCCCGGTGCCCTTGTTACCATGGTAACCCCACAGCTCCTTACAGAGTGTGTCATGGTGCAAACCACGTAGTGCAAATCAAATATTGTAAACCACGTCAACAGTCCTTGGTGAATTCTGTGTCCACTACACATCTATCCTTCCAGAAATCTGTTCGTCTATCAAATTCAAATCTCAAGAACCAATCATCTCACCTGCTCCATACTTGGCTTCTGTATTGTTAAGGGTCAAGAAGGTGCAATATCAAATGTGATGGAATATAGACATGTGATATGTTCATTGTTATTATAACCAACAAACAGTGCCTTCCAGAGTGAGTTTAATAGTTTCCCATGTGTTTGTATGACTTGCGGTCTGCAGGTCAAAACTGCTTTGATTGTTTTTGATTATTTGAGTTTTACCCCATCTGACTGACACAGCCGTTCAATGGTGATCTGTGTTATGGCAACAACATTAATAGAATTACTTATATAAGTAAAATAAAATTTTTCGTTGTATTGCTGCAATGCTTTATATCAAAAAACACTGACTATAAAAAACTGGTTTCGGTTGATCGTGGACACATGACAGCTGCACTGCAGATAAACCAGGTATGATAAAACTAAATATAAGTTAGTGATAAAGTTTCCTTTCACTCCTTGAGAATGAAAGTGTCACAGACGTTGTCAGAACTTTTTCTTTTCAACATCCCTTGTACATTCTGCCTGTGGCTGCTCCTCTTCACTTTAAACAATCTTTATAATAATTTATTTAGTTGGACTGGAGAGGAAGGCTCCACTTTTCAGTAAAAGCCACAGCTTTTTAAAATAAATAAAATATTCAGTCAACAAATAGTAGATGAAAGCACTCGGACCATGTGTTGGTTCTGCTCTAATCTGCTCTGACCAGCGGTTAAAACTACAGTGTGAAGAGCCAATCAGATGGAGAGAAGCGTTTACACTTGCTGTAGCTGTGTTGCCACGGAAAATAAATTCATCATTAAATCAATGTCATTTCATATCAATCAACTTCACGAAATTTAAGGAAATAATTCCGATTACATTTAAACCCGTATTATCCGTCGACATAAACAACAAATTCTTTAAAAACCCGAGCTCTATTGAGATTGACCACCTCGTAGAAAGCTCTGCAGACTCATTACGATTAACATTAGACTCAATAGCGCCTCTAAAAAAGAAATGTGTAAAACATAGTAAATTAGCTCCGTGGTATAATTCCAAGACGCATGAGTTGAAACAAATATCAAGAAAACTAGAAAGGAAGTGGCGCTCCAGCAACAGTGTTGAAAATCTCCTAGACTGGAAGAGTAGTGTTACAGAATATAAAAAGGCTCTCCACAAAGCAAGAGCTGCCTATTATTCAAAACTAATAGAAGAGAATAAAAACAACCCCAGGTTTCTCTTCAGCACTGTAGCCAGGCTGACAGAGAGTCACACCTCCACCGAAACCAGTATTCCTCGATCCCTAAATAGCAATATCTTTATGACCTTTTTTAATGATAAAATTCTAACTATTAGAAATAAAATCAATCATCTCCTGCCCTCAATTGGCACTAATACCCTCCCAACAATAGAGATCTCAGAAACGGCTGAGAATCCTTCCCATTATTTAGACAGCTTCTCTCTGATCACCCGTGATCAGTTTACCAAAATAGTCTCAGGTTCTAAACCAACAACCTGTATTTTAGATCCGATTCCAACTAAATTACTTAAAGAAATTCTGCCCCTAATAGATAATTCGTTACTTAACACAATCAATCTGTCATTATCATCAGGTTATGTACCACAGTCTTTTAAAATAGCTGTAATCAAACCCCTACTCAAAAAACCCACCCTAGACCCAGAGGTTTTAGCAAATTACAGGCCAATATCTAATCTCCCCTTCCTATCTAAAATCTTGAAAAAGTTGTAGCCAATCAGCTGTGTGAGTTTCTCCAGGAAAATAATATATATGAAGACTTTCAGTCTGGGTTTAGAACCAATCATAGCACAGAGACAGCCCTGGCAAAAGTCACTAATGACCTTCTAATAGCTTCAGATCAGGGACTTGTGTCTGTCCTCGTTCTGTTAGATCTCAGTGCAGCATTCGACACAATTGACCATCAAATTTTGTTAGAGAGACTAAAACAGTTAATTAACATTAAAGGAACGGCCTTAAACTGGTTTAAATCTTATTTTGCTGATCGCTCCCAATTCGTTCAAATCAATGATGAGTCATCGGTGCGCACCAAAGTTAACCATGGTGTCCCACAGGGGTCTGTGCTCGGCCCAATTTTATTCTCATTATATATGCTTCCACTAGGAAACATTATCAGGACACACTCGGTAAATTTTCACTGTTATGCGGATGACACCCAGTTATATTTGTCAATAAAACCTGATCAAAGTAATCAATTAACTAAACTTCGAGCATGTCTCAAGGACATAAAAACCTGGATGACCCGCAATTTTCTCTTATTAAACTCAGATAAAACAGAGGTTATAATACTCGGCCCTAAACACCTTAGAGATACATTATCTAATGATATAGCTGCGCTAGATGACATTGCCCTTGCTTCCAATGACACAGTCAGGAACTTGGGAGTGATCTTCGATCCTGATTTGTCCTTTAATAGTCACTTAAAAGTAATTTCTAGGACCGCGTTTTTCCACTTGCGTAATATCTCAAAAATCAGACATGTCCTTTCGCAAAAAGATGCAGAAAAACTAGTCCACGCCTTTGTTACATCGAGACTGGACTATTGTAATTCATTATTATCAGGCTCCAGCAGCAAGTCGTTAAAGACTCTGCAGCTGGTCCAAAATGCCGCAGCACGTGTCCTGACGAGAACTAAGAAAAGAGAGCACATTTCTCCAGTATTAGCATCGCTACACTGGCTTCCTGTTAAATCTAGAATCGAATTTAAAATTCTCCTCCTCACCTTCAAGGCCCTTAATGATATGGCACCTCTTTACCTTAAAGAGATGTTAGTTCCATATCAACCTACTAGAGCACTCCGATCCCAGAACTCAGGTTTACTTGTTGTCCCTAAAGTCTCTAAAAGTAGAGTAGGAGCCAGAGCTTTTAGCCATCAAGCCCCACTGCTGTGGAATAATCTCTCACTTTCAGTTAGGGAAGCAGACACGCTCTGTTCGTTTAAAAGTAGACTCAAAACCTTCCTTTTTTATAAAGCTTATAGTTAGAGCTAATTAGTGCGATGTTCCAAATTTGATTAAATGGCAAAAACCCCTGATGATGCTAAAACGCACAGGGAATTTATGACACAAGACACACGGAGCTTCTCTTTCCTGCTTCTCCTTCCTTTTTCTCCATATTTATCACATCAAGATAATTCTTATCTGATCAGTACATGTTACTAACTTGACCCCTTTTCCCGGAGTTTCTGTGCCTTAGCGCCCGCGGATGCAGGGCCACAGCTGTGGCCGCACCATGGATTATGATTGTGGATCGCGTGTCGGAGGTCGCAATGGTGGATCCAGTTCGGTGGATTCTGTATCGTGCCAGCTGATCGTCGTTGTAATGGAGGATCCTTTGTCGCGTTGGCATCGGATGATGAGGGACCACGACCGAGGCGGCAGCTGATGATGGATTCTAACTGGCGGCGGTGGACAATGACTGTAGACTATAGTGGATACCATCCTGACGCTGGATCGTGGTCTTGCTGGCTGCTGGCCAGAGACTGTGATTGCAGCGGGACTGCCTGACACATAGTATTGAAAAATGTTTAGCCTCATGGATGCTGCTAAAAATCCTGATGATGTTTTCTTACACCTGACATCTATTGCACTTCTGTCCGTCCTGAGAGAGGGATCCCTCACATGTGGCTCTCTCTGAGGTTTCTACATATTTTTACCTGTGAAAAGGGTTTTTAGTAGTTTTTCCTTACTCTTGTTGAGGGTTAAGGACAGAGGATGTCACACAATGTTAAAGCCCCATGAGACGAATTGTTATTTGTGAATGTGGGCTATACAAATAAAACTTGATTGATTGATTGATTGACATTGTCACAAACACATTATCCACACCATGCGTCCTTCATCAGCCTCAGAGGATCCAACTGCAGCGTCCTCCTCCACAGCTTGTTGACTTCCCTCACCTTCCTGCTCTGCACTGTCCCTTCCTCCAAATCACATTCTGTTGTGACAAAATCACATTATTCAAATGTCTTCAGAAATATTCATGGGGAGGAATGAGAGAGGCCAGTGGAGGTGTTCTGCTTCCATCTCTCTGTTCGCTGTAATTATACAACTGAACCACAAATGAATATGGGAGATACAAAGAGAGAAAGTGGGAGAGATAACACTGACTGATTTCTTTGATTGTCGTACGCCCACATTATCAACCAAATATTCTGTGAAACTTTCTTCTGCATTTCAATAAACTGCATGACGCCTCCAGACAGGCTTCTGACGGTATTGCTGCAAAAGTAAATTTGACGACCCAAAAAACATACAATCATAATTGCTTGCGCTATAGTACATTTAGTCTGTCTATACTTGTGTTTGTACTAAGATGACATCACATTTTTTTTAATAATAAATACTTTCTTTCCAAAGGCTCACACAGATTTCCTTTCCACTGTGTGTAATAAACACAGTATAGCAGGTCTCACTCAGCTGGAGCCATAAATACAAACTCACTGTTTTCTTCAAATCCCCCCTCAGCTAAAACATGTTTTCATATAAAGGTTAAACATTTATATTCTGCTGACATTCGGCGTGGCGCTTCAGTGTCCAGTGTGAACTGCACAAAGCTTTAACAGGGGGGTGGATGGGTGGCTTTCCTGGTTTGGTGCTTCGGCGTCGCTTCTGCGTCCGGTGTGAACCCGACATTAAGAGGTCTTCCTCACCAATGTATAAAAAAACAAAATGCTAGTGCTTCAAAGATCGGTGCATTTCTGTGGATGCTGCTGTGTGTTTCTAAGCACAAAGATCATCGTAACAAACCTGCAAATATCGCATCTTGTGTGGATAGCAGAGAAATCTGATCATATTGATTTGATCTCAAACTCTCAGATGTGATCCCTCTCAGTTAATCAGTATCAAGTGTGTAGGTTTTACTTGCACGGATGTTAGCAGAGCTGATCAGAGTGAAACCAATCAGAGAGCTGGAACAGACTGTGTCCTGTGGCTCAGAATCACATCCACACTCTGTGTTCTCTCCACTCTTGTATCGTACATCTGGGACACATCATTGCTCTGCTCCCTCATTGTGCCCACCTCGACCTTTGTTGGGACAAAGAGCATTAATTTCACTGCTGATTGTTCAGAGCCTTCAGTGCCCATGGGGGAAAAACATGGCTGCTGCTCAGAGATCATGAATAATGACTTTACATTATGAGATTTCTCTGTTTTAAACCCACATTGCTGTGAGCAGCTACAGTTTGTGGAAAATACGAGACAGGATTTCACCTGCAGATTCTGAAGCATTTGTAATAATAATGGCGGTTAATTGTAGGAGCCGTGGGTTGTGTGTGAGTTACGGTGGATTAAAAAGAGAGCAAATGTCTGGAATGTGGATTTATGGCTTAATATCCTCAGTTCAATTCACAGCACTGATCCTCACAGGAGAATAAATGTGACTACAAGAAAAAAATGTCAGTTTCAGATTCAAATGTGAGAAAAGCTGCAATACAATTTTTTGATGTTCTCATAATAGATTTGAATTAACGCATTAAACTCATTAATAAAAGATAGCTACACCTGACTTACACCTGTAAAGGAAAACATGACCCTGCTGCAGTGACGAGCTTTGAGAGAGAACATTAATAATATACAGCTGTCCTGATGCAACAATTCACTTTCACTGGAAAGAAAAGCTCAGAATTGTGTAAGGAAGGTGCAGCAGCTCTGTGCTTTACAAAGCGTGAGTGGCTGCTCTCATTATTAACGCTGAACTGCGCCAGGCAGCAGAGCATGACTTAGCATTTAACTGAGGGAGAGATGAATGAAGGTATGTAACATTTTCTCTCTGTCCTCACTCTCTCTCCATCTTTCTCTCTGTTCATCTTCTCCTCTCTGCATGTCTAAATAAATCTGTATGAAGTCGGGCTGCCTGGAACCTCGTTAACCTCGTTATTCCACCTTATTTACTTTAGTTTAAATCAGCAGCTTTTATTATCAATTCTATCACACAGTAAGGTTTTATTCAGGGGCACAATAGATCTGATCCTGTACCTTCACTCAGATCCACTTTTATTATTTGGATTACTTATTTCTCAAGCCTCAGGTTTTATTGGTTGAACAATCGCTTACAAATGTTAACTTTATTTCATGAGACTCTCAAAGTGCTAAGGCATAAAACAAAGGACTATAAAGTAAAAATAAACTCTCTTCTCAGAGTGCAGAGCAATTAACCTTTTTGACCTTAGTGCCGCTATGCAAATTCAGTTTGACTAATGCTGCTTCTTAAAACATTTACAACCAACCACCAAACCCACCATAAGACAAACAAACCAACCAACCATAGAATGAATCAACCAAGCAACCATCACACAAACCCACCAACGAAACAAGCAACACATTGACACAGGTCTGTATTTAAGTGTCTAAAATGAGAGTCATTATCTGGCACGTCTGAATTCAACCTTGCTCATGGAAAAAAACTGTAACCAGACAAATATATGTGCCGTTCACATTGGACAGAGGGATGGATGGTGCGTGATGTTACTTCCTGTCCTCACCTTCCTGACAGCAGATGGATGATATTCAAATTGAAGTGTGAGGATTTAAATCTTATAGGACGGCACAGAGACAGACAGCTGGAGGTGTCTGGAAATCAGTTAATTTACCCAGAGATGAGAAAGCTGACAACCACAGAACAGACACTCGAGGTTGATGAAAATTCACACGCAAACAAAAATAGACCCCAGAAAGTGATTTTATTACTGCAATTTAAATTTTATAAGGAAAATGTAATACATCTTGAGCCATCTGGAAAAATGCATCAAGTGTCTGCAAACACAAATGCAGTGTGTGTGCAACACAGTGTTCATAAACAAACGGGACACCACCATTTAAATCCTCCTCAACATATATATATATATGCAGTTTCATGTGTCGAACACAGAGCTGAGGAGAGGAGTCTGATCAATGACATCACCTCTCACCAATGCCTGATCAGAAATCCATCAGTGGATCCTTGATCTCAATCTAAAGCCTCTCTCTTGTCTGACAGCAAGACATTCAAACAGTAGATGGACGGAGGCTGGTGAGAACAATCGGCTGAGCAAGAAACATCTAAGAGAGAGACACATTTGAAATACCAGGGCTTCATCTCTGTGATCAGCTCAGGGAACACATCCTCGGTGTCAGTGATAGAAATGTGGAGTTGAGAGCAGAACTCAGGCTGATTCCATTTCATCTGAAGTACAGATGGCAGCACATTGAGCATTTTAAACCTTACCTGCTGAAACCATCATGATATCATGTCCCAGCATCCACTGAACTGCTTTGAATAAGAAGTGAATATAAAGCAGCTTATCATACAACAGGAGTTCTGGACTATCATCAGTGCAACAGCACATTGGGACTGTTACACAGCTACAACATTGTATATTATTCGTCCCAATTCCATACATTGTGATTTTAGTCACTCTCCTAGCCGGATCCCATTGCAGATTTTTTTTGGTTTCATTTCACACAATACAATTCTGTATTATCATTCAGTTATCTATAATCTGTCGATTACAGTTTATTTCCTCTTGAACTTGTTTAAATATTGATGCAGCTATGAAGCTGAGGTCGACTTTTTTTTAGTTAGCAAATTCTTCCAGAGGCTGTTGACTTGGCAGTCTGTGTCTCAAAGCTTCTGTGCTGCACTTCAACAATAACTCAACGATGTCCGTTTCATATGTTTGTTTCTGAATCCCACTCACATATTGATTATTGATCAGTATTGACTGAGAATGGAACAGAAAGGCTTCAGAGGTTCATGCTGTGACTGGTTAAAATTATATTTATGTTGTCGGAGGTGAAGCTGCAGTGAGATTTCACATATTGTCCTCTCATAAACTTAATGACCACATTGGACCTTTGAAAAGACATTTAATATGACAGACAAAACAATGACAGAGGTAAAATTCACGGTGTTTAAATCAAGCAAAAACACATTTAATGTCTTTATTGTTCTACAAATACCCACAAAAGGAATGGAAAAAGAATAGAATGAATGAAACTGCCATCACTGTGAAAATATCTACGATGATGATAAATAATGAAAGAGAAAAGAAAGACACAGACTTTGAGTTGACGACAAATCATCACATGGACAAAGAAACTGCACACAGGTTGATCCTGATGTGCTTTCTTCTCTACAGGGAAATGGGCTGTGGCAGACATTACTGCAGCACACACACTCGGAATACTAATGCAGCCTCTGCTGCTTGAAACACACCCAAGGTTACACTGCAGAATTAGCACAATGCAAGGAAGGACAGAAGAAAGAGAGGAAGACAGAATACAACTGGTCTGAGGTCAGACATTCAGCATCATATACTAAATAACACCCAGTCTTCCATTCCTCTTTTACAGCAGCTATTTCTCTCTTTATCACACGCATTCTTTAGCAGCCAGTCTTCCAGTGGCGACCAGGGAGTCCTCCCACAAAGATTTATTCCAGCAGCTGCTCACCTTATTCTCTCTGTAAGAGGTTTAGAAACCGCTCGGACTTTACAGCCAAACTCAAATACAAGACATGAAGCGTAAAACAAAGTGTGTCAGCTCTGTGCGTCTTTGAGGTGGACGACTCCCGTGGATGTGATTGTCTGGCACGACAGATAGACTTTGAATCAAGCTGTGATAAACTGATCAATTAATGAAATGTTGAATGTCGGGTTGTTTATGTCATGAGGCCCATTGTAAAGATGTAACAGATTCAGTGATATTAACCTGCCTCTGATGTGTCTCAATGTTTCTTAATGTAGCTGCAAACCAAAACCAGCTATCATTGTTGAGCACCCACACCCACACACACAAACACATACACACCCACACACACACACACACACACACACACACACACACACACAGTGGAGTGACACTGGCTCTCTGCTCTCATACTTAATTTTACAGATGATTTACTATTGACACTCCTTCTTTTAAGCCCTTGAGCAAGGCACCAAACCTTGTGTGTTTAGTGAACACCAGCAGAGGACGTTAATGACCTGATTTAAATGCAGACTACTGTGGAGAGCTGCCTCAAGTCAGATAATCTGTGGAGGGAAAACTGAAAACACCAACTTCAATAAAAATTTAAAATGTGTTTCCTAATAAACAACAACCAAGATAGATTGTCATGACAACAGAGTCCTAGCTTGAAAGGGTTTAATCCTTCAGTCGTTTGATGGTGGACTTTACTGCAGAGGACTGGAAAATAACTGGGAAAGCCCTCAGGGCCGAACAGAATAAGAACATGTGGTAAAAAATTACACAACAAAGGGATCATGATAGATATGAGAAACAGTATACACACACCTGCTCAGGTGTACATCCACAGGTTAGTTTTCTGAAACAGCCTGAATGAAAAAACACACAAGTCTCCCTCACTTCTGTCCTTATATGTTTATTATCAGACTGAATCTCTGTGTGATTTATATTTAGAAGATCAGCAGGAGGAAAAACACCCAGCCTCTCTTATCTTTCTGCTCTTGTTAACAACAAATCGATTAGTTTCTCCATCACTTGCAGTTTTCTTATTAAATCTGCCGCTGTTGAAAATAAACAGAAACGCAGTAAAACTTGACTTTGAATCAGCATGTTGGGGAATTTATTACTGCACTGACGAGAACCCTCTTCTATGATGAAACTAATGTGACTGTATCTCATTTAGATAATTCCTTAGTCCGATGAGATAATGGACAATGATACAGTGATTACCCAGCATGCAATTGGGTGGCCAGCCTTTTGAACTTGTCGATTAGAGGGGCTGATTACCCACGATCCTTGCATTTCACCATGAAAGTAATGAACTACTTATGTAAAGTAACTGATGTGAGTGTGTCTTGTTCAACTGCATTTGTGGGGACACTGCTGCTTTAAATGTCTGATTGAAGGTGGAATGTTTAGAGTTTTATTGACTTTCAAACCAATGACACTGAATATTTAAGATTTGTTAATATCAGAGGAACATTTAAGGTACAAATCTACAACCTGAACACCAGTTTATATTTTTATATTTTGTCTCTGCAGTCATCACTACAGTCATGTACAGCGGATCTGATCCCGGATCAATCAGAGCTGAACAGAGGTTTAACTGAGGTCACTGTTTCTCGTCTTTGGTTGTTAAGACCAGTCTCTCCTTCTGATCTCCACAGCAGGAGGAAAAATTTGAAGTTTTTCTCTCCTCATATGGTGACTGGTTGTTTTTCCTTTAATTAACTGTAACGGTCATGGGTATCAGGGTTTTATTTTAGCATTAATTATTATAAGCAGAAGGAATTTGTTTTATTTTTAAAAAGGTTGGGTTTTGTCTAATCAGACTCATCGCCAGGGAAATCCCTCATCTGGCTACGCCCACTGACCGCCCAGTCCACCTGGTCTTCCCCGTCTCAGTTTGGTTCCTCATGGATGCTGTGATGTCAACTGGAACTGCCAATCAAAAGCCTCATCAGCAGTGCATACTCGCATAGGAGCCAGCGTGTGGCTGGCTAGTGGATAACCTCACACAGGGGAAGTGTTAACTCCCTTTTAAACCTGAGAGGCTGCAGAGCGTGATGGCAGCAGACAGGTGGCGAACCAACAAACCAGGAGAAGACTGGAGACAGGAACTGACCCAGAGCCCAACTCTCTTCACCTCCCTTACAGGCCACGTCATGACTCACGAGCCCGCTGGTGCAAAACGTAAGTAACCCATAACATCCCTAGTCAGATAGCCAGCCTGCACCTAGACAACTGAGGCATACGACAAGTAAACTGCATACACTGCAGGGATGATTTAATGGTTACTAAATGTGACTGTGAAGGAGCTAGCATTGAGAATAGGACTAGCGTTTAATAAAAGTGAGCCAGTTCAGTTTGCCTTGTAACAGTGTGTGTGCATTGTTACTCATAACTCTTATAGAGTGCTAACCTGTATGAGGCACTTGCTTAGAAAACCTGGGCTATAGGTTCGATCCTATGTTATTTTGCACACATTATTTTTCTTTCCATGTCACATTGTCTTTTGTTTGTCTAGTATACATCAGGTTATGGGTGTGGGCACAAATGTGTGTAGTTTTCGGTTGTATTTGAAAAGTTTGTTTTCTATGTTCTTTTAAGTTGTGAAAACCAGATGATGTGTTTCCATGAGTCGGGCTTTAGTGGTTTTGTTTATTGGTTTTATGATTTGTTGTCACCTGCAGCCTTTCTTCTCCTCTATGAATTTGTACCTTAGATGCAAATGTGGGAACAATAAACCACTTATTTTACCTTTTCCATCACAAACAGATGTTATTTCCCTGGGTTCCCTCATCCATGATATCTGCAGGCTTGTAACATTCACCATGATGACACAATCTAATGTCCATAGAATGACAACGCTGGTGTTTTGATTGATTCCTTATAAGCTTGTCTTTTACAATGAAAGTTTTTCTGCCAACAGGCACCAAATTTCAAAAACAAAAATATGACTCAGACTCACTGGGTAAACAAAGCAGGAGCTCTTTAGTTTTCTCTGGTAACAATGTGGGGCTTTCCCCAGGTAACAGAAATGGCAGATGGTGGAACAACAGGAGAAACGCTCAAAACAAAATAAAAGATGCACAGAGACAGAGACGACTGAGACAGAGAAAGATAAGAACTGAGTTAGACGAGATTCAAGGTCTGACTGAGACAGAAATAAATTCAGCCCTGGACTCATTACCTGGGACTGACCTGTGGTGGGGGTTGATTAGGTTGGGAAGTGAGAACAATCCTTGAATAAACACACAGAAAGCTCTCATGCAAAACTCAAACACAATCCTCCAGCCCGCGGATGTGATGGATTAGTCGCATAGCCAGTCCAACAATAGGGAAAAAGCTCTGGGACTGGACCGACATTCAGTTGGAATCAGTTCAACTTGATCAGGAACAAAAGGTGCTGAGTATGAATACAACCTGGGGTTTTGCTCGGTCTTTATCATGTGACTGGAATAAAGGTCTCTAGATGGAGTTGGGATGTTTACTGTTGTTTGTGCTTTGGACAGTCACCAGACAATTGATTCGTTGTCTAATAGATAATCTTGATAATCGGGTTTTGTCAGTTCTAAAATGAGCAGTAGGGAAAATTCCTTTATTCAATGAGTTGATCAAACTGGGGTTGATCAGTCTTTGTGACAGAGACGCCGACATTGACGTCATTTGGAAACGCTGGAAAGAAAATATATCTATCGTCACTCTGACTATCCAGAGCTCTGTTCTCTTCTTCCACCCCGGTTTTCAGTGCTCTTGCTTCACTGTGTGTGCTGGTCCACAGTTAAATATCAAACTCTACTGTGATTTCCAGCTGAACTCACAGTGGGAGAAAAAAACGCAGCACAACTGAAGTCATGAACAACAACAACAGTTAGAGCAACAATTGAGATGTTGTTTAATTTCTGAATTGGTGTTTTAAAACAAGAAAATGGATAATGTTGGATTTCTTAATAACTGAATGATTTTCTTAATCTAACTAATTGAGTGTGGAGCTTTAGTCCTTTGACTTGTTCTTGAAAGATTCATAACAAAAGACAAATGTCCACAGTCAAAGCTGATATTTCATGGGTCCATCAGTTCCTGTTATCCAGTGAGGATTCAACATGTTTTTTTTTATTTCGTGTCTTTGAAAGCAAAATTCTTCAGCAGCAGGAAATGGAAAACAATCAAACTGGGGCCAGAGACTTACATCATGTGTTTATCTGTGTTTGGGAGGTTGTGTGTCTGTGCAGTTTCTCTCGTTTATTTTTCCCTGAGGCCATTTTAATGTCACTGGGGTTAAAGTATCCAGTGGCCAAATCCAGGAAGCAGCTCGGTACGGCCGTAATCCATCTGTTCTACATTTTATGGCTCACACTGACACTCTCTCTTCCCATTGTAAACTTAGATGTCCTACTAACAAAATCCATGAGACGCATATGAACACGTACGCGTCAGTGATTATGTTGGAAAAGGTCCTTAACAGGTAAGGAAAAAGAGTGTTCACACACACATTTCTCTGTCAACCTCTTTCTCAGTCAGGTATTACATCACTCTTTTTCTTCACAAGTGGCAGAGCAGCAGTGCCATTTCTTACATGTGAACAATGAACCAGGAAATACTAGCTTTTCATCTTTGACAGAAACAAATTTAACAAACGATGAAGTGAAACAAAAAAGACGAGCAGCTGATGCTGTTTTACACAGAGGGCATTCAGAAAAACAATAGAACTTGAAGAGCCTCTTACTCTGCTCACACGCTATTATGAGAATCTGTGGAGCAGCACAAATCACCTGTGATCCTCTCAGCACAGCAGCGAGACAGAAGGAGAGCAGGGCGTCACGCCTTGTTACTGAACACACACGGTGTCCCATGTTTCCACATTCTATACAATAAACATCACATGTCCAACATCTTTGACCAACGGCACTGATTGTGATACAACCATTGTCTGCTACATGACACAGCATGAGGTGATGCAGATTGAATGTGATGAAGTATGACTGTTTGTACTGTATCTCAGAGTGGCTGCACTCAGTAACTCAGCGAGTCTCTGTCTGATGGAGCTGCAGCTCAAACTGAGTCTGCTTCCCTTATTTTCTTTGTTAAGCTACCATATTTGTTATCCACTGCTATCATTAAAAGTTTGTTTAAATAACTTATTATGAACCTGGCTACACTGAAGAATACAACTTACACATGTGTGTGGTTGTGGAGGTTTCATCTTAATGTTTTGGATTAACAACTGACCTCTTAACATTCAAACTAAACACTTTTTAAAAACAGTTTTAAAATCAGTAAATCTGTTGAGTACAGACTCAATGTAAAAATGATACAGACCATTTTTTTAGGTTTAAAAAACACATTTTACATCATATATTTATTTAGGTAGGAAATAATAATCGGTTTATATACTAATGAGAGTGAAACCTCATGGTATGAGTTCAATATTTACATATTTTTCACAGGTTTAAACACCAGACCGAATCATTACTTTTGTCCTTTTCTGTAAGAAATATATTTTTGACTTCACAACAAACCTAACCAGCAGATTCTGATGATGTACTTATGGATCATTTGTGTAAATGTTAATTCAAAACTGTTCTTGATGATAATAACTTTAGTCCAATAGAAACCTTGTGACATTTGCACTGAGTTTATGTTCATATGTAATTCTACCAAGAGCAGGAGGCGATCTTTTGTGTGAACGAGTTTAACAAGTTCACAGGGAACTACACGTTAGAATAGAGTATTACTGATGAATACGATTAAAATGTGCTGTTATGAATGTTAAGATCAGACACTTTGAAGAGGAGAGAAAAGGAATAAATAACGACATCACACACATACAGGACTGGGAACTGTGTGTGTTGAACACGTGCACGTGAACAACACTGACACACTTTCTACAGCAGCATTGCACTGTCATGTCAGAAGAAAACACTGTGTGTGCTGTCTGCTGGTGGCCACACAAGACACACGGACAAACACACACACACACACACACACACACACACACACACACACACACACATACACACAAAGAGAGAGGGAAGACAGACATGAACTGTGTCTCTATCAGCAAATATCCAGGACTAAAGCTTCCTACACATCAGTTATTCTAACACAATAAATAACGATTCTCTCTCTGTGAGTTATCAGCAGGGCCGGGTCTAGACAGGCATGTATGAGGGGGCAGCCACAAATCTTGAGGGGGCATTGTGCTTTATTATATTATTATTATTATAAATTGGGATTTAGTTTGAGGGGGCACAACATTTATTTGAGGGGGCCAGGCCCCCTCTTGCCCCTGCCTAGACCCGGCCCTGGTTATCAGCCTCACTTCATGAATTCATGACACTTCAGAGCTGCTCCACTTGTCAGAGCAGGTTTGACTATAATAGATCATCACTTAACTTAACAAGCAGATACCATCAGTCTGCATGAACACATGTAGAAAATCCTCCAAACACAAAGTGACGTCAAGTGACGCACAGCAAACACACACACGTGAACTCGAACAGCTCAAAAACATAAAGACGAGTCATTTCTTACCTGAATTTTAGTGTCCAAAGATGAAGGAGAAGGGGAAAGTCCACAATGAAGGAGATCAAGAGACAGCAGCCCAGAAATAGAAAAAGGGGAAAAAAAGAGATACAATTCATTTCAAACACTAAATTGAAAAATAAATTAAGAATTTAAAGTAAACAAATCAACTTTGGTCCGACTGAGAAGACATCAAAAGTTTTTAAAAAGCATTGAAGGAACAACTAGAGCGGAAAAAAAATAAAACACTTCCACCTCACAGCCTGACTAGAATAAATTACATTGTTAGTTTTAAATGTCACTCACAGCACTCTGCCTTCTTTCTCCCTCTATTCACATCACAGCTGTCACTGTTAATTCAACCTGTGTGTTATCACTCAACAGTAAAGATTTTATGTAACAACTTCTTGTATCATATAAAAGATGGAAAGTTATTTTGCTCATCACGGCTGAACATAATAAAACCCAACTAGATTTACCATCCTGTGGTTGTATGCCCCTGTCAACCAGTGCAATTTCAGTCCAAATAAATGTTTCCCCAGACTAATTTGAGGTCACCCTGACCTTTAACCCCTGAAATTGAGCCAGTCAATTTTGATCCAGAGTGACAACTGGTAAAAAAATTGAAATTATTCCCTTCAGACAGGCCGAAGAATATCATGTATCAAGTTCAAATTGTGTTATGTGAGAACACAGTGACCTTGACTGTTGACCTTTCACCATCTAAATCCAATCAGTTGACCTATGAGTCCAACTGGACATTTGTACCAACTTTAAAAGGATTCCCTGGAAGCATTCCCGAAATATTGTGTTCACAAGGCAAACCTCTGCTTTGTGTGGTCACAGTGACCTTGAGCTTTGACCACCAAAATCGAATCCGTTCCTTATTTGGTCCAACTGAAAAACCCAATATAACCTGTTCACAAGATTGAGATGGACAGACTGACAACCACAAAACCTTGCCCATCTCAGTTTCTTTTGTTATCAACTAATAAGGTTACGTCTCCTGTAGAAACAGAGGCTGATAGACTCTGATCCAGGCCCCACTGAGACTGTGTGTGTGCCAAGTGTGTGACATGGCACACAAGATTGGCTGGTCTGAGGTCAGGCCTGAGACGAGCTGGAGACAACTTGGTTTTACCAGCAGGAGAATGTGATCTGCTTCATGCTCAGTGGGACACAGAGAACAGAGCAACGCACAGCAGAGCAATGAGGACTTTCACAGAGAGAGCCAAGAGGACTGAAAGTTGAGGTAATGTTTAAATAAAATCTGCAGATCATCCAAAGTGAGTGAGAGTGAGAGAGAGTGAGAGAGATCCAGATCAACCTCTACTATCAAAAGAGACATTTTGCCCTCACTTCATCTGTTGCTCTGTCACACTTTGACTGTTAATATCACAATAAGAGTTAATCCAGCAGCAGCAATGACCTGAGATCAGCTCATTCAGCTTCAACTGCTACAACAACATGAAGAAAGAGTTGTTCTTTGTTTCTGAGGTAAAGGACTTTGTAGCTGGGTATCGTGACTGTCACAATAAGAGCCCGAGGTTCGGAGTTTCTTCTGTTCACATGTTATTCACAGGGAGGAAAGAGGAGCTCGCTCTAAATCCACTTCTTATTTATACAGTTTAGCAGCTCGTCACTCATAATCAGTAATAAAATGAATTTATTGATCTCTTCTGTTGGATCTTTGGATTGTTCATCAGTCCTGTCAACACCTTTGTTAAGCTGCCCAAACACTGGGTGACTTAAGAAATGTTGTTGTTAAATTCAACCTCACACTGAATGAAAAGCTCATCATTTATTTGCTCAAACTGTGCATTGCCATCTGAGAGCTCCTGGTGCCCCGTGTACACTGCACAACAAACGATGCACGACAAGGCCAAAAATGAGTCACATGAGATCAACAACAACGTCCCAAAACATCAAAGCGTCAACCAGCTTCACAGTTTACTTGAGTTTGACTCTGTCTCTCCCTCTCAAACAGCCCAACCAGTCACTGCAGTTCTGTCCCCTATCGCTCTGTGTTCACGTCGCCCTGTTAAACTGTCTCAGCGGGACGCCATCACGTAGCAAACTGAGCCCTGCTCACACTCCACATCCAGGAGATCTGCCCCGCTGACAACGAGCAGAGCGAGAAGCAGCAACATGTTCCCACTGACAGTCAGAGGGACGGAGAGTGACCAGAGCAGAGACGCTACAGATGTTCACCAGCTCGACACGACCACGAGAGAGGAGGAGCACAGCTGGAGCCACATGGAGGCTGCACCCGTCACTGACTCACATGTGAAGGTACAAAACGTTAATGATGCTGTAAAAAGAAAAGAGTTTAACATTTAGGAAATATTTCATAGTATTTTCACACCTTCTACTGATATTGCATTTAGGTACAAGACATTTCAAATTCACGTTCCACTGAGTTTGTGCTATGATTTCAAGATCCTTCTGTAGAGCAAAATAATGTATTAATTCGGATTAATGTACATCATTTTTTAATAAATCTATGCTAAGATGTTTGCACTTCACATTATGTTCCACGTCCCTCAGCTCATACCGTTTTTTATAACACATACATAAAGTTTTGTGCACATTTAATGAGCCCAGTGAAACAGAAAATAATAAAATATTAATTCCACATGTATCTCTATGTACTGTAGCCAGTGTTGGGGAGTAACGGAATACATGTAACGGCGTTACGTATTTAGAATACAAATTATGAGTAACTGTATTCCGTTACAGTTACAAATTAAATAGATGGTATTCAGAATACAGTTACATTGTTGAAATCAGTGGATTACATGACGGTACTTCTCTGTTTCACGAGTTTAATCACTGTCTCGTAAATCCACCGGAGGCAAAGCCCCCAGGAAGCAGCTGGAGACCAGGGCTGCCGTATGAGCGCCCGGGACCCCGGCGGCGTGAAGAAGCCTCACCGCGACCGGCTCGGGACCGAGGCTCTGAGAGAGTTCCGTCGCTACCAGAAATCTACGGAGCTGCTGATCCGCAAGCTGCCCTTCCTGCGCCTGATGAGAGAAGACCGACCTGCGCTCCCAGAGCTCTGCTGTCATGGCTCTGCAGGAGGCCAGCGAGGCACGCCGGGTTCACACCGGACGCTGAAGCGACGCTAAAATAATATCACCCGTTGACCCAGTAGTATAAAAGCATATAGTCACTTCTTGCTCCAACATTAACTGCAACAGCGTCCCAATTTAATGTCATCCATCTTCAAGAACTTCTCCGCTGTTTGCTCCATTCAATGTCGGGTGTGGAGGGTAAATTACGTATTCTCCGCCCCCCCCCTCTCTTTTTATCTTTATGACTGCTTGTGTGTCTGTATGTGATCGGTCAAATTGGTAAATTTAAAACTCCAGGACAACAGAAGGGGAATACAAACTATGGGATGCATGCTTATAAATCATATAAAATATGTCATCAATATCGTTTAAAATCATTTTTCAGTGTGTTTCCTGGAGCGATACGCTCGCGTCAAGCTCAAACTAAAATAGACTCGACGCCGAAACGATCGTAGCACGGCGCGAGGCAGCCTTGGCACAGGGGGGGGGGTCCTTCAGCCTCTGGTGGGACCGGCACAAAGGTGGGAGTGGATGGGAGCCGGACATCCAGCGGCCCGCAGCATCGGTGGAGAGAGAGTTTAAACTGCTGCTGCTCCCCTGACTATAAAAACGCCGCAATCATACACTTAAAAAATGCAATACAAACCGGAAGTATTCCAAGTATTCAGAATACGTTACTCAGATAAGTTAATGTAATGGAATACGTTACAGATTACATTTTTGTGCATGTATTCTGTATTCTGTAACGGAATACGTTTTCAAAGTATCCTTCCCAACACTGACTGTAGCCAGACTAAATATGTTTTATTGTTATTCAGACTGACCAAGGTGAAGAGCAAAGAAATCTTTTTACTTTCTAAGGCATCATCTTCAACTGTCTCCCAAGACATTCTGCTGTTTTATAACCGACAGGAAATTGAGCAGAAATTTCGACAGATGCTAAATTCTTTACACACAGAGGAGGAATGAACTTCTTTAGTTTGACCTTTTACTTTCTGAGAGTTTGTCTCTGGGCTCTTTGCTCTTTATCTTTCATAATAAATCTCTTTGGTTCTGATGGAGAGTCTGGACGCTTCATGAAAATGGTGCACTCGTTGTTTTGAAAGGTCTCAATTAAAAGGAAGATTCTGTTCTCAGTCTGTTCCACGTCTATAGATGAGCTGCCAGTAAAATATCAGTCGCTCCAGCTCTGCAGTCTCGACGACTCTGCCAAGATTTTATGTCGCTGGTGAAGAGAAATGGCTCCACTGGTAAGAAAGTAAATGTCAGTGAAGATTATTTTACTACCGAGGTGTTGTATAAGCTGTAGGTCTATAAAACAAATTTTATCAAATAAGATTAATTAATATAATTGTTGTTGTTGTGCTTGTTGTTTAACAGAGAGAATAATGAATGAAGCGGAGACACCAATTGATCTTCAAACATCTTCAATCTTTGCTAGAAATCATTGTAAAAGGATTTAAGACTGTTGAATGTTTCATCGTCTTCAGCCTCACAAATTAGTTTCAGTCTGCAATGTGATAAGAGTTAAAAGTCCACTGGTGTGAAATGTAAATGTCATCTAACAGCACAAAAAATGTCTCATAATAGTTCACACAACAATCAAGAGCAAAAAAAATACATCTGGATCTGTGAACGAAGAAATCTATCTTCTGTCACTTCAAAACCACGAGTCTGTCTCACACTGTCAGCTCAAATCTCACAGGGTGGACCAGTGCAAAACTTATATGTTAACCAGCAGAGATTTTAAACACAGACGAGTAATAAACAGTCAATTAAACTTAGTGACTGAGTTATAAGGGATTACAACAAACTAAAGAAATATTTCATATGCAAAGATTTCAGTGTTTGTCACAGTAACACACAGTGATGCATCACCACCACACTGTGTTTTTATCCATCAGACAAATAGAGAGTGTTGCAGCTGACCTGACCCTCCTCCTGTCCACTCCAACTAATCCTTCAATCAACAGCATCTGATTAGTGTTTTCATCAAGAGACACAAAGTGCACGCTACTAAGTGGATCCGAACAGATTAGTCATCTGGATCACACGGGCACAAAATTACATGAGACCACAGCCTGAACTCGCATATCATATATGACCATGCCAAACATGAAGCAACATACACCTGCTCTGAGGAGAAACCCGGCTAAATGCCTGGAATAACTACATTCACCCAAACAAAACAAGTTCCAACACCAAGTAATTAAATGAGCCTGAAACAAAACACACATAATCTACTTAACCAATACATCTGGAGCGGACTTTGACAAAAACAACCATTTAAAAATAACACCTGAATATGTCTCGACTGAAACCTCTCTCTCTTTGCTCTGCTTCACTTTATTAGAATAAGAGTTGGCAATGATCATGTTTAGATTTCTTGTTATGGATTGCAAGAGACTTTGCTCTACATCTGTATGATTTAATAGAGGATATGGAGGCGAACAGCTGGAGCTCGGCACTCGTCTTCTCAGACAGAGATAACACTGCAGTGAGCTGAGAGGACGCCCTGCTGAAGAGACACTTTTGCTCTCATACAGTTTCATAAGATCATCAGTTCAGCCACTCTGAATAAGAAACATTTCATCTGAGTGTAGAGTAGATCCTCTACAGATGCTGTATCTTGAGAGGTTGAGACTAAAACTGCTCAGACAGAGGAAAAGTATCTTATATATGATCAAATATTGTTGGTGCTTACAACTTCTCTAAGTCAAAGTGTGTAAATTAGTGGAGGCTGTTTTGGGTTTCCTGAGAATTGTTCTTAAAATAACTGTGATTTAACAAGACTCTGCAGGCACGATAATTTGTATACATTCCATATACATAAATATATATGGTTTCTCATAAGTTCCTCAACATAAGCAAACGCATATAATCAACACAGACACGCAGGCGCACATGCACACACACACACCAACAATGAGCGGAGGGGTTGTAGCTTTATTCGATTAAAAGTTTAAAGATTAAAAGATAGCATGGGGTTAAAGAGTCATTGTGTAAATGTAAATACATACATTCAAACAGTTTATTTCATACTTTTTAATACTTGAAACACACATACACACATTTGAAATAATATTATCAAATTGTCTGTAAAGGAGGTTCTGAATTGCCCATTACTGGAGACAAGGGCTCAATATCATAACCAGGTTGCAGTTCTTGGTTTGGACTGGGAGTATTCTTGGCTGGGGAAACAATGTTACTGCACTGTAAAACCTGACAAGTTAGGTCAACTCAAACCGTTTGCTGAAACTGATTGCCTTGAACCATTTAAGTTTATTAACTCAAACAATTTAAGGTTTACAAATTATTTGATTTAAGCAAAAGTAACTCAAATATTTATTGATGAGGCAACTTGAGTAACTAAAGTTAATATTGCCGATCCCTATAAGTTACCTGACCTTAAATCTATTAAGTATTCTATACTCATATGCAGTATTTACACACACTTATTTACAATGTGTTGACAGAATGTAAGTGAATTAAGTAAGACCAACTTAAATGAACCTTCTTTATACAAATGTTACCACTTAAGTTCAATTTACTTAGTTGTCTTCCATTTAAGAAAATGATTACATAGTAGTTGTGATAACTTAAAACTTTATTATGGCTACTCAGTTCATTTGATGAAACTGATTGCCTTAAACATTTTAAACTCTATTAACTCAAAATAAAAACACCCACATGAGTCAGTTTGAGCAATTTATTTTGTTGTTCACATTTCAATGCAACCAGCTACTGAAATTCAAAGGAATATCTCTCAGATTTTTCACATATGCAATCTTAAAGGCTACAGCAGACTAAGCACATTATTATGCCCATAACGATGAACTGAACATAAAGCAGGGCACATTTTAAGTAAACAGTTTAAAGGTATAGTTCACCCAACGTGTCAGTAACTGACAAAAGAAAACTTTAGGTTACTTTCGTAACCCCGGTTCTCTGAGTAGCATGAGTGAGATGTCTCACTATGGGATACGCCCCTCGCGCGTATTCACAGAAGCACTATAACAAATCGCCAGCCCTGATAGGCTGGCAGTCGTGACGTCCGCGTCAAGGTGCCGCACCTTAAATACGGTGGACGCGGCGTCACACGTCATTCAAAACAAGCACACCTCTTCTCGCTTCACCCCAGCAGCAAGAAGGGCGGTCTGGTGAGACATCTCACTCATGCTACTCAGAGAACCGGGGTTACGAAAGTAACCTAAAGTTCTCTTTCTTAGCATTCGTTTCGATGTCTCACTATGGGATATGGAGACTCCCGTATTGCCAGACAAGCTTATCTCGGTGACTGACCACCAGCCCCCCCCTCACTCAGGAGTGAGATCCACATTAGAGCCCACGCTCAAGACAGCGTGGGTCAGGCCAGGGGATGTGACATCCAACCTGTAGTACCTCGCAAATGTGAGGGGAGAAGACCAGCTAGCTGCAGCGCAGATGTCTTGGATAGAGACTCCCTTGAACAGGGCCCAAGAGGTCGCGAGACCTCTAGTAGAATGTGCCCGTAAACCAGTCGGAACCTGAAGGCCCGAGCTGGAGTAGGCCAATGCAATGGCATCCACTATCCAGTGAGAAAGTCTTTGTTTGGTGATAGGTTTGCCCCAGTGGGGCTTAGCCCAGGACACAAACAACTGATCCCCTTTCCTAAAGTTCCTTGTCCTCTCCACATAAGTGTGTAAGGCACGGACAGGGCACAGCATGTGTAACCGCTGCTGTTCCGCAGAACCATAGGGAGGCGGCTGAAAAGCTGCCAGTTCCACTGGGGAGCATGGTTTAACAACCTTAGGAACAAAAGCAGGATTCGGCCTCAGGGTCACCCCAAGGTTTCCCGGGGTGAACCGCATACATGCCGGATGTACAGATAAAGCGTGAATATCACTCACTCGTTTAGCTGTAGCCAAAGCCAATAACAGAGCCACCTTCAGGGATAACGTTTTCATGTCGACGTTATCCAGTGGTTCAAAAGGATGACTAGAGAGGGCACCAAGCACCACTGCTAGATCCCAAGATGGTGACATAGTTTTAGAGATGGGAAGCAACCTCAGTGCACCCTTCATAAAACGACAAACCAGGGGGTGTTGGCCCACTGGTTTTCCATCAAATCCAACATGGCAAGCGGAAATAGCTGCCAAGTAAACTTTGACAGTAGAAAATGCCCTCTGTTGATCAATCAAGTCCTGTAGGAAGGACAGGATTGTACCAACTGGACACTGAAAAGGGATTTCCTGTGCCGAAGCACACCAATCCTCAAACAATCTCCACTTACAGTCATAGAGAGACCTAGTGGATGATGCTCTGGCATTCTGAATCGTGTTAACAACATTCTGTGACAACCCAGTCAGGCTCAGATTAAACCACTCACGGGCCAAGCCCACAGGGCGAGGATGAGGGTGAAATATCTGCCCGCGCGCCTGAGAGAGCAGGTCCCTGCGCAGCGGGAGAGGCCACGGGTGACCGTGGAGGAGCTGCCTCACTTCCGCCAGCCAGTGCATGGACGGCCAGTGAGGAGCGATCAAAATCAGTGACAGACGATTCTCCCGCACCCTGAGCAGTGTCGGGGGAATCAAAGCCAGAGGCGGAAACGCATAAAGCGGGACGCAAGGCCACTCGTGAGCGAACGCATCCAGCCCCAGCGGTGCGCTCCGGTCGTGCAGGGAGAAGTACAGTGGGCACTGTGTGTTCGCCCTCGACGCAAACAGATCCACTGTCGCGCGGCCGAAAAGTGACCAAATCTGCTCTACTACAGACGGGTGAAGCTTCCACTCCGCGTAGAGAGGATTTCCCCTGGACAAGAGGTCCGCACCCACATTCTGAATTCCGGGAACGTGGGTCGCTCTCACTGAGAGGAGATGCACCTCGCCCCATAATACCAGTCTGCGTGCAAGAGTGTGTAACTGTAGAGAACGTAGACCCCCCTGGCGATTGATATACGCCACTGTGGTCGTATTGTCCGTCCTCACTAACACATGATGTCCCCGGAGGAACGGCAGAAAATGTTTCATCGTCAGAAACACTGCCATCAACTCCAGATAATTGATATGGGCATGTTTGAGATCTGTGCTCCACATCCCATTCGCGGATCTGCCCTCGAACACACCGCCCCAGCCTGACAGGCTGGCGTCTGTCATCACCACCTTTCTGGCAGATACCGCGCCCATGCGCACACCCGCTGTCAACAGAGACGGCCGTTGCCATGGTCTCAGCGCGCTGACGCAGGACGCGCAAACCGTGACACTGTCTGTGGCGCACAGGATCCAGTCTGAGAGAGGCCACCCAACGCTGGAAATCTCTCATGTACAGTCTGCCCAGCCTCACCACCAATATGGTTGAGGTCATTAGTCCCAGTAACCGGAGACACAGTCTGTACGTGACCCGACGTGTTACGGCAAAATGAGAGAGAGTGGACCTGAAGGTGTTTACTCTCTTGGCTGACAGGCGAGCCGTGTAGGTCAGTGAATTTAACGTGAGACCCAGAAAGGCAATGTCCTGCCTCGGTGTCAACACGCTCTTTTCCCTGTTCACCACAAACCCCAGATCGGCCAGGTGTGCCAGCACAATGCCTGTGTGCACCGCCGCCTCTTGCTCTGAGCGCGCCAGCAGCAGCCAGTCGTCCAGATAAGTGGCCACGCGTATGCCCCGCTCCCTGAGGGGGGCTATAGCGGCGTCGACACATTTCACAAACACCCTCGGGCTCAGTGACATGCCGAATGGGAGTACCAGGTACTCGTACACTGTGTCCCGAAAAGCGAACCTCAGATATCTCCTGTGCGGAGGATAAATGGGAATGTGAAAATATGCGTCTTTCAGATCGATTGATGTGAACCAGTCCCCCGGCCGGATCAAACGCATCAGCGTTGAATGTGTCAGCATGCGAAAACTTGTATCTCCTGAGATACGAGTTCAAAATGCGAAGGTCCAGGATGGGACGTAAGCAACTCCCCCCTTTCTTTGGGACCAGGAAATACCTCGAATAAAAACCTTCCAGTCTCTGCTGGAGTGGCACTATTCGTATGGCACTTTTGTTTAATAGAACTGATATTTCCTCCCGTAACACCCGGGCCGACTCTCCCTGCACACGGGAAGCGATGAGGCCGCGGAAACGGGGGGGCATCGTGGCGAATTGAAGCCTGTAGCCTTTGGCCAGTGTTTTCAATATCCACTCTGACGCTGTGCATGCTTTCCAACTCTCTAACCTCAAAGTTATGGGTGAGTGAAGCTCTGTCTGACACAGACGATCTCTGGGGGCCTGCCCCAGCTGCACGCCTCCGAGTATCACCGCGCATGCACGGCCTGATAGGCTCGAGATGAGCGGAACGGGACGTTTCACCACAGGTGGGACGCTGCTTCCCCCTTGTGGTGTCATGGGGGACAACAGTGTGCTCTGCACCTCTGTGTGTCGTTTTTGAGTCTTTTTGTTTTTGTAACCCTGCGCCCTCGGCTGTGAGCCTGGATGCGTCAGTGAAAAACTCTTTATTGACACAAACTGTGTGTGAGTGCTTGTGAGACATTGGTGTGGTGTTGAACAACCCCACATCTGAAACATGTCTCTTCTCCTCTTTAATGGGACGCACGAACTGAGCTCTGGGCCCACGCGTCGCCGAGAGGGATGGGTGGCACTGGGTAATTTCTCCCCTAACACACGGGACAGCTGGGCTGCCAGGGAACAGCTGGCAGCTCTGCTCGCGGTGGGGTAGACCGCTAAGTCGCCTTCTTCTTCCGCCTGGCCTGCTGACTGGGTGATGGGCCCGGTTGAGCAGCCTGGGTCGACGGGGAACAGAAAGGCTTCCTCAGCCAAGCGGGCTTGGCGTCCAAGGGGCCGTTGGCGCTCGCACCCGGTTGAGCCCTGGGGCGCTTCGGGATGCGGAAAGCAGGGGGAGCGCTCCTAGAGGCCACCTGAGCAAAAGTCTGCCGGGGGGGCGGGTGCGCTGCGGCAGGTGCTTTCCTCGGAAGGCACAGCTGCAGAGCCTCATCCTCCTTTTTCTTCGCCTCGCAGCGCTTTTGCATTGAGGCGAGAGCGGAGCCGAAAACACCCTCGGGGACAATAGGCATGTCCAGGATGTCCTCCTTCTCTCTATCAGACAGATTGGTCAGATTGAGCCATCTCGTCCTCTCCTATAACACCAACATCGACATGCACTTCCCTGCCGCCTGTACAGCGCATCGCTGTACGCGCAGGCAGATATCCGCAATTGTGGTGATCTCATCCCACGCGGAACATTCAGGCACATCGGCTATGTCGTCAAAAAGCTCCGCTTGGTAAGCTGACAACATGGAGGTGACGTTGAGAGCCCTCACTGTCAAAGCCGCTGCTTTATAAGCTCGCTCAGTCATGGCAGACTGGAGGCGATCGGCTTTAGTGGGGAGTGTGGGGGCCCTGGACGAGGTAGCTGACAGCCTCGGATGGAGGTGAGCTGCCACCAGGGGCTCCATGGGAGGCATGCGGGCCATGGCATGTTTCTCCATCCCTTCAACATCCAGGGAAGACGCACCTTGAATGGTGGCTTTGCTGGAGTAAGGGTTTTGTTTCCATGAGGCGGTAACTTCCTCCAGGAGTTCCGGGAACACCCGGAGAAGTTGTCTCGCAGCCCTCTTCGCCTGGGGTAATTTCTTCCCCTCGTAGCGGGACCTTGGGGCCTCCGCCACGACCGCGGGCCATGGAATATTCAGTCTCTCTGCAGCGCGTCTACACACATCGTGCATGTCGCCGCTAGGCTGGGGCGTGATTACCCCGGCCGAGCCCTTTGCAGGGCTTGGAGAGCTGAGAGCCTGTGCCGGTGGAACGAAGCAGGATTCAAAATCCTCGTCGTCAACATCCGACACCAGACAATCTTCGCAGTCGGACTCATCCTCCTCCTCATAGTCCAACATGAGAGGTGGCTCCGTTAGCGGGTCCAGCAAATCCCCAGCGCCGAATCTCTGGTTCGGGAGCGTCCTCCTCGGCCACACCGGGTTGGGGTTCCTCGGTGGCGGCCATTGAAAGGATCGGTTCTCCCTCAGCGAGGCTAGCTTGGCGCGCTAGCCGTCGACGGAGGCTGTGAAGCGGGAGCAGTCGGCGCACGAGCCCGGGTTGCTGATGGCGGCGCGGGCATGTTCCAGCCCGAGACACGCGGAGCAGACCATGTGAGTGTCCGTGCTCGGCACAGGCGATTGGCATCGCCTAGGTGCGGGGTGGAATGAAGCTTTGCAGCTTGCTCCATTTAGCTTGGTGTGCTAAAGGGTAACAAATTATCTGGAGTGATAATCCCTGTTAGCTAGCTAGCTCCGGTAGCAGGCAGCGCGGTGACCGCAGGCTCCCGGTGCCGTTTAGCTATTTAAATTTTTAAAAACTACCTATGGTGAAGGCAGTCGGGTCGACGTTGCTACTACTAGCGTCCGGCGTAGGAGGTGTTAGCTCCGGTCTATGGACAGCAGCTAGTTAGCATCGACGTCGAGTAGAAAAATGCTTGTTCGTGAAGCGAGAAGAGGTGTTTGAATGACGTGTGACGCCGCGTCCACCGTATTTAAGGTGCGGCACCTTGACGCGGACGTCACGACTGCCAGCCTATCAGGGCTGGCGATTTGTTATAGTGCTTCTGTGAATACGCGCGAGGGGCGTATCCCATAGTGAGACATCGAAACGAATGCTAAGAAAGAGAACATTTTTAACGTCAACATTTGGATACCCTTGGATTCCGTGCCAATATTGTTTTACAATGAAGCTGTTGAATTAAATGTTGTATACATTAACATTTATATGCTGGAAATGACAATGAAATGAGGCTCATATAAAAAATAATATAAATATAAATTACAAATATTTCCATGTGGTAAAGAAGAGAAGTGTGAACACCACAGAAGCAATCCAAGATTAGGATCTATTTTAACACAAAAATCTGAGGTGCCATAGTTTACTCTATATACATGTCATTAGCTACCAGTATTTGGCATGCAAGCAAAAAACGATGCTGACATTCAACATGATAAGCTAATGACAACCTACTCCAGCTCATTTCTCAAGGACTGCAACTTAGCTTCGAGCTGCTTTCTCCCATCATCAAGATTTAACAGGACAACCTGGATGAACTCAAAGAAGCCACTCAGCTTCTCAGGGTAGCTCAAATGTAGAGCATAGATCAGTCCACACAAAATTACCAGTGAATCAGTTCAAGATCTGTGAGACATTACAACTTGATTTGAGAACGATCGACACATGATGAGTTTCAAAGGGAACTCCTGCAGGCACCTCCGCTTCATCCACCACTGCAACCAGAGCCACTGCTCCCTCCTGGGTTGCCTCCATCTCATCCTGAAAATGGAATACATGTCCAGTGTAGTTGAGTGTACTTTTACAAACCATATAATATGATTGCTGTGTGGACCATTACCTTTGAGTTGTTCATATAGTGAGGGCAGAGTTCTGGATTGGGTATATTTTTGTTGCTTATATTTTTCTCAAAATAGCTGATTAAGACATCAGTTACAGATACAACATATTATGTTACTTTTAAAAGTTGGTGTATGTAATCATTCCTCCTGCATACTGCACTGCCTGGTTCGGGCATATGTTATGACTGAACAAATACAAAAACATCTTTGGAAATAGATTGAATTAAGTTAAAATGCACTCATTATCTACTCACCACTATGCTGATGTTTTAGGGGTAAACAGCGTTGCAGCCAAATCCAATACAACTGGAGTAACTGAAACAGAAGAAAACAAACAGAAAATGTCTCCATTATGCTCCTGTGGTGTTATCTAATCATAGTCATCTAAGTGTCCATAAGCCCGTACATTCAAATTCAAGTCGAGACGGCGTCATTTACACCTTGTTTTGTAGCCTAAATGTCAGCTTCCGGAAGTAGTGATGCTAACGCATCCAAGACATGAAGAGCAGCAATGAAAGAACCACGTTACCTTGCGTGGAGGACGTATCGTCACGGGGTTCTCCATCAGTAGTGAAGTCTGTCCAGTAGAAAGCTCTTCGTGCCGATCTCTTCCATCACGCCGGTGCCAGGTGCAAACCTCGTTCTGACCGGCTCGAACCGGTCACGCCCCCCGTCCCCGTCGGTACCGTGTGCGACAGCAGGTGAACGGCAGGTTACCGGAAGTGAGCAGACTCACAGGAAGGTGATGGAGAAAGTTGAATGAGTCTGTAAACGCTCAAATGGCTTTTCCAAATATCTGACTCAGTTTCCTCCCAGGCCTCGCTGTCTCTGGTTCTGCTGTCAATTGGCCGTGGATCCGTTTCACCTCAGCGGGTCAGCTCACCTGAGGTCATCGGCTTAAACCACTCACCTCTTCCTGTGTCCCTTTCAGAGTAAAAGCACTCTCGCGTTTCTGTTGACTGAGTCGATTCATTTATTTTAACAAGGTTTTATTGTTGCAGGAGCGGAAAATGAACGGACTAATAACTTAGAGTCTTGACGTTTACTTGCGTATAGAGCATAGACTTATAAGAGCCGTGCTTTTATTTCTGGACTATAAAATACGATAATGATTTGGGATGGAAAATAGTTTAGAAATCACAAACAGAAGTTGACCCCCCCTCGCCCCGTCCTTCAACACTCCAAAATATTAAAAGATGTATAAGACAAGGAAATTAAAACAATATTATATAAATATATATATGTTTATATATATATATATATAACTTTCACATGTACATATGCTACACAATGAATCACGTATAATATTAGTTGGCAATTAATTTTCTGTCAATCAAGTTGTTAAAAATACCTGCTTGTACGTTATGTAATTAACATCCTCACTTAGGTTCCACTTTGGAGGATTATTAAAGATGATCTGGATGCATACTTATCCAAAATATGATGATTTATAAACAAAAACAAAAATACAATGTAAAATCCTAAGAAATAGGAAGCAGCCCATGGAAATTGCATTTTTTGTAATAGTATAAAATCAACTTAAAGAAAATGAGTCATTGAAAAAAATGTATTCATGTCAGCAGTACTCAAAATGCTCTCGAATTTAATCGAACTCAAAATAACTAAGTTATTACTTCAATAATTTACTTTTGAGTTCTGTTAAATTATTGATATTAGTGGTCTCAACTTTTTTTGAGAATTAAGTTATTGTAACTTACTTCATTAAGTAATATTTACTGTTAGGTTTTACAGTGTGTTGTAACAATGTCTGCTGGGTTCTTAATACATTTAAGTACATTTTCATCAAGCTGACAAAAATTCAGATCCATAGATAGATAGATAGATTGATCTCATTTGGACTTTATGGTCTCATCGCTTGTTTCAAATCTTCTTGACTGAGGTACGCCACGCTGGATTGCCACTTGTCTAATATACGACTTTTGCTTTCAGAGATCCAGACAATTTCTTCAAGAATCAGATGGGATTTACAATTCTGGCTAGGTCTGTAGCTGCAGTGTTGAAGCAGTTGGTCAATAATTCACAGGAAGCAATTCTTTGTGAGCACTCAACTATTTCAGCCTCCAGTCTTTGGTCCAGTAGAAGTAGCAAGTATTTGATATTCTTGCCAAACTCACACAGAAGCCAGCTAACCACAGCTTAAGCCACTGTCTTGCACTTGCCCGTTTGGAACAAGCCCCTCTGGGAGCCCCTGCATTGTCTGGTTTGCCAGACGTTGTATGTGGCTGGTACACTTCTCAGGTCTGCAGCCAATTTGTGAGCCACACTTGTTTCGGACATCCGAAATCATCATGGCGACAAAGGCCCTGAGCTGTTTCTCTGCTAATGTAAAATCACGGCCAGACTCAGTTTTCCTCTTCTACCTCCTACTGCAAATGCTGGTCTTCACATTAGTTTTGTAGGCCATTAACTCCAAATCTGCTCTCGACTCTATCTTCCCCATATGTCTTCTCAACGAGATTGTCCCTATATCTGCTCTCTTCTCCCCCATCATCTCCACTTGTGTTCTGTGCGCCATCATCTTCTTATTCACATCAGTTTGGTTTGCCATCATATATTGGATATGAGCATCCAGTGGACGGCGGTAATGCACCTTGACTTTGGTTGCCATCTGCCAATAAACGTAACTAAGAAGAAGAAGAATGGCAGCAGAATTGGGTAATAGACCGAGTTAAGGAAGAAGCAGAAGATGATGCAGATCCAGTAAATGGCATCTCTCCGGCGTCAAGGGACAGGGGCTGCAGGGGACGCTGGCTTCACTGCTATCCTAGGTGCCAGAACAGGGGGCATGGAGACAGGAACCGAAGGAGCTGTGCCCTCCACCAGCCTCAGCGATGTGCGGTGTGTCAGCCTGGAGAAGGAGCGGGTCCCGCCTGGGCCAGCTGACGCTCCTCCAGCATCGCCTCCCTCTCCACCTGCCTCAGGATCCCCTCCAGCTCCAGCTCCCTCCTCCCGGTACGCGACCACCAGGTCCTCCATCATCCTTACGAGTTCCCACTCCCTTGGTCTGCGTCTCTGGCTGCGTCGAGCCCCACGTTGGGCTCCAGTGTGGCAGTGGTGCTTGCCACGGGGCTCTCCCACACACAGCCAGAGACGGAATTGTTTCTTCTAAGCATATTTTATTATCACCACACACACATGTAAACAAACATAAACTTAACATAAAGTAACTAGCTTTGCAGCTTAGTCCGGCTTCTCTCCAGTCTCTGAGTCTCTGAGGCAGCGAAGACGCTGCCTTTTAAGTGTGGGGACCAATCAGCTAACAGCTCTCACCTGCGCTGATTGATCCTCTGTGGTGCTCTCCCAGCCCCCTCACCTCATCAGCCCCCTATTTTTTCTTTTAAATTATAATTGTGTAGGCCATCAAGTGAAACACTAGGAGCAATCGTGAATTTGTATGTGTGCCTGTGCTCCCAGAATACTCACACTGGGAGCGAGGTGGAGACACACACACACACACACACACAAACACACACACACACACACAGGCCCCAGGGTTCCACCGCACTCAATAATAAAAAACTACAGGGTTTACACTACAGCCCTCCGCTGCACAATGATCAGAGCAGAAGCAGCTGTTAATATTTGTTTATTCTAATTCAAATGTCAGACAGAATATTCTTAAGAATTGAAACTTCAGTTTTAAAATGATGACAATAATATAATTCATCATGATAATATCTGGGACAATATATCATCCCAAATTTTTTTTATCATGATAGGACTCCCTTAATATTTAGAAACAATGCACCAAGTTAGAGGTTTCCTGGCCCAGTATACAGCTTAGTTATCTGAGAATGTCTTTCATATACAAGCAAAAACGGTGTTGTACACTGAAATATCCCTTAACTGAATTGATATTGAAGCTAATATAAACGAATTGTAAACTGGAAACCTTGCAAATCTGAATCAAATCGATTTGAAAAATCAGTACTGTACCCAGCCCCAATCATTATGTACTTAAAGTAACTAAAGAAGAAGAATATGACAGGATTCTCAGCACAGAAGAGAATAAAATCTGATGTCAGAGGGTCCCTGCATGTGAACACAGTGGAGGACCCAATTAGAATAAATCTTGAGGGAACTAGCTCGGAGGAGGTTGACGCCAAGAAGGCTGAACAGATGACGTACAGTCAGCTACAGCCAGCCCCTGGTGGTCCGCAGGGGGATGTGCTCTTAAGGGAGGGGAAGGAGAGGCTTTCTGTAAGAAGAGGTCCCTTTTTTTATTGTTTAGTTGTGGTTGGGAATAAAGACATTAATAAGAAGACCACATACCTTGTGTTTACATTTAGAATTTTTTTAATCTGGTGCCAATTCTGTGAAAAACGTGTGATGCGTTTGGTGTGAACACACCATGAGTACTACAGAACTTATGCAACAGTTTGACCTTTTATAAGAAAAATACATTTTGATTCTCTATGTTAATGAAACTCATATTTGTTTGTGCTGAGAATACAATTCACAGTGTGTTGGATCTGGTGGAGAAGAGGAGCATCTCTGTGCCTCCTCTGTTTTCTGCTGAGGCCTTTTTTACTGACATGCTCCCTCTCCTCTCTCTGTCTCTAATTCAAACTGAGCTCATCAGCTGACAGCTTGACAACATGAACTAACCTGCTGTGAAAAATAATGATAATTTCTAAATGCAGAACCAAACCAGCTCAACTGGTTAGTGGGTGATTTAAAGTGATTGTTTTTTCCCTGTAAGCAAATTGACTAAAAAGGTCTAAAAACGGCTAAGAAGAAGAAAAAAAAAATCAATGTCAGTTAAAGACAAGTGTGTTCGATTTCTGATGTTCAGCTTCTGGATTAACATTGAGAACAAAAGCATCAATCCTGCGTCTTCCCTCACATCCTTCACTAAGTCTCTTTAAATGTGCTCACTGAAATTTTCGTCGGATTTCTTGTTGCTCTGTGAATCTTTGTTTGTGACGTTGTGCATCAGGATCAGTTTTCATTGTTCAAACAAATGCAGCAAAGTGTTTTTGCTGCAGTGGGTGTTACAACTTACACCCAGTGAAAAACTGTTATCATCAAGATATTGACTGAGTGTAAATTCAACAGTGAGCTCAGGAGGAGGCTCCACTAACAATCTGTGTTAACTATCGGATTCTTCTAAATGATTTTTTACTCCCACTTTTCTGGTCAGAGAGAAAGAGGGAGAGAGAGAGATAGAAATAGAGAGAGGGAGAGAGAGACACTCAGAAAAAGAGAGGGAGAGAGAGAGATAGCTCATGTGATGGGTTATTCTGAGACACAGAGCAGAAATAACTGTCAGCCATTATCTAAGAACTTTCCTACTGGATGCACATGTTGACACCCAGTGATATTTGGAGGGATGGTCAAACAGCTTATGGGGGCTGTTATATTGAGACCTTCATTTTGTCTTCACTTTTTACATTATAGCTTCTCACCGGCCATCGAACCTTTGTGATAACCAACAGTGGATTGTTCACAGCAGTTTTACTGCTATGAAAACATCCATGATGACTTCAAAATAACGTTACTCTTCCTCTGGCTTTTTTCTCTAGCACCACCATGAGATTGATGTGTGCGGATGTGAGTGAAATATTTTGTCAGGTATCAGATTCAATATATGACAATATTTTCTAAGGTATTTTGAAGTCCCTTCTCCGAAAAGTTTAACCACAACCCTCTCCTTCACCTAATTCTTACCTGAAACTCCAAGACAAGACTTTAACCTAAAAAATCCCTGTGGATATAAGTGAAAATATCCCTGACTCTAGAAAACACAGTTCTATGATTAAAGGCTGGTCCTCTCAGAGATAGAAAGAGAAACACACACACAGAAACACCTACACTGAGAGAAAATGAGCTAAGAGTTGTCACTGATTCAAAGTGAAGCATGTGCTGTCTCAGTGGAGCAGAAACAGTGTGTTCAGCTGGGCAGGACACTGATGCTGATGGATTCACAGACGTCTTGGTACCAAACCAACGATAAATTGTTGGTTTGGTGTGAAAGTGTTTGTGTGTCAGAGTGAGTTTTTCCTGACAATGTCTCTGTTCCTTTATCTTCGCTCATAGCCTTTCAGACACCAAAAGAAAAATAGTCTGTTTTTATTCATGTCATCAATTTGAGAACAGTGACATGATATGATGTATCGTGTTGAAACCCTGCGCAAGCAATGTGTCAGAGTGATTTGAGTCTTTAAACGCAGTAAAGTCCAAAATATATTTATAAATGACAGTCAGGAGATTGGACTGATAAGGAGGCAAGATAATGTTAATTCTTATTAATCATGGCATTTAACTGGGTAACCAACTGAATTAGACACTTATTAGCCCCCGAGGGTTTTTACTGCATGCTCAGGCTAGCTAGATTAGCTTCTGATTTGGCCGGCCACAGTCTTTTGTTGTATTTTATTGGTAGATTGGAACCAAATAAGAAGTGTTACACACTAAAAACGAATGTCTTGTCTCAACAAAGAAAATCAATGCAACAGTTTGCGTTGATCTTTTTGAGTCATGGCAACTTGTTAAGAAATTGCCTTCACTCAACAACCAACATTGAGTTAGGTCAATTAGCTTTTTTAATTTCTACTTACTTAAGAATTGTTACAATGAACACAAATGTTTAAATTGAATACTGCTTAAATTTAAGTTATTCCAACAACTTTTTCCACATTCTTCAAAGGAATCATCTTTTTTTCTTAATTTTGATAATTAATTACTGACTCTTTTTTTTGTACGCCCACTAGTGGTTCGGAGTATATTGCATTGCACAGCCCGTGTCTCATGCAAGTATAAACAAGGCATCAGCTACCAGCACAGCCTGTTCATTCGTCACTAATGCTGATCAAGGATATAACCTTTTCTCACAAGTCTTTTAATGAACTGTACAGTGTTTGGCAGCTGAAGAGTCCACAGATTTTGACCCTTTAATCTTGATTTTAGATTTGATTTTGCTACACTTTCTGTTTTGGAAACTTGTTCAGAACTGATCCCTCCAAAGAGCTCTGAGTGACAAACCATTTAATAACCTCCAGCAAATCAAACTGATCCACAACACATGCGCCTCCATCTGTTGAGCAAAGTGTGGGTGCTGTGGTTAGCGGTTGGTTGAAAACAGATGGAGGAGCACGTTATGACGAATGAAGAGCGTGATGGTGGTGGAACAGTTTAAAACACAAGATAAAAAGAATCTTGTGGGCGGAGAAACCTCCGGAGGCTGAATTTCATTACCCAGCCAAGATGCTTCCCACCTCACTATCCAATCTTGTGTGTGATATTTCCATTGGCTCAAGTATTTCAGCCTGAAGGTTTTAGAAAAAACTTTGACTGTCTAGCAGTGACTGCAGCCTGTTTACACAAAGCCTCACCTGTCAGCTGCAAAACAAGATCAACGCTGCTGGATTCTATTGTGAGGATCCTGAGGAAGCTACAAACGACAACAACACACTGAAACTGGATGTTTAGTTTTTTTTACGATTTACAACTTCCAACAAAGAATCAGTGACACTGAGACCTAAGTAGAGCTGCTGTTTCTTCATATGATGATTCTCATCCTTGTTTCTGGAAGAACAGAGGAAATGTTTGTGTAAAGAAGGCGTGTGTGTGACCCTCATCGTGTCAGCGGCAGCTCTCTGGATACAGTCTCTCATCGTCATAGAAACAAAGATCAAACCCACTATATCATCGCCTACTACCCCTTCTGGGGCTTAGGCCGCAAACAAGAGTTCTCCATGCATCCCGGTCCTGGGCCAACATCTCAAGCTGTCCCCAGGTGTAGCCCATTTTCTTGGCGTCTGCCTCCAGGTCTCTACGCCAGGTGTTTCGCGGCCGACCTCTCTTTCTTTTCCCTTGGGGATTCCACTTGAGGGACTGTCTTGTGGTGTTTGTGGCTGGTTTACGGAGAGTATGGCCTATCCATCTCCAACGTCATTGGAGGATCTCTTCGTCCGCTGGCTTTTGGCTGGTACGTTCCCACAGTTCTTTGTTGCTGATGGTGTTAGGCCAGTGGATCTGGAGGATTCGTCGCAGACAGGTATTGATGAATGACTGGATTTTATTTGTTGTATTCACCGTAGTCCTCCATGTCTCAGCACCGTAGAGTAGGACTGACTTCACATTGCTGTTAAAGATCTTGATCTTTGTTGTGATAGCCAGGTCTTTTGCGCTCCAGATGTTTTTTAGTTGGAGGTACGCAACTCTGGCCTTGCCAATCCTGACTCTCACATCTGCATCTGTTCCACCCTGCTTGTTGACAATGCTGCCAAGGTAGGTGAACTCCTCAATCTCCTCCAGAGCTTCGCCTTCCAGCAAGATGGGTGCAGTGTTGGCAGAGTTGACTCTCATGACTTTGCTCTTCCCTCTGTGGATGTTGAGACCGAGGCGAGCAGAGTTGGTTGCGATGGTGCTGGTCTTTTCCTGCATCTGCTGCTGGGTATGAGAGAGAAGGGCCAAGTCATCTGCAAAGTCCAGGTCATCGAGCTGCGCCCACATTGTCCACTGTATGCCATTTTTTCTTCCTGCTGTGGATTGCTTCATTACCCAATCCATTGCCAGCAGGAACAGGAATGGCAATAGTAGGCACTCCTGTCTCACTCCAGTTTGTACACTGAAGGCATCGGTAGGTTGTCCCTCGTGGGTCACTCTGCAGGTCATTCCCTCATAGGTGTTTCTGATGATGTTAGTTAATTTCTCTGGTACTCCGTAGTGCCTGAGAAGCTTCCAGAGGGTCTCCCTGTCCACACTGTCGAAGGCCTTCTCGTAGTCGATGAAGTTGATGAATAGCGGTGAATTCCACTCGATTGACTGTTCCAGGATGATGCGCAGTGTAGCAATCTGGTCTGTACACGATCTGTCTTTGCGGAAGCCAGCCTGCTGGTCTCTAAGCTGGGGGTCAATCGCATCCTTCATCCTGTCCAGTAAGATCCTGTAGAAGACCTTTCCTGGGATGGAGAGTAGCATGATCCCCCTATAATTTCCACAGTTGCTGGGGTCCCCTTTCTTTGGCATCTTCACAAGATAGCCCTCCTTCCTTTCGCATGGGATGTTTTCCTCTTCCCACATCTTCTTGAAGAGAGGGTGGAGCATCTCTGGCATGGTCTCTGCGTCCGTCTTCAGTGCCTCGGCCGGGATGCTATCTGGTCCTGCAGCCTTGCCGTTTCTAAGTTTTTTAATGGCTTTCCTGATCTCCTCCCTTCTTGGTACGCTGAGGTCTATTGGCAGATCCCTGTCTGCTTGTTGGATGTGTGGTGGGTCTTGTGGGGCTGGTCTGTTGAGAAGTTCCTCGAAATGTTCCAACCGTCTTTTCTTCTGTCCTTCCTCCCCCATTATTGGCTTTCCCTCTTTCTCCTTTACTGGTCTTTGAGGTTTACTGGTCTTTCCTGCCAGCTTTTTGGTGGTGTCATACAGGTCCTTCCGATACCCATGTCTAGCTGCTTCTTCTGCTTCTAATGCAAGGGCCTCTATGTAGTTCCTCTTGTCGGTCTTCAAGCTTTTTTTCACGTTCTTATTTGCTTCCCTGTACTCTGTTTGTGCCTTTACTTTCTCTGCTCTTGTACGACTGCTGTTTAGAGCTGCCTTCTTTTCTTTCCTCTCCTTCACCTTCTTAATTGACTCTGCTGATATCCAAGCCTTGTGGTTATCTTTCTGTGGTCCCAGTGCTACATTGCAGGTTGTAATTACGGCTTCCTTTACTACCTTCCACATCCCATCTATGTTTCTTTCCTCACCTTCATCTAGCTCTTGCAGGGCATGAAAATTGTTCTTTAGTTTGATCTTGAATGTTTCTGCTGCTGCTGGATCTCTTAAAAGTGCTGTGTTAAATTTCTTTCTCTGGTTCTTCTCACCTGTCCAGTTTCTCCTCAACTTTAATTGGACTTTGGCAACGAGAAGATGGTGGTCTGATGCTACGTCAGCTCCTCTTCTGACTCGTACATCTAAGAGGGACCTCCTAAACTTTTTTGTGACACATACATGGTCTATTTGGTTCTCAGTGGAGAGGTCCGGTGATACCCATGTGGCTTTGTGTACTCGCCTGTGGGGGAAGACACTTCCTCCTATGACAAGGTTGTTATTTGCACATAGTTCTGTGAATCTCTCTCCATTTTCGTTCATCTCGCCTAGACCATGCTGCCCCATTATCCTCTCATAGCCTCTGTTGTTACTTCCTATTTTTGCATTAATGTCTCCCATTAAGATGGTAATGTCTCTTTCTGAGTATCTCTGGATGATGGTCTGTATTCTGCTATAGAATTCGTCCTTGCTCTCTTCGTCACTATCGTTGGTTGGGGCATAGCACTGAATGATGTTCATGTTTATTCTTTCCTTCTTTGTTTTGAATGTAGCTGCTATTGCTCTCGAGCCATGTGCCTCCCATCCCATGAGTGCTCTCTGAGCAGCCTTGGACAGCATCAAAGCGACTCCCTGGGTGTGGTGTGCGTTGTCCTCCTCATGGCCTGAGTACAGCAGCAGCTCTCCTGTGACAAGCCTCTTCTGTCCAGAACCCATCCGTCTTGATTCACTAAGTCCGAGTATGGCAAGGTTGTACTTCTTCATCTCGGTGGCAACTTGTGCGGTCTTTCCAGCTTCGAACATGGTCCTTACGTTCCATGTACCGATGGTGGTTGTTTTCGGCAGAGTGGCTTCCAGGTGCTTCTGGCTTTCACCACCCTGCGTCATAAATCCTTCTGACGAAGGTCCATCTTCACTCCGGGGCGGGATATCTTGGTTTACTCTTGTTTGCGTTTCTGTAACAGGTATTTTTTATGGGGTGGGGTTGTTAGCCCCACGCCTAACCCCCAACCTGGAGGACCAGGTGTTGCCTTTAGTCGGACCTCTACCCTAAAACCTGCCCGGCTTGGTAAGACCTGCCAGGGGTATAACCCCCGCCGGTATAGCCTCCAGGGTCACGAAAGTACACAAGCCTCCCCACCACGGCAAGGTAACAACACAGAGGAGAAACCCACTATATGCTGCTGTAGAATGTATAGAGGATCTGTCTCACTTTGTTCTTCTCTTCTGAAAAAGCTCATCCACCTCACTTACCTGAAAGAAGACAGAAAAGTCTTGTTTTATTACTGCATCATGCAACATCTATCATTATCAGCTCTGATAAAAACTTAATTTTTTTTTAAAACTCAATACTGTATCACTCTTTTTTATATGTGCTTCTTTTACTGTATCAACAGAGAAAAAAATGTCCTCCTGTCAAATCAGATAATGGCATCAGAGGCTGGAAACTTGCAGTTCAAATGTCCATGTGACTGACAGAGCAGACGGGAGGAGCTCTACAGCAGCTCTGTTGTGTCTGTGACAGACACACTCACCAGTGCAAGTGGTTTTCTAGAAGTGATGAAGTCTCCCTGCATCATTTGACCTGTCATCACATCACCTTTCTCTACTGTGTCTGCCGGTTAATACATATATATCACCTTGATACATATGGGCATAGTTTTTCCTATGTTTATTAAAGAGCATGCTGTCAGTTTGAGATCAGGGTTTATTGCTCTCACATTTACATTTTGGAACACTTTCACTCAAAACCCTCTGAAACTTCTGTTTCCCCAAGTCAACAAATCCTTTTTTTCCTTGGCACAGAAATATAATATGCTGCATATTTGTCGAAAAATTTATTCAGACTCACAGAACAATTGGTAGCCAGCGCTTCTAAGAAACAGCATGAGAACAAAAACAAAATAATTTTTATTCACAGTGTCCATGAAACCAGAATAATAATTTTCCTCAAATTCTTTTCTCCACAATAGGGCTTGAGACACTTATCAACAAAAAAAAATTATAATGATCTATTCAAGGTGAGAAATGACTGAGGAGTAAATGTCACTCTGGTTTGACCTGATGGAATAAAAATAGTGTTCTACATGCTGACCTTAAATATGAATGTCATCCCCTGAAAAATAAGAAATAAACACAAACTTTACAGCAACTTTAATAAGATGTGACAATGAACAAAAGCAGTTGTTTTATTAGAAGAGTAAACAATCCAGGGATGGAGCAGACTATTTCCTGAACATGTTCAAATTATTTCTCATCACATGAAAAGGTTGGTAGCCTGTCCCAGGCTTATCTCACTGTGTCACTGTGAGAGTGGGAAATTAAATTATTGAATTATATGTAAAAGCACAAACATTTTACACATCTGGATTGATGACAAAGTCAAATCGGAGATCATTTAAATCATGTTTACAGATCAACATTAGTCACAAAGCCAAATAAGACAGACTGACACAGGAATAAGTTAAAGTCTACATTCCTTTTTATTTTTTTGTCCATTTTCGAAGAAAACTCTGTCCAATGTGACTCCAACCTACAACACAGCCAAGACTCAAAATCAGCTGTGGAGGAGGAGGATCAGTGGTTACTACTGACTAACGGAGTCAAACCCATCATGTGTGGAACCACTATCACAGCTTAAAGACTGTACATCTTCTTCCTTGACCCTGAGCCTCTTCTCCCATTGGAGATCTGACACCTGTCACCCAAACAACTACAGGTTGACGCTTATTGCCTGGAAGAGACAGCGGACAACACATCTGTAACAAATCTGTCTCCTTACAGCTCCTCTCATCTCCATCATGTCTTCTCACTCTGTCTCTTTCTGCCTGTGTTAGAGAACACCTTCCGTTGGTGTGACTCAGTTTGTGATATAGTGCAAATCCCAGTGTCACTAAGTGAATGACGTGATACACAAGGGCATAAACATGGGTATTAACTTTTTTGTCACTCTAACGCCGGGTTCACACCGGACGCTGAAGCGTCGCGTAAACGCTGGTCACACCGGACACTCTTAACTCCGCGGGGGTCATCCTGCAATTCCTCTCCGTGATCACACATACAGCTGATATTTGTCATTAACTGCAACGGCATCCCAGCATTTGTCCTTTTTAATGTTGTCTTTATACAACATGTGCTGAGGATCATACAGCTCACTGTACTACTTCTCCACTTCAATTATTAATTTAATGTTATCCATCTTCAAGAACTTCTCCGCTGTTTGCTCCGTTCAATGTCGGGTGTTGAGGGTAAATTACGTATTCTCCACTCAAGCCTATGTGGAGAGTACGTAGACAACCCCCCCCCCCTCCCTCTCTTTTTATCTTTATGACTGCTTGTGTGTCTGTATGGATGGGCAGAGGGGGACATTTAATAATGTGATTGGTCAAATTGGTCAAATTAAAACTCCAGGACAACAGAAGGGGAATACAAACTATGGGATGCATATTTTATCATTTATATCATATAAAATATGTCATCAATATTGTTTAAAATCATTTTTCACTGTGTTTCCCGGAGGGATACGCTCGCGTCAAGCGCAAAAAATAGACTCGACGCCGAAACGATCGCTGCACGCCGCGAGGCAGCCTTGGCGCAGCGCGGCACAAAGGATTAACATGGCAGTGGATGGGAGCCAGCTGTTATTTAAGGCGTGACGCTGCGCTAACGCGACGCTTACGCGTCCGGTGTGAACCCGGCGTTATAAACCTGTTATTTTCTATCTCAAAGGTAAAATCTCTTTAAAATTCATACATTTTCACTGACATGTCACTTTAAGCATTGATTTGATTATTATATAACTATTTTTTCAAAGAAATCAATGTAAAAACCTGTCTGAATAACACTCTACAATGTGCTGCATCATGATGTCTGTGCTGCAAGTGACACAACATTAGAAACGCAAAAGACATCTCGGCAGCCCGTGGGTCAATCTGAACGATTTATACTTCTATCGTGCTGTTGATAAAACAGAGGAACAGCCTTCAAATCTATCTCAACTACCCCATTAGCCAAATATGAGGAAGCAAAGTAAAATGTCCTGAGGTCTAAATAATGGATGGAAACCATCAGGTATTATTTCAAAGTGATGCAGAGACATTGGCTTTACCAAAGTTAAGGACTAACACAAAGCTCATTGCAACAAAACATAAAAGTTCAAATGTAACTTAAGTATGTTGCTCTTAGACGTGAATCTATATATTTTCTTCAGCTGCTGGTTAAGTGAGTTTTGGTCACAGAAAGATAAAATAATGTACTGTTGGAATCTGTAGACACAACTTATTTATTAATCTGCATAGGTCACTGAAACTATGTGTCCACAAAGGAATAAACATGGCCATGAACTTTTTATAGTTCGCCTATCTAAGTATTTTTGTTACTTTAGATAACTTTATTCAAAGATGAAATATGTGAGTCACCCATAGCAGCCATCCTAACATATGAGCTTTACAACACATGTCTCCCTCAGCAGCTCTTCTGCCTCTGGCCAAAACTGACAAAATAACAACCCTTACAATGTCTAGAGTTACACTGTTTCTATCTTTTAAAGTCAAGTGTTCACTGACTGTGAGAAAAAGAGAGCAGCTGGGGATTATGAGCTAAGTTTAACATTAGAACCAAATTGACTGTGGTCGTGTGATAACTGGTTAGTTTATGTTCAATCTGTATAATCACATTAATCATGCTGGGCTGAAACGCCACACAGATTTATAATCAGCGCCATCACTACATTCAACGGTGGAGTGGATGTGTGCGTTTGAAGTGGATCCCTGCTTTACTCCTACAGCCTCTTAGCCCACCCAAACAATTACCAGCGATCTGCTGATTATCAGCTATTCACACATGTTCCCTCCGTGTTTGTTCCCGAAAAGAAATTCAGCAGAAAATGAGTCAGAGCCACTGAATCACGATTAATCTCCTGAGAGGCTTGAAGAGGAAAAGCCATAATTTCTGAGGTCCTAGTTAAGGGGTGTGTGTGTGTGTGTGTGTGTGTGTGTGTGTGTGTGTGTGTGTGTGTGTGTGTGTGTGTGTGTGTGTGTGTGTGTGTGTGTGTGTGTGTGTGTGTGTGTGTGTGTGTGTGTGTGTGTGTGTGTGTGTGTGTGTGTGTGTGTGTGTGTGCGCGTCCTGTGCATATGAGTGTCCTTGGCTGTGGTCTTGTGTTGCTTTCTCTTGGCCTCCTGAATGCTGTGTCTCTCTTAACCTGTTTTTGGGTCACATCCACCCCTGGAGCGTCTCTTGTCTCTGCTTGCATGACGTCTGACAATGAAACAACTGACCCGGACCCCAAACTACCTGTGGAGAGTGAACCCTGGGTGGTGCACACAGTGCGACTCACCAGGATGTAGGACAGAGAAAAGAAAACAAGGGATAGAGGACACATGACTTTCTTATGTTGTTCTTACATGATTATACTATAGTTTTATCGATAGTCTAAATATGCATACGATTTCTGACATATGTAGTAGCAAGGTCTCCTGATGAAAAAGGAAACGAAAAGTAATCAAGTGGTGATCCACAGCCTGCACACACATTGTCACGTTTTAACACAACATAAAATATCTCAAATGTAATGTTGTGTGCAAGCGATCTTTGGCCAATTGTCTCCTACTCTCTCTTTCACACTAACTCATTCACACAATAATCTGTCATGATCAGATTGACCATCATCACCACTGAGGAACTCCCCCATGTAAGTGGCCCATTAAAACATCCAGAAAGCAGCCATCCTTTGTATATCATCAAAGGATGATATACAATATAATATAATTATATATCAATATGGCGCCGCGCAAGTGGCTGCCTTTACACAGCAGTCTGCTCGTCACTGAGCTTTTTCTGTTTATTTCTGTTTATTGTGTTATTTTTGTCACTTTTTTTATTTTGGTAATTGTTGTAGTGCAATATGGCAACTAGACTCGCCAAGCTTGTTGCTGTCTTTTTTTTGCTTATTGCACTTTTCACCACCGTGTCCGGGGATCCAGCACGTAGCCGAGGTCCCATTGTTTACACCAGGGAACAGCTGTTAGCATACCGGCACACGGCGCTGCTACCGGGGGAGAGACCCGAGGTCTCCCGCGAGCTAAGGAGGAAGAGACGTGGATGCCGAGCGGGAGCAAAACGTCGCGCCAGGAGGAGACGTTTTAAACCAGTTCTCCCCTCCATTATCATGGGAAACGTACGGTCTCTCCCCAACAAGATGGATGAATTATCAGCGCTGACTCGCCATCAATCGGACTACCGTGAGTGTAGCCTCATGCTGTTTACGGAGACATGGCTAACGGAGCTAACTCCGGACACGCATGCTACACTGGACGGGTTCCACATCATACGGGCGGACAGGACAACGGAGAGCGGTAAGAGGAAAGGGGGGGGTCTTGCAGTGTTTGTAAATGTGAGATGGTGTAACCCTGGACACATCACTGTTAAGGAGCAGACCTGCACCAAGGACATTGAGTTGTTAGCCATTAGCATGAGGCCAAGTTACTTACCACGGGAATTCTCTCATGTTATTGTGATGGCTGTGTATGTTCCCCCCTCTGCTAATGCGGAGGCGGCCTGTGACGTCATCCACTCGGCGACAAGCAGGCTGCTGACCCAGCACCCCAATGCACTCCTCCTTCTCTCTGGTGACTTTAATCATGCCTCTCCGTCCTCCACTCTACCCACATTCACCCAGTATGTCACCTGCCACACCAGAGACAATAAGACACTGGACCTCTTATATGCCAACACCAAGGAGGCATACTCTTCATCACCTCTTCCTCCCCTGGGAAGATCTGACCACAACCTGGTGCACCTCCTGCCTGTGTACAAACCTCTTGTGCAAAGGCAGCCAGCTGTGACCTGCACAGTACAGAGATGGTCCGAGGAAGCCGAGGAGGCTCTGAAGGACTGCTTTGATTTGACTGTGTGGGAAGTATTCAGTGATGACCATGGGGAGGACATCGACAGTCTCACTACCTGCATAACGGACTATATCAACTTCTGTACGGAGAACACCGTCCCCACCAGGACTGTACGGTGTTTCTCCAACAGCAAACCATGGATCACCCCTGAAATAAAGGCCCTCCTCAAGGACAAGAAGAGGGTCTTTAGGTCAGGTAACAGAGACGAGCTGAAGACTGTGCAGAGGGAGCTGAGGAGGAAGATAAGGGACGGGAAGAAAGTCTACAGGAGGAAGATGGAGGAGCAGCTGCAGCAGAAAAACATCAGTGGGGTCTGGAAGGGCCTGAAGACCATGTCTGGTTTCAAGGGGCCCAACCAACAGCCTATGGGGGACCAGAAGTGGGTGAATGACCTGAACCTGTTTTTTAACAGATTCGATAAGCCACCCACCCCTCCCCCCATCCAGTCCTCTCTGCTGCTGCAACCCCCTGTGGACTGCCTCCCCCCCCCCTCTCCCCCGCCCCCCAACCTAACAACCCACAGCACCCAGCCCCCGTCCCCCAACGTGTCCTTCACAACTGCCCAGGTGAGGAATGAGCTGAGCAGGATGAAGGTGAGGAAGGCCACGGGTCCAGACGGGATCAGCTCAAGGCTCCTCAGGTCCAGCGCAGCCCAGCTGTGTGGGATAGTGAGGCACGTCTTCAATCTGAGCTTGAGTCTGGGGAGGGTACCACAGCTGTGGAAAACGTCCTGCTTGATACCAGTCCCAAAGACCCCGCGACCCAAAGACTTCAGCAGCTTCAGACCGGTGGCGTTAACATCCCACCTGATGAAGACGCTAGAGAGGCTGGTCCTTGTACACCTACGCCCCCTGGTGAGCTCATCTTTGGACCCGCTCCAGTTCGCCTACCAGTCTGGCATCGGGGTGGACGACGCTGTCATCTACCTGCTACACAGATGCCTTTCTCACCTGGAAAAGGCTGGAAGCACTGTGAGGATCATGTTCTTTGATTTTTCCAGTGCCTTCAACAGCATCCAGCCTCTACTTCTGAGGGACAAGCTGGAGCAGACCGGAGTGGACCACCACCTCACAGCATGGATCCTGGACTACCTCACCAACCGTCCACAGTATGTGCGTATACGGGGGTGTGAGTCTGACCTGGTGTCCTGCAGCACAGGGGCCCCACAAGGAACCGTACTAGCTCCAGTCCTCTTCACCATCTACACATCGGACTTCTCATACAACTCTACAAACTGCTACCTGCAAAAATTCTCTGATGACTCTGCAATCGTCGGCCTCATTTCCGCCGGTGATGACAGGGAATACAGAGAACTGAACCAGGACTTCATTACATGGTGCCAGCGGAACTTCCTCCAGATCAACTCTGGAAAAACCAAGGAGCTGGTGGTGGACTTCCGCCGGAGTAAACACTCTCCTCCGACACCAGTGAACATTCAGGGAACGGACATTGACATTGTGAGATCATATAAATACCTGGGTCTTCACCTAAACAATAAACTGGACTGGACTGATCACACACAGGCTATCTACAAGAAGGGACAGAGCAGACTCTATCTGCTGAGGAGTCTGAGGTCTTTTGGGGTGCAGGGAGCACTCCTGAAGACCTTCTTCGACTAGGTGGTGGCATCAGCCATCTTCTTTGGAGTGGTCTGCTGGGGCAGCAGCATCTCGACAGCAGACGGGAAGAGACTTAATAAACTCATCAGAAAGGCCAGCAGTGTGCTGGGGTGTCCACTGGATACGGTGGAGGTGGTAGGAGACAGGAGGATAGTTGCTAAGCTATCCTCCCTGATGGCCAACTCCTCCCACCCCATGCGGGACACCCTGGCAGCCCTAAACAGCTCCTTCAGCCACCGGCTGATTCACCCCCAGTGTGTGAGGGAGAGGTATCGCAGGTCCTTCCTTCCCGCTGCTGTCAGACTGTATAACCAGCTGTGACCCCATTAACACACAACACAATATTTGCAATTTAATTTATTTAATTATTTAATTTAATTATCTAATTATTTAATTGTATTGGTCAGTTGTTCTACTACTTACTATTTATTTGCTTATTTGACTGTTTACTTTTTCTTTTTGCTCATTGTTGTTTTTTGTTTCTTACTTTGTTGTTTTGCTCTTTCGTTTGTTCTTGTTGCACTGTGCCTGCGCTGCTGATGTAAAACCCTCAAATTTCCCCACTGTGGGACTAATAAAGGATTCTATCTATCTATATCTATCATCATCAACATCATCACTACCATCTGACATCAGACACTATTGAAAGAGAGGCAGTTCCAGTCATCACATTAAATTGGTTAGAAGGTAAGTATGATCCTTGAAGTATGTTTTAAGAATTTAAATGGCTCTTGATTTTAAAAAGGTTCCCCTCTAATGACGGGTATGTATGTAGCTACCAACTTTATTGTGTGTTCTCTGTAGGAGCAGAGTCCAAAGGCTTAGGTCAGAGTCACAGTTAAGAGATGAATAAGCATAGGCGACGGCGTCCATCTTTAGGTTAAAGGGCATCCTCTAACCTCGACAATATCCAAGTCTCTGAATACATGGAAACTGGCAGAATGATACTAGGTAAATGGCCCTGCCTGTGAGTGTTGGACTGACTCCTACAATGATTTCATCCCAAGTACTGTATTATCTTTCGATGCAGCCTACATCGTTTTACTCACTAGTCGTTTTATTTGTAGAAAAGAAGTTGGAGGAGGACATGTGCTGGTTATTGTACAGTTCAGGCTATTTTTTTTTTCTAAACAAAAGACTGTCAGCACAGTTCCAATTATGTATGTTCTTCTTTATACATGACACTACGGTATACAGTAAATGTAAGTTATGTGAGACACAAACCTGCACATTCTGGAGGCTGCAGGGATTCAGTTAATTGGAGGGGAGCTCTTCATATCCTATATAAAGTAGTTCTAGATATAAAGAATAACTCATTAATCTCACTGCCCTTCCTGGCATTATTCCCATTATTCCAATGAGCGCATGGTAGAGAGCAGCAGGGCCCTGCTCTAACAGACAAGACACTTTATCAGCAAGCAGGAGAATCTGCAATATCTGTAATATTTATGGAAACAATGTCAAGGCGGGTGGGTTGTGAACTCGACCACATTAGTAGAAAAGTATAAATTTACTCAAACTATATCTCATCCCAATTAGGGATGAGCGAGTACAGCATTATCTGTATCTGTATCTGTTAACCATATGAATTATCCGTATCCGTACTCGGAGTGGGCGGGGCCTAACCCGGAAGTGGGTGTGATTTAACCCGGAAGTGGGCTGGTTCAACATAACTTTCTTTTTTAACTTTGACATTTTTTTATGATTTTTTTATTTTTAATTTTTTTTTAATTTATTTCCACACCAGGTGTGTGCGTGTGTGTGTGGGTGTGTGTGTGTGAGTGAGATGCGAGGGACGTTCACTGTCTCCCGGAGAAACGAACACTCTGTGTCCCCAGCACAGAAAGACGCGATCCACATTCGTTCACAAGTCATACAGACTGGCCTTGCTATTTTCACCTTACATTAACACTTAAAGTTTAGTGCAGTGTAATTGTTTGCCGTGATAATTAAATGCCAGTGTGATAATAAATGACAATTTCAAACCATACAAACTGTCATGTTGTACTGTATTTAATAGAGGTTTACTTTACTGTAAAGTAAGTGTAAATGTAAAGTGAAAACAACAAAACCAGTCACCATGACCCGTGAACAAATACAATTCACGTCTTTCCATACTAAAAACACAGAGCGTTCACTTCTCCGGGAGACAGTGAACGTCCCTCGCATCTGCAGCACTCCTCTACTGAGCCAATGCAGGTCTCGTGAAAATTTTTCCAAAGACTCGTACCCGAAGACCCAGTCGAGAAATGAACGAATCATTTCTGCTTCCTTGACTGAGCCTATGGAACAGTCCCGATGCGCAGTGAACCTGAGTGACTGAGAGACAGAGAGCTGTTCTGTGAGTGAGTGAGCAGAGCCGTGTGTGACGGGAGGAGCGCTGTGACGCTGTGTGAGGATTTTCATTCAGTCCGAGCACAGATAATGACTCCGATTACTCGTATAATAATCGTACTCGGCAAAAGTGCTTTATCCGTACCGGATACTCGTTTCAGCCAAGTATCCGGCTCATCTCTAATCCCAATATTATAGTCAAGCAGATTTAACTGCTTAGATGTAATGATATTAAACAGCAGAGCCAGAATTTTACATTCATTATAAATGTCAACACTCATTATTGCAGGCATAGGTGAGACTCTGAAAGAGCCTTTTGGACAAAATGTACAATTCTGTATTGAGGTGCAAAAGAGCAGCTAAATAACCATTAGATTAATCCTTTAACACCCTTGGTATATCATCCTGCAAAGCATATTTCCACTTTACCACAGAATTAATGTATGTTTTACAGTTTTTTTCCATCGCTAACGAGCGCTTACCTATACTTAAAATACTTTTTCTAAACTCTTAACACAGACTTACACCTACAAAACACAATTGGCCAAATAGATCATTTTCTTCTCAAAAGCACATTTTGTTAACTATATACTAACTCTTCATTTCAAAATAGAAGACATCTTTCTCTGCACACACTAACTTTACCAAAACACTGGACATCTGACTCAAAATGAAATTATTCTTTCAAAGAATAACTCTTGTTTTCACTTCACAAGGAACATGCAGCCAATCAAAGTACACCAGGTTTCAAAATACTGGCTATTGTGGACATTACAAAACTGCATAGACTTTTATGTTTCAGCTTTACAGGTATTTGTATGCAAAACATGCAATCCACTGTTTTTTATGCCAAATTTTTTGGTTGGGAACTGTACTGTATATCCACATGTAATGTTCACATTCAAAAGCATTCCAGTAAAAAGCGAATCAGTTTTTTTTTCTTTACTGTTTACTACAGGAGGTATAGTAGAAATACTGTTTACAGTATGATACAACAGAAAACGTTTTACAGTATTGTTTAAAGTTATCAAAATATCCATGAACAAAAAAGCAACACCAAAAAGCCCAGTAAAAAGGGAGAACTAAAAAAAAGCACAAAATTCCTTTATCTAATCCCTGCGATCTTCAGGGTTAGGCCACAAGTTTTCATCCACATCGCATCTGATGTTATCCAAGGCGATACACCTTGGATAAAACCGCTTGGAATGCCTGATCCACCCTTGACAATCATCAACTGTGATGTCCCTGCAGCCAGCATCCATGGCTTCAAGGAGGGACAACTGGTCATGTGGCTGATGGTCATAGACTTTCCACCTCCATGTAGAAAAGAACTCCTCTATGGGGTTGAGGAAAGGTGAATAGGGTGGAAGAAATAGACGAATCAGTCTTGGGTGGACCTCAAACCATGCTGTAACTGCTTGTGAGTGATGGAAGGCCACGTTGTCCCAGGTGATAACGAAGGTCCTCCTGTTTTCACCCTCCTGATCCTGCTCTGGAACCAGGCGCTGGTGGAGATCATCGAGAAAAGCAAGGAGGCGCTCGGTGTTGTAAGGTCCAACCTGACATTTGTGGAGGAGTGATCCTGCATTTGAAATTGCCGCACACATAGTGATATTTGCCCCTCTCTGTCCAGGAACATCAACTGTGGCCCTTTTTCCAATGACATTTCTTCCACGTCGACGCCTTTTGGCCAGATTAAATCCTGCCTCATCCACGTATACGAATTCATGAGGGGCCTTGTTGGCCTCCAATTCCATAACTCTCTGAAACAAAATTTATGTAAATCATGCCATTATAGTACTATATACCATACAGTACTGTAACCTATTACTGAGTAGGTTACCTACTTGAAAAGTGCAAAGCTTATAGAACTGTACATTGAATTGAATATACACACTATACCTGGACATATTGTTGTCGTAGCACCTTAACTCGCTCACTGTTCCTCTCAAAGGGAACAGTGTAGAGCTGTTTCATCCGCACTCTGTGTTTGGACAATGTCCGCGTAATGGTTGCGAGGCTGATGCTATTGATATTGTGAAATATCTCTTGGTCCTCCAAAATTCTGCTTTGAATCTCATGCAGTTTAATTGCGTTATTTGCAACAACCATATCTACTATGGCAAGCTCTTGTTGATGATTAAGGAGCTTACCTCTTCCCCCAGAGGGAGGAAGACGTTGCATTCTTTTGAGGGACAAAAAAAATCAACATATGCATTACTGTATGGCCTCATTGACATGTCAAGTGAGAATAGAAACAATCCATGTAAAATGCAAACTTACCTGTTGGTTTGTTGAAAGATGCGTATAATTGACGCAACCGTTGACCGCCCCAAATTGGGCTGTACTCTTTCACCAGCCTCCCTTAGTGAAAGACCGTGGTTTATCACATGGTCAATGATAGTGGCACGAATTCCATCACTCACCACTGCCCTTGTAGCCCTTAGAATGCCACCACCACGCATTCTTATACCTCTACCTTGCCCTCTCCTTAGGCCTGCTCTTCTCCCTGGACCTGCTCCTCTCACTTCTCCTGCTCCTCTCACTACTCCTGCTCCTCTCACTACTACACCTCTCACTGCTCCTCTCACTGGGCCTGCTCTTCTCCCTTGGCCCCTTGCTCTAACTCTTCCTCGTCCAGACATCTTTTTCGGTTTCTGTTTCCAAAAACATCACTCCTCAAAGTCCTCCTTTTAGTAATGCCATTGATTCTAAGCCAGAGTGGAATCAGCTGTGGTTGACCCAATATACCCAACATACATCAGCTGTGTGTCAATTATTCAATTGTTTGTGATTGGGCGCTGAGATATATTGTTTTAGAACTGATATTACTGTATTACAGAAGCAGAGGTTTTTATACTGTATCTAAGGTTTGGAATATTGTGTTTGCAATTGTGGGATGTTGTGTGTTAACATTTGTAAATAATACAAAAACAATCCATAATTTTGTTTGGAGGTATAGCTTGTCTGTTAAGAAAATGTAAGCATTATATAAATGTGTTCACTGACTGCATATTGTGTGAAAACAACATGAAATGTGTGAATGGTATGGCCACAAAGGACCGATGTTGTGCTAATCGTGTTTAGAGTTTTGAAAATGTGACTACTGTTTAGAAAAACGCTTGTTAGCGACTGAAAAAAACTGTAATGAATTAAAAAGTACAATTTCTACTAATAATGTATTAAATGTACATTTCCTTTAGAATTCTGTTCAAAAACTGCTTTTACTTCAAAATGCTGCGTATTATTTAATCTACTAGATGAAGTTTGTCAGTAATTATGAATCATCATTTTGATGAGTACATTTTATCATTCACGTCAAGTAATATTAATACCCTACTGTATTGACTGCACGACCCGACACAATGGAGTAAAGTTTACTTGGGTAACGGGAGTGAAATTCTAAACCCTCTTTCTGCTCAGCCAGTAACTTCAGAGGACAGTTTGCTCTCCATTCACCCAATAGGTCACTGACCAGAGCAGCAGCACCTGACAGCCAGCACCTGACCCAGGAGGACAGACAGCACCTGGCCCAGGAGGACAGACAGCTCCTGACCCAGTAGGACAGACAGCACCTGACCCAGGAGGACACACAGCTTCTGACCCAGGAGGACAGACAGCACCTGACCCAGGAGGACAGACAGCACCTGACCCAGGAGGACAGACAGCACCTGACCCAGGAGGACAGACGGCTCCTGACCCAGGAAGACAGACGGCTCCTGACCCAGGAGGACAGACAGCTTCTGACCCAGGAGGACAGACAGCACCTGACCTAGGAAGACAGACTTCTCCTGGATGATTTTCTACCTCATTTGATGAGATAGTTTGTGGATATGAAGCCACTGGGATAGGTTTTATGCTTAATTTACTTTGTACATTCATGTTAGCTCATCTGCTAAAGTCGCTGTTTGAGTAGGCCACGGACTACTTTGCTAGCATTAGCTTAGCTTGCTAGCTAGCTGCCAAATGACATTACATGTCATTCGGCTGACGCTTTTGTCCAAAGCAACTTACAATTAGTACACTCAACATTTATGAGGGGCCATTCAAGGGTTCAGTATCTTGCCAAGGACACCGGCAACCTTCTTGTTGGAGAACGACCACTCTACCCCCTAGGCCACACCTAGGGGGTCAGCAAATGTGCTGATATTCTAGACACACACCAGCTTACTTGTGTGCATATGTGTTCAGTTGCTGAAGAAGGGGTCCCAACGGTCAAAGCTATATATCTTCTGTTTGTCAAAATGTACTGTGTTGTGTTTCATAACATTGCATTACATTTATTTTAATAAGTTTGAACATATTGTATCTTTCCGTGAGTAAACCTTTTTTTTCCTCTTTGGATCAGACACTTCTTATATGTCTGCCCCGGGATCATAACACAGAGACCAGACTGATATACAACAATTTCAAAGAGCAGCAGGTACAATGTGAACACAGCAGGTGAGAGGTGGAATGAGAAAAAGAAAGAGAAAAGAGAGAGGGCTGAGAGCTACAAGCTCGCTCATGTACTTTGACTGTCTTTAACTGAGCAGAGGAAAAACATCTAGAGGTTTATCAGAGCTGCCTGATATTTAGACCCCATGCTCATTTAGCATCCAGCTGTGTTTTACACTTTTCATTGGTTCATGTGGAGATTTACTGAAAGTGATTCATTGCGGTTAGTCACAAACACACACCTGACATCCAGCAGCGATGCTGCTCCTCCATCATGCTGATTAATAAAACACTTCACCAGGAAAACGCTGCTACATATTTCACTTTCTCCCTACACATCTGTGACAACCCTGGAGTTGCCTGCTGAGCTTGGGTGTGTTTTCAGGCTCCTGTGGGCGGAGTCGGACCGAACCCAAACCAACGCTTAATGAGATGGTGTTTGTTTTTACAACCATACCATCTGGAGATACGTCATATTAAGGGTTCTGAAAATGTGATGGCTGATGCCTTGTCAAGAGCTTTATCTTAAAGACATAGGCTGTTTGTCCCATTATTGGTTCCTTCTCCCAAATCTTTAAAAAATTGCTGCCTAGGTACCAAGTTGCTGATTGGGAGTCAGTGAACGGGGGATTAGGTACTCAACATTCCGGTAAGCAATTTAAAATTGGTATAAATTGGCATAGTTGTTATAATGCAGTGTAAATGTGTTACATGTGAGACTTCAATAGACGGATGGACCTTTGAACTCCACCTAGAAGAAGTCTGTTCTTATGGGGGGGGGAATGTGACAACCCTGGAGTTGTCTGCTGTGCTTGGGTGTGTTTTCAGGCTCCTGTGGGCAGAGTCGGACCGATGATCAGTGGGAATGTGGAACACCTGGGGAACCACTACTTGGATTTAAAAGACATTATTCAAACTGTAATAATGACAAAATCCTCAGCAATGTGGCTTCTGGGTCTCATAGTTACCCTGCAAATATAAGGAAGTGATGACATTTTGCAAGTTTATGTTTTATTGTTGATGATCAAAGTGTCAGCTTTAGAAACATCATTAAACCGCCTGCAGTAAAACAAAATGATCTATCTGTACATTTACATAAAGACACAGAATCTGAAGCCGCTGTTTGTTAAAGGGAACTGATTGGAAATTAGTTTTCTCATTGATTCTTCCCCTCGGCTCTCATTAAAGCTTCTCTGACAAACAGCAGACGTGACTAAACAGCAAACAACTGCGTGTGTTACCATGGTGATGTTGTGCAATAATGGTTAGGAGTGATACCATAAGCGGGTGTGCCTTTAGGCGTTCAATAAATTTGGTTATCAAAATAAAATATAAAACCTTAATATTTAAAATCTTAATATTAAATCATAACTTTAGTTTGTTTAAGTTCTCGAGGGGCATCACCCTTCACAGAAGGGAAACGAAGGCCAGTTTATTGATTAAGATCAGTCTCATTTAGATCTAGTTCAATTACAAATCTTAATATTTACTATTAAAGATTATATAATGAACAATTAAGGTTTATAGAGTTATTGACAGTGTTACGGTTGGCAAAATTCACTTATGCAACATTAATGAAAGGACAAGTTTAAAAGAAAACATTTATTATGGACATAATAAAGTATCAAAACACAAATTATTTACAAAATGTACTAATTAACAAAGATGTGTGTGTGTGTGTGAGGGGATCTCTGGTAGTTAACAAAGAGAGTCACACCTTCCTATGGTCTTTTAAGATGATCTCTAAGATAGCAGCCCCCCCCCCCCCCCTTCTGGAGTGTGAACGTGGTTAAGTAGGTGTAGGGATATGCAGTATCTGTGAAAATGCTAATCAGATAATGGAGGAGAGTCTGTGTAGAGCCCAACTTAAGGCCGGAGCATGCTTCTGCGTTGTCAGGGGCCCGCCAGCACGCTGTTGTAACGCAGGACTCGTTCTCATTCATGGTTTTCCAACCGTTGCGCGTGTTGCCATGCAATTCCCCGCCAGAACACTAGGCGGAGTAATGTTTTTTGTCGAAGTCGGCTCTTCTTCGTGTGTGGCACGAAGAACAGCGATTTATTTACATCGCCACGGCGGCTCCTCAGAGCCTTTTTCTGGAGGAAAAATCCGCCGGTCAATGACGGGTTATACTAGTGGTCATAATTTCGGATCTCTTCTGCCAAGTGCTCTTCTATTTGGTCCATATTCGTTCTTCTAAATCTTCCGTGGTTTCGGGGCATGAACCGGAAATGCGACTCTGGAAATGATGTAGTTAGCAGACCAATCACAGCCCTTGCGGGCGGGTGACGCTTGCGGGGCTTTGCCGCCTAGTTAGAAAAATTGGCCGACGCACATAAGCACGTAAGAAGGGCTACGATAGCATGTAAGGGGCCCGGAAGGGCTCTTGCGCTTCCGGGCCCGTGAAAACGCAGAAGCATGCTCCGGCCTTTACATTAACCTTGATTTAACTTGTAACACAATATCACCAAAAATCTCAAACTTATAAACACCACACAGAATCAAATAAACAGTCTTGCTTTTAATCTAGTATCATTATTAAGCCCAGTATGTTACCAGTCCTTGAACAGGGAGAAAGTTGCTGTGCGGTTTGCCGTTCGTCCTGGCTTTGAAGTCTCTGGCTCGTGTGGTCTCTGCTTTCGCGGTTCTGTTGAGCTGTGCAGTTCAGTTGCGTATTGAATCTTTAGTTCTTACTGAGCCGGATACTCGGCTGAAACGAGTATCCGGTACGGATAAAGCACTTTTGCCGATTACGAGTATTATACGAGTAATCGGAGTCATTATCTGTGCTCGGACTGAATGAAAATCCTCACACAGCGTCACAGCGCTCCTCCCGTCACACACGGCTCTGCTCACTCACTCACAGAACAGCTCTCTGTCTCTCAGTCACTCAGGTTCACTGCGCATCGGGACTGTTCCATAGGCTCAGTCAAGGAAGCAGAAATGATTCGTTCGGAATGGAAACATTTTCACGAGACCTGCAATGGCTCTGTAGAGGAGCGCTGGAGATGCGAGGGACGTTCACTGTCTCCCGGAGAAGTGAACACTCTGTGTTTTTAGTATAGAAAGACGTGAATTATATTTGTTCACAAGTCATAATGACTGGTTTTGTTATTTTCACTTTACATTTACACTTACTTTACAGTAAAGTAAACCTCTATTAAATACAGTACAACATGACAGTTTGTATGGTTTGAAATTGTCATCTATTATCACACTGGCATTTAATTATCACGGCAAACAATTACACTGCACTAAACTTTAAGTGTTAATGTAAAGTGAAAATAACAAAACCAGTCTGTATGACTTGTGAACGAATATAATTCACGTCTTTCTATACTAAAAACACAGAGTGTTAATTTCTCCGGGAGACAGTGAACGTTCCTCGCATCTCACACACACACACACACACACACACACCTGGTGTGGAAATAATTAAAATAATTAAAAAAAAATAAAAATAAAAAAATCATAAAAAAATTTCAAAGTTAATAAAGAAAGTTATGTTGAACCAGCCCACTTCCGGGTTAGGCCCCGCCCACTCAGAGTACGGATACGGATAATTCATATGGTTAACAGATACAGATACAGATAATGCTGTACTCGCTCATCCCTAGTTCTTACCAACAGGACATTGCGTAGCTGCAAGGAGTTGGAAAAAGCTTGAAATGCGTGAAGGTTTCCTTGAGAAGATGAGCTGTGCAGCTCGACCTTTGCCCTCCGTTTGTTGGATAGAGAAGATTTGAGCTGGAGAAATCCGGTTTCTCCACTCGCCGATGCAGGAGGAAAGGCCGCCAGCCTCCCCCTTCGGAGAGTTGTGGAAGAAAGTGACGCAGCCTAAAGATGGAATGATGGTCATTCCATCATTGTGTTTTATTCTGTTTCTACTTCGTAAAGTTCTCCCTATGTTATTTTTCTCCTTTCAAGAATTTTCTTTATTTTTATACAGATTTATCCTTTTTATATACCTTTTTCAATCCCTTCAACTCTTTTGTTTTGCTTGACAAATATGTGCTTTATAAATTAAATTGACTCGACTTTTTAATATAATAAACAAATGATTTAAGAACAAAAAAAGGGCAACCCTTGTTTCATTGTATCACTTAAGATAAGTTCAGTACTCATGATATTCTTACATTTCAAATTTATTATATTTGATCTCTTCCTTTGGTCGTACATTATTTTACATTTTATTAACATGTTACCTGCTCTCTAGAAAATGTAAATACGGCACTTGTAGGTTGTTAAAGCAGCATAACAAAGACAGAAACTGAGCAAATATTAGATGCAAGAATATCAAGTTTCATGACAATAAAAAAAAAAAAAATTGATGAGAGACTCTGCTTCTCAGAGACAAGAAAGTCAAGTGTCGTTTCATGTTGTAGTCAAAGCTGCAGAGTTCATCAGTTAGGCGAATGAAATGTAAATCATTTCTGCTTTGACATCCTCACTGCATGTTTTCATACATTATTCATGACTGTACCACATATTTGTTAGAGCGAGTATGAAAACTGTGTTTCTCTGGCTGTGTGGCAAACAATAAAAAAATTCCAGACCTGATCTCACCATCTCGGTTTCAGACCATTAGTTTGCGGAAAAGGCCTGAAATTGCTCTAGTGCAAAGCTACCAAGGGTCCCATAAAATACCTCTTAAACTCATAACCCACCAGACTGGACTACTCCATCTAACTGCCCGACTACAGAATTGAGAGTAGTGTTAAACATAAGCAAAAGAATCACCGCATAGTTGAGGAAGCAAATGTTTCTAGTAATGTATTTTACTTCTACAGCAGTAAATTTACATATTTACGAAAGAGCAGTCTTATAACTTATTTGCGTGTCTGAAACCGCACCCTCTCATGCACTCACTAAAAAGACTGACAGTGTCAGTCCAAAGATGTTAAGCCCAATGGCCACTCTTTCCAACAACTCAGAATTACAAGCTGTGACGGATGATAAGCTCAAAAAGAAAGTCTGAGAAATGTTAACTGTCATAGAAAGAATGATTCAAGGAGGGAATGAGATGAGAGAGAGAGAGTTATTGTTGTGAAAATTACATCATTATGGTTATTTAAACCCTCCAGAAACGTAGGAAGCCAGAGTTTGAGAGACACATTCATAGGCTACTGATCTTTGCTCCTGTGAACATCAAAATGTACTTTATCCCCCTTTTGTCTCTCATGTGAAGACATCTGTGATCATTACTGGGACAGAAGGTAGGATGAGATCTACCTTCACATCTCACCGTCTCATCATCATCAGTGAGCATATGAGTAGTTATGATGACTTTTGACTTTTCTGTATGAGATCTAATGAAAAATAGCTAAATTAATTTAAAAAAAAAAAATTGTTAGACACGCTAACGTATCTTGATTAATTTTTGGAGCTTTCCTATTGATGCTGAGGGAAAGGGGAATATAACATTAGAGATGGTTTATATGCAGGTTATTTGTAAGAAGAGACATTGCGGACAGTGAGCTCTGTTTACTTTGTCTTATTGGAAAACAGCCTCTCACTCCTTCCCTGCCTTAAACACAAGCATATACTGATGTTTTCGTGAAAGGGACTGAAAGTGGTAAAATATGTATCATACCGTTTTGCACAACTCACTCTGTCACAGCTACTTTCCCAGCTACAGATAAGTTAACACCCTTACAACCTTGTCTTCACATGGTGACACAAAGGCCCATCTGGAGGTTATCATACACATGTTGCAGAGTACAAGAGCCTGTATGCTGCTCACTGACATTTAAGCTCCTTGACTTTCCCAATTTAACACTTTAGGGAGGGGATCTATCGCATATGGATCATTTGCAGAAAAGTAAGACAATTATTCTCTGAAGCTAATGACTCTTGGAGCTTCTTTGTCTATTTTTAGAAAATCTATCCCAGTGGTTGCCATCACACCACATCCCAACTGATTCTATGTGTCTCTGAAGGATTTATGATGGATGACTGTGTTGCACCTTGTATACACCATGCTCCACCAAACTGCAGCTAAAAAACATAAACTGTCAAACTATTCCCAGAGATGTTGGTCTGTTTCAGTCCGTCTTGTTCAGACCCAGTTTAAATTAATACATGTGTTATTACCATTGGTCTCAGTCCACAAGGAGAATGCGCCTTGGATTACTAACTGGAAATAACTCTAAAGAATTCTTTATCCGTAGAAACACGGGAGTCACTACTTAACAGGACTGAGACCATTTGCTTCATCTCAATGCTTTTCCATTACACTGCTGCTATCACCAGAGAGGCATCAGCAGTGTCTATTCCTAAACGAGGGAGGGAAGGAGCAAAAATGATGATCAAGACAAAAAACAAGAGTATCTGATTTATACTCAGTCGCCTGGAAGAACACAAGAAGAAAAGCAGCAGGTTCGGTAACTAGTGCATCGCCTGTTCTAAACCTGCCTGTTTGTAATGGTCTGTTCTCTTGTCCTGTGCTAAAGCGCTGGAGCTACTTCAGAATTACTCCTTGTCATCAGTGAGTCCTCCTCAACCAATATACTGTCACTTTTTACTGTTTGTACGCTAGACCTTTGTGTGCAAAGCTTTTTTCAGTCTATGGTGCAGAGTGAAGTAAGAACACTGTGTGTTCATCCTAGCTGGCATATCTGCAGTGCAGATTTTATGTTTTTCATAAAGTGAAACTTATTTTGCTTTTCTCCTGTTCACATGTGCAGTTTATATATAACTGACTGATTTACTTAACTGCATGTCAGCAATTTCAGATGTCTGTTCAACAACTGACACAATCTTCAGACTCAAGTTCACAACTTTTCAAATTAAAAGTTCTGTAATTTAGATCGATATAAAGCATTACAACAAAATGAACATTTACCTGAATGTCTGTGTCAGTCCAATATGATGAAATAAAAAAATAATTTATTTATTATAATGATCTGGTGGTAATTTTGACCCAGTTGCTGGATGCTGGTTGAGCTGTGTGTTACTATGTAATTAACCTCCTGCCTGGAACTGCATTATTTAAGATGGATAGACTGCACACATGGATAAAAGTGTCAAATACAATAACCTGTCTCATGGACAGTAATTAGAAATATATAAAACGTCAGGGAAGGTAATAAGAATTTGGTTGAATTAAACTCTGCTGTATACTGAACAGTTTTTCACTTGCAACCACAACAAATGTGAAGCACATTCTTTGGGCAATGAGATTACATGCAAAATATAATAGATGTTTATTTTGCATTAGGTAATTAACAAAAGGGGAGTCAGACACACAAGCAAAAAAGTGTAAAAAAATAAAAAACTAAGTGAATAACTCAAAGTGCAAAGATAGAAACACAAAAAAACAAACACAACGAAAATAACAAGGTCTAAGTCCAAACACACAATGAGTCAAAAAAAACATCCACAAAGAAATATTCCAAAGCCCACAACAAAACACGGCCTCCAGACAGAGAATCCTGACATTCAGCTGCTCATGTTTGTTCTGAATAAAAATAGAGAAATAGAGAAGAGCAGTGAGAGACACACACAGAGGAGTCAGTCCTACAGCTCAGGAGCTGCTCTACAGACAAGACTGACACTGACGACACATGACCTTTTAATTTACCCTACCCTGGAATGTTCAAGTCAAGAGATGAAGTCAGGATAAAAAAACGTTTTTAGTACATTCCACTATATATTTATTTTATGCATGTGTGTGAGTGTGAGCGAGAGAGAGAGATCAAGGCAATCTTTTGATGAGTCTGTCTCCATGCCACAGAGTAGAACATCTCTGAGCAAAGCAAGATTAAAAAGCTCCTGGTTCTCTGGGGCTGAAAACCAACACACACGTACAAAGAGAAAATAACCCCTGACTCTAGCTTCTGTTCAAACAGACAACTAGTCCAGAGAAGATCTGACATTTGACACAAAACTTTTTCTCAGTTATTAAATGTTTCTGTCCATGAACTCTACAGAATCAGTCACACGCATCCTGTCTGATATGAGTGTGGATCTGTCAGGATAGAGTCACTGAGGCCTCAACAAAAAGGACAGAGGGGAAACTCTGACCTCTGACCTTCTCTCTGTTGTTGTTGTGTTGTTTGATGAACATCTTCACAGACAGAATCTCAAAGACTTCTCTCTCTCCCGCTCTGCAGCAGCATCAGCAGGCAGAAAAGCAGAGAGCTCAGCTGCTCTCCAGAGGATTCTCCTTTAGAGTCTCTGCAGACTTTTCAGCTTGTTTGTTGCCCGTCTCCTCATTGTGTCGGCCACATTTCAAATACAAACATACACTCTGTTTGTCACTGTCAAACTCTATAAACCTGAGCCTCCATCTAGGCAGCGACTGCAAAAGTGGTGTTAAAGAGAGATGGAGGCACTGAGACAAATAACTGGAACATCCACGCCCACCACTGTCAAGCTGTGTGAGACACATCGATGCAGTTTCCTCTGGTCACAGTGTTTCATAGAGAGCATATGCTGTTATTAATGTGGTGAATAGAGGGTGCATGTGTCATGTAAGCCGACTATTTTTTCTCAGGCAGAAAAAAAAATTCACCATTCTATTGTAAAAAAATCTGAGTTTCCCCTCCCGCAAGTGAAATGTGAAGTATAAACTCTATCAAAGTGCAAATAGTCCATCAGCACAGTCACAAGCTGTGTCTCAATTCAGGCGCCGCGTCTTTCAGAGGATACATTCCAAGGATTGACTGGAAACTTAACGGGCTGTAACCTGTTTAACCAGATTATTGATAAATAGTGAAAATACAACAATAACAATTATGTAATACTCAATTATTAGTAGAGAAAAAAGTATGTTTTCATGGAAATGTTGCATCTGTAGGCAATGGTTAAATTATTATATTAAATCTACGACAGCTCTGAACACCCTCTATAAATCTCATCAACAAAGGCAGACTGGTCTGATTTAGAACTCTATTAATCTGCAGACGCAGATATCAGGACGGATACAATGATATGAGTAAAAGAGACGTGAAGTTTCGCGGTGGTTTGAAGGACACAAGATGGAGGTCAGTTTGTGTGTGGTTGCTCTGTCTTGGGAGTCTGATGGAGAAGAGACCGAGAAGACAAGTGTGGTCCAAACACCGACAGGATACGAGAGAGCAGCTCCAGCCCTCTGGCTGTGACAGAGGACAGACTGGGAGGGAGGACAGCTGTCCAGTTTTAGATCAGCTTAAGGACAACATGGAGACATATGAGAGGACAGGACCAAGGACTGGACACTGAGGGGACACACAGCATCCCTCTGCCTCACAGAGAGAACAAACACTTCACATCATATGAGGATGTGTCCTTCATTTCAACTGAGCACTGCAGGGCTCTGGCCTACATACATTACATTTACATAAAACTGCTTTGTAAAAGGACGTTAATGTGATTTCAAACTTCAGATGTTCAGCGTTGGAACAGAGAATCAAAGCTCCTGAGTCCAACATCTAATGAAATCAACAATCACATCTGTGTCCTATCGAAATTATGTTTCTATCAAACTCAACTGAAATAGTAAATGTGTTTTTTAGGAAGAAAACTCACAAGCTCTAATTTTGATTCAAAACTCATAGAAAATTATGCATGCAGGGGGCACACAGAGACACACACACATAGTTATGACAAGAACAAGGTGAGGACCCAAATGCAGATGAGGACACTTGAGGAAAGATTCAAAACACACTCTTAAATAAGACTTAAATGGTTCAGTACACTGAAAGGTAAAGGTATCCAAAAAAACACTGAAGAAAAAAAGGCGAGGTCAAAAAAACATGAAACTGAAAAGATGAAGTGGGGACAAGGGTTTAAATACGAGTTAATGAGACACAGGAGGAGAGAACCAATGTGGGGCTTGTGATCAGTGAAGAAGTGACAGCATACAAAGACAGGAGGTAAAGTAAACTGAAATGAAACACAAGGATAAGAAACTATTTAAATAGGAAAATAACTGGATTTGCAGGAACAGAAGAAAACCCATGACTAAACTAAGGGAGCAAAATTACAGAGACACAAATCCAAAAGCCAATAGAATAATAAGAAGGGCGCTCTGAGTGTGCAAACCTATGCCAGGACTAATGACTTCCTCACTGTGTAAAAGTAATGTTTCAGGCTCATATTACTATTTTTACCATCCATGCAGACAGTTAGAACTGGTATCAAGTGGCATCTCATTCAATTTTCTCTCTCACACGAGAACTTTTCTTTACTCTATGTGCCTGTCGCTCAGAATATTTGTGCACATGCGCCTACACAACCCCTACTAACAGACAAATAAACCAACACGGCAAAAAAGGTAAAAATATAAGGTACAGTAAAAGTCAACATATAGCGTGAGGGGATCATCTGTGAGCCATCGTGTACAATGGAGGAGAGAAGCAAAGATTCCACTGAGAATCATTTCCAGTGGAAACAAATGACTTAGTTCATTAGTGGGGAACGACTCCATATCTCTTTTTTTCTCAGATTCTCTCTGTGGGTTTGTCTCTTTTAAAACGTCGGCACTTTTATCATTGATCCGGACTGATGCAGCAGGTTGAGTCGGCCTTGTAACCTACTGGGCCCTGATCACAGCCACAGCAGCAGATCTGTCACTGACAGCAACCAGAGCTAGAAGCTGCACATGTTTACCATTTACAGTAGAAAACAGATTAGGGAAGATGTCACTTCTGTGCACGGACACATTCAAACATGCTGCAGAATAGACAGAGATGCTGAATGTCGTGATGCCGACACACACAGACAGGAAGACAGAGCGGAGCGGCTTCTTTTATTGGCTGGATTCCTTCATGTGATACTGTCTGTGGCTCTGAACAAACACATGCTGTTGTCTCCTAATTCAATCCTGCTACGTAAACAAGTGTCAGAACCCCTTGGACCCAACAGGCCTCATGAACAAAATTCACAAGAGTGAAATACTGAAGCAGATGTGTCTCTGTTGATTATAGACGGTATATGAAACACACATAACCATCACGCTCCTTTCTGTCTTCCTTTACTCTCACAGCTGCTTCTCCTTCACTGTTCATCGTGGTGTGGCTCGGAGCTCAGCTCACATGTGAGGAGACTCCATCTGCAGTGGACACACAGGAGGCCGACGGACTCGCCTCTCTGTTTGCTTCTGCTTCTCCTGGGGACTAAGATTCACTGTATATGTAAACAGGTGGGACAGGCAGAAGAGGGACTTCAGGGGCCTCCACCAAAAAGGACCTGGGGGGGTCCTGCATCAAAACAAATCAACTCTCTCCCAAGATACCCAAAGAGAAAGGATAGATATTGTAGTCTTCAAGCAAAACTTTAACATTAGAAATATTTGTATAGGAAGTTAGAGGCATGGGGCCTCATTAGGGGGTTTGTCACCTTGGTGTTGCAGGCTCCAAAGAGAATATCATGCTGCTTAAAATATTCACCTGACACTTTTTACTCGATGGTCACGATATAGTCATTTAGTACATCTCACATGGAACAAGCGAGGATTTATCGAGCATATTCGATATAGTGCCAACCCATACGTTGAACAAGATTTTAAAAAGACCTTTTAAAGAAAACCAATGCTCCTATGGAGACTTGTTCTGCTGTGAGACATGACATGTCTTTGGTGGATGAAGGATGGAATAGCTCCAGCTCTTTTAGACTGAGAAGACAGGATAATTTTCTAGATCAGTTGCGAGAAATGGTGTGACATTGAAAATGCTGCTTTCCTGCAAGGAACCAATGATTTCACAATGAAGCCAGCTGCAACACACGAAACTGCTAAATCTATTCACAAATCAGATTTTACTTTAATAGAGAGTTTAGCGACATTAATAAATGAGTGATAATGCTTGTTCAGTTGCAGGACATTCCTAATCTCTATTTGTGAATCTGGAAAAAACTATTCTGCACCAACAATAACAATCATTCTTTTCTACAATGATCATTCTTCAAATCACATTATTCAAATGTCTCTAGAACTATTCATTGCTGAGTCGTGAGGGAGCCTGTGGAGTTCAGCTCCTGCTGCTCCTGCTTGTACAGTGCTGTTTGCTGGAAGTGAAGGAGACAGTGAAGCATCATGGGAAAAAGCAACATGACGGCAGTGTTCAGCTAAGGCCCGACTAGAAGTGGAAGGGACTGCACCTGAAGCCAAGTATCAGACCTCATCACGTCAGCTGCAGGATACAGGGATGCTACAGTGTTTTAAATGGATTTAGCCACTAGTTAGCTTTTCTTTGACCTCCTCCACCACCACCACCACCTCTTGTCTTATTCTTTCTAGAGCAGGGAGAAAGAACCAGTGCTTGTTCCATCACATCACATCCATCATCCCTGTTAGTGAGCAAACGGTTCAATTTCAACCGTTTTCTGCAATTCCCTGCATAAGTCAGTGTGAGCGCATGAAGGCAGAACAGTAGCCACAAGGAAACCAATGTTCACATTGTTATACTAAAGTCCAACAGTTAAAGCATATGATGGAGCGTTCATTCTCTTCCTGTCAGGCTGATATCATCTAATAAAAGAGAGGAGGTAGATCACTGTCGTTTTTGTTCTGTTCGGAAAACCCCTGCAGTCTGGATTTAAAAATGCATTTTTAATGGGTTAAAAAACAAAACTGTGTTTAGTCCTGACTTATGGATATAACAAGTCATGAGTCAAACTTATTTCGATGTTGACGTCTAATGTGAAGAAAATATCTCATAACTGACATACAGTAAGAGCATATGTGTCTTCACAGGGAACTAAAGCTCCAACATTTCTGGCTCCTGAAGCTATGATTCCAACAGCTTCCTGCAGAAAGGGAAGTTAACAGGGTTCAAGTGTTCGGTTCTTTTGTATTGACCTGATCATGATAACTGCCAAGTCTGGGCTGGTTCTCCCCGTCTCACACTGTTACTGTACGGATTGCACTGCACTGCTGTCGACGTGCAGTTACTGTGAGATCTTTCTTCTTTGACGGAGCCAACTGGACTAAAACTAACAACTGTTTTTATTTTCCTTTTCTTTCTTCTATCAGTTCATTGTTTTCTTCTATTTGTCTAACAGAGGAAATTGAGCAGTGCAGCTTCTCTGAACCAGCAGATAGACTGATTCACTTTCAGTGAAGAGAGCTGCACTGACGATGAGACTGTGACACATCACAAACACGGTCATTGTTCTGTGAAAAGAAAAGCAGCACAGGCTTGTGTCATTGGTAAAGCTGGAGTCAGTGAATCAGTCAGGTGTTTCCTCCTGAAAGGCTCAACGAGAGAATGATGGAAGTGACGGAGATGATTACAAAGGTTTACATAAAAAAACACTGGATGATGTCAGGATTCAGAGAAATGTAGCTCTGCAGAGATGGATCTGTTTCTCTGTCCATGTCTCACATACGGACAGAACAAAGATGAAGAACTGTGCAGATTTGAGTTATTTTATTTTGACATGTACACCTAGTTTAATATTCACACGTCTACTGTCAGTCAAAAATCACAGTGAGACTTTAGGATCAATCAGAGGATGAAAACCTGTCTTTGCTTTCTAGAATACATTGAGGACAAGTCAGCTTCAGGGTTGGTTTTCAATTTAAAATATATGTCGAAATATTCAACACACTACAGAGTTATCTGTAAGGTCACTACAGTGCTGAATAAAACATGTGACCCACTCCCTCTCTTTCCCCTGCATCAGGTTGTCTTGTTAAAGTGTCACATTTTGGCCATTTAAAGGGTTCATACATTTAACTTAAAGGGATAGTTTACCGAAAAACTACAATTTGAAATAGGGCTGGGTGTGTTTGAGTCCACAAAACTCTGCTGGCGTGTCAGGGGTAAACAGTGAAGCAGCTGAATCCAATAAAACTGAAGATAGTAGGGACTTGTTTTCAGAACTAAAACCAACAGAAAAAAACATATGGAGATGCCTCCATACGGCTCCTGTGGTGTCATCCAAGTGTCCACAAGCCCTGACATTCATATTGGACTCGAAACAAGGTCATTTACACCATGTTTTAAAGCATTTACATCAGCTGACATCTTCCTACGAGGTGCATTCAGGGACCATCAGAAATGCTAACGTCTGCTAGCTTAGCCACTATTCACTCATTATCTACTCACCACTATGCCGATGTATCACAAATGTCACATCAGCTCTGTCCAAATTCAGGGGCCTCCTTAATGGGTGTGTGTGGTTTTCGAAGAGTAGGCCGGTCTTCGAAAACCGAGCCCAAATAAGACAGTCTGGTCTCCAGAGGATTCCCATGATCAGTGTCACCAGCTCGTACCGCCCATATTGCTGTTTTAATGCCCATTGATTTGTTCCCATTTGTACCATCAACGGATCGGCTGAGTTCACACGTTATAATTGAGCATTTGACATCTCATTGCTTTGATAGGTCAGCTGGTCTACACTTTTATTACAGGCAAGAAAATTTGAACATACTTCAGCCTTAGGCTTCATGCTGACCTGTGAACAGCGCTGTAGCTATAGTAACAGTGGTCATACCATATCAATTCTAGGGTGAGTCTGTTATTGAAAATCGGGAAAGAACAGATCTATTTGATTTGTTGCTTATATTTAATAATAATTGTTTGATATCTCTCTGTCAAAGTAAAAGCTGAAAGTAGGCTAACATGTGTCTTAATGATAAAGATGCTTATCCGGGAAAAAAAAAACAGCAAAAAATATTTCTGCTACTAAAGAACAAGGAGAGTTTCTGTGGGTGTGAAGAACTCCCTTTGCTCCAGATTCTTCCTGCGTTATCAGTCCTTTTACATGCACATAGAAAGCTATATATGTCACACTGAAGGAAAGTAAAACCCTTAAAAAGCATATTATGTTCACTTTAACGCTCCATCACCGCCTGCTCCAGTCTTGTATTTTACCTGTGGGACAGATAGTGGCTCTCTGCTCCCTCACTAATCTCATCCTGGCCTCTCCTGCTGTGGCAGGCTTCTCCTTGTCCTTTGTCAGAGCCAGAGGTGGTTACAACCAGTCACCTGCTTCCATGGGAATCTCTTCACCAACTAGTTGAGTAACCTCTGGCAGTGTAGCAGTGTGTGTAGCAGTGTAGGTGTGTAACCTTGGCAGTGGACTGTGTTGTGTTGCTCTCTCTTGGCCTCCTACCTGCTGTGTCTCTCTTAACCTCTTTGTGGGTCACATCCACTCCTGGAGCGTCTCCTGACTCTGCCAGCACGACACATGACATTAAAACAACAGAGCCTGAGGTCACGCAACCTGTGGGGACTGAACCGTGAGTCAGTGGCTAGAGACATGTCACTGTTACTAATGCTTCATCAGAATTCACTGTCCAATGAAGAGAAGGGTAATGTCTCATTGCAGTGAGAGAAAAGTGGATATAGGACATTTACATACAGAAATAGCTGTTAATAAACACTTCATCAGTTGTTGCTAGGACAATAACCATAGATTTTCCACCAGTTCATCAATCCACAAATGAAGAGCCACAGCTCTAATCAGACAACTTGACATTTTTCCTGAGGGAATCAATGGTTACACTTCATTAGTGGGCTACAACTTAATGGTTTTATTGGAGCTTATGGTCAGACCAGTGTTCTGCCGTAGCTTAGCTTCAAACTGTAAAGATAAGAGTGTGTGTTCTACCCCCTGACTTTATCTCTGTTAGGATGCTCTGTTTGATGGACACCTTAACAGTGATAATGTAACAAGAGAGAAATGTGTTTTCAATTCACACTGATAGCTGCTAAAAGACTGAACTGAAGCCACAGCCAGAGGAGAAAAACTATCACATAAAACAAAACAAGAAGTCACACTGCAAACAAACCAAACAGTGTTTCAGTTCTGCATTGAGACCACCTCTTTTGGAGGAATCAGATTTTGGTCAATTGGTCCAAACCTGGTCTGAGGCACCTTTCTCATCTGTTATTTTGGTTTGGGCTAAACTGAAAAGTCCAAATGTCAACAACAAATGAGGAAGATGTGAAAGTCCCCTTATTCTTTTTTGAAATCGACCTTTGCAACGTGTCTTTTTTCTGTAATGATTTTAACTTAGCCAAAAGAAACATTTCTATAGGTGCTCATTATCAGGGTTGTAATGAGTGACCCTGAAAACTCCAAAGAGGCAGGTGTATTTCTTTGCATCTGTCCAGTCCTCCTGCCGTTCCCCTGTGATCCTCAGTCCTTCTCCTTGTCTCGATGTCCACTGGTTTTTATATACCAATAATCAAACCACAGAAGTTTTGAAATCGTGGCTGAACCAGTTAAAGCTCTGTTAAATCAAACATTTCAAGACAGACACAGCCCATCAGGTTTGCTTATCTCCTGCTGTTGAAATCAATAGTGTACATTGTCAGCATGGATACTGCATGATAAGTTGATATTTCCCGACGTCTTCTACAGCTCAAATATCAGACCTGAGATCACATCTCTTCAATCCAAGATGCCTGCTGATCTCAATCCAATGTACTTCTGTATTGTTCATCAGGCAAAATGTGTGTGATATGGTTCTCTGCACAAACACAAACAGCAACTCAAACCTGTTAGAAAGGGAATCATTTTGCAAAGGCTTCCCATCAAATAAATATTGCATTGCTGATGGCCTGGCACAAAGGAAAGGTGCATGTGGATAATATGATGTCAGGTGATATTCAACATTCAGCCTGTCTGACCTGAAAGCTTATTGTAGAGCACACGGTAATATATTCCTTGGGCATCTTTAGCAGTTGAGATTCCATCTGAAGTATAAGGTAGTTAATTTCATGCATGGATAAACTCATGCTGGAAGAAGTTACATATTGCTGCACTCTGCACCTGTTCTGCTTGCAGTTCACACAACGCCATCACAAACAAGTTAAGTGTCGTAAATGAGGCCAATGGACATGCAGAGTGACCGATGGATTTGAACACTGACAGACCATTAAATATCAAATGAGGATTATTAATATCTAGGAAGAATCTGGGGTGTTTAAAGTTGTCCCACACATCAAACCCTACCCGAATATCATCACACATCCGACCCATTTATTCAAACAGACATAGAAAAAAGTACCCAATATTCACCTGAGTAACACAAAACATCTCATTTCTATTCTATGACTGTAGGTGTTTGATTGTCTTATGTGTTTCTTTGGTGAATTACCATATAAAAAGCTGCTACTGCTTATCAGCTTTCATTTTAAAAAGGCCTGTGGTCAGAAAAAGAGAAAGAGAGCTCTTATTTAAGGGTGGAAACATCTTTTCTGTATCTGTTGTGTTGCCTCTGTCCTCATCTCTCACTTTCCTCTGGAGACTATTACCAGAATAACGATACAACCACTCATACGCCACAACAAAAATAGTCTGAAGATCCCATGAACACATAAAATACATCTGTGGATGTAAAATACAGAATACAATTAAATATAATAGAAACTACAGCAAATAGAATAAGATGTCCGCTGCTTAAAAATACAATAAAATACAAAATAAAAGAAAATCCAGTGGTAGTTATTGCAAAGTGTGATAAGAACTGCCTAAAATGACAGAAATCTTTTTGTAGTGTATGTTTTAGTTTGGTAAAAGTCTCATCCACTAACATGGAGGAGGACTAATGATCTACACTCTAGTGCAGACATGGGCAAAGTACGGCCCGCCGAACTTGTCCAAATAATTAAAAAAAAAAAAAAAAAAATTATTAAATTCTTTTTTTTTTTTTTTTTAAACTAACAATTTTGTAGCACTTAAATGGCACGTACTTATAGAACTTTGAAGTTTTGCTTTATTTTTGAAGAAATCGTACTTTTTTGATTCTTGTTTTTCTGGGTTTGAACCCTCGGGGTTAAATGCACTTATTGTAAGTCGCTTTGGATAAAAGCATCAGCTAAATTAAATTTTCCCAGGAGTGTGGTGTATAGGGCTCGAAAAGGCACATGATCTCCCTTCACTTTTTCCCTTTGCCCTGTGAGCCCTTCTATAAAATGAGAGGATCAAGGAAACGAAAAGTGGACAATGAGTGCCGAGTGTTTAACACGGAGTCGACAACAAAATACTATTTCACTGAAGTCCAATCGAAGGCTGTATGCCTGATATGCCGAGAAACTGTTGCAGTTTTCATGGAGTACAACATCAGCCGTCACTTTGCTACGAAGCATGCTAACTACGCTAGCAAGCAGTCAACGCAAGAACGGGTGGCTGCAGCTCAGAGGTTGCCGACTAATTTACAGACTCAGCAACATTTTTTTTCACAGACAAACTGCGATTAAAGAGTCATCTACCAAGGCATGTTTTTTGGGGGGCATAGCAAAGGCTAGCAAGCCTTTCTCTGAAGGCGGATTTTTGTTGAATGACCTTGCAAATAAGGGCTTTGCTACTTGGTAAAGGCCAAATCCTTTCATGTATTGATTTTTCCATGTCATTTATATGAGTTCACAAAAACACTCGATCCATCTGTTCCTGGCCCGGCCCCTCTGTCAAATTTTGGAACCCATTGTGGCCCGCGAGTCAAAAAGTTTGCCCACACCTGCTCTAGTGAGTGGCAATTTAGACACTTCAGGTCTCTCTTGATCTGTGAAATGTGACCAGACTCTTCATTAAGACTCGTTCTTCTCTCTTTACAGGTTTACAGCCACCGAACATCAGTCTACAGTGTTGCATTGGTTCTTATCAGCCTCAACCTCTACAGCGGCAGTCACACCACATCTCTCAGATTTGATGCCTCTTGTCCACCGAAACTCAAGATGTGTGTTTTATGTGGCTCAGTGCAGAATTTGACCTTCTCTCCAGGCAGAGAGGGGGAAGATTTACCAGGGACATTAAATGTCTTCACTGAGAACATCAACGTGATTACATTTTTCAAACACCGACAACATTTGCAATATCAAAACAACACTTGTCTGGATTGCGTTAGTCAATGTCAGATTATTAATGATATAATAAATGTATGAATAGATAAGCAGAGGCTGGTGCTGGTGTCAGTGAGTATAAAGTGGAGCTCAGTGCAGCTTTCCACAACCCAGTGGAGTGGATGATTGTGACGAGCAGCTCGGAGCTCCCAGCAGCTCTGACACATCTTCCTCCAGCTCTCACTCAGGCTGATTTAGAGGAAGAGGCATTTCATATTCCTCTTCATCTTCTTTGCTCTCTGAATATCTCTGAAGTGTCCTGCACAACATTTGATCTACGAAAGATGATTAATAAATAGAGATTGATTAAACTTGTTTATATTTCAAAAGAGAGCGCGGATAAAAGAGGTAGAGAGGACTGAGCACTGATGTGGCTCTGGATTACTGGTGAGTGAACGGGCTCTCTGTGGAACCTCTATAATCTTATTAGTGCTCAGTCCACAGGACAGGTCTCATGTAGAAACATCACTGCACACTTTAATCATCCACATGCACTGGATCTACTCAGGGAGGACTTTAAATAATTGAAATGACAAAAATATCTTAAAACAAATCACATTTCTATAATTTATGAACATAATGATAAAAAAGTTTTTTTTAGGAGAACATCAAACCTCTTTAGTCATTATCATTGTGTATTTCGTATATATAAATATGCACCATGTCACTTTATTGAACTTTTGTTGATTAGTATATTAATCAGTGTTTCTATTCCAGACTTTACCTCATTTACTGACGGCCATTCTTTCTCATCAGATTAGTGCAGCAGTAGTTGAGTTACAGCCACATGCTCACTTAGCTGTGGAGGCTCAATGGACTGAACCCAGACAACATTGATTTGTAGTCACGTTCTTGTTCAGCAGCACATTAGTGTGAGTAGTAACTGAGCTGTTAGAAAATGAAGCTCTTTCTTTAATTAAAATGAGTTAAGAATTTATTCATCAGAAATCAGATAAACGTGTCCTCCAGTTGGAGAATAACGTTGTTCAATTACCATCTTCAGATAAATGCAGGATTTCTTTCCCAGATTTCCTTCACACTCTGCACCTATTGGACAGACAGACTACATCTCCATTTGGATCATGTCAATAAAAGACTACGTGAGGTTTTCACGTTGACATCCTTTTATAGATTATGATTTACTGTGAGAGGCAATTTTTATAACTCCATACAAGTGGTAGCGGACTGGGAATTTCGGTGAAGAATGTGTTTATCCTGAAATCAGCCACATTCCTAAATCTGAAACAAATCTTAAACTCAACCACATCGAGGCGAAGTGTTGGATAAACATAAAAAAACCTGGACTCATTTTAAATTAACATTAGTTTACTAAACAGTTTAAAACACTATAATACTTAACCTCTTACAATGTAGGATCAGGTTTGCATTAAATGACAAACTAAAACATATGATACACAGCTCCATGCAAATAAATATAAATACTTATCTACAAGCAAATATATGTCAAATAAAAATGAAACCAACAACTAATGGCATTAGCAGTCTAGATGCTCTACATTAACAGGCCTGCAAGAGATTCCAACAGAAATATTATGTAAATCAAAACCTTTTTACCTCCCATGGTATGAGTGTATATAATATCACAAGCCTGCTCCACTGAAGCAGCATTTTTCTCTCACTTAATCAGTCCCAATAAACAAGGCCTTGGATCTCTTTTCTTTTTAAGTTGTGGCTTAGCTGGTGTTGGCTTTACGAGATATTTGTCAAATATCAGTCTAATTATTGTCGGATCAGAATGTGGCTGTCATAAGAGATCTAAGTGAAAGTTTTTTCTGAGCATTATTTTAAGCACTTCCCTGATGTCCTTACACAACACATCTCTACGTGTGGGCTCTTGTCTCACATTAAATCCCGTTTTTTTTTAATTACTGTTTTTAAATGTTTCCAGCTCTAAAAATGAGTAGAGGTGGAGCAGCCCAGTAGTGCCCACGCTGTGAAACCTCCCGCTCCGACCACAACCCTCAATCCCTCAAAAAATGTCTAAATATTAACCAGGTGTTCATTCATAAGTGAATGGATCCTAACGGCGACCCATCGTTACAGAGACACAGATTAACTGAGTTTGGCAAGTGTGTACATGTTTGTGTTCATGGGAGCATTTGTCTAGGTGGACTCTGGGCTCTAAAGCCACTCTAATCCAAGATGCATGGGTAGAAATCTAATGAGGAGATGAATAGATTCCCACAGAGGATAATGCACTGACTCATACACAGAGCACATTTCTCCAAAGTGGCTAATGTAGCTAATCTAAATTTTTTATGGGAGAAAGCAGACTGAGAAATTCAAACTATGGCTTCGCACTCAGTACACTCAAACATACCAAGTGTGGTTTAATAATCCTTATTAACAATCACAATGATCCTAGAGGAGACAAATCAAGAGCTACAGTCAGTAAAAGTTATTAAAATCATCAGCCTCCCATCAGTTTGCATTGAGAGAGGATTCAGTTAAATCCTATAGAGTTGACTATACCCTTGTTCTGATTGGACTGCATTTGAAGTAAATTTGAGATTTGCAGATACAAAACTATACCAATAGAGTAATGAACTAGACAAGAAACATTTTATGTCGCGGAAGGAGGAGGAAAAGATGGAGTGAGAGCGAGGAAGAGCGTCTCTAAACTGCAGGACTCCAGCTGTGTGTCTCCATGGTGTTTGGCTAAAGAGTGAATGTGGCAGCTCATATTTGCTCATATCAGTGAGACAGAAACCAGAGGAGACCAAACAAAACCAGAAATAAATCTCAAAAAAACAACAGCCAATTGTAACCAACACTACGGCCAGTGACAACACATATTACCTGTGGTGGTTTTGTTGTTGTGTTTCAAAGATATATATATTTTTTAAATACTACGCAATTTAAAACCACCGTAACTTTAACTACATTAAAATAGCAGCTTCACAATAACTTGGTAGTACACCCAGTTGGGGGAGTGGGAGAATGGGGCTCCTCACCCCTCTGCACTGTGCACTGTGCAACTGACCGGTAGTCGCAGCTCAAATTTCCAGAATCCAGTCAAGTAAGGAAGAGAGTAATGCTTGGCTGTAGATATGTTAAAAGTCATTTAATACCACTATTTATCTCCATTATTCATTTGATTGTATGCATTGGTTTTATGTACAAAATAGATATTTAAATCCAATATAAAGAGCAACTTTTTTCTAACATATGGTTTTTGCTGTATTTTCCTCCCTTGCAGTTTGTGGTTTATAAAAAAATAAATGAGGAAATAATCAATTCCACAGCAATTTAATAAAAAGCAAGCATCGATGTAATGGCTGCTTCAAGCTGGAAATAAAGGCATTGCATTCGCTTCTTTGAAGACAGCTGGGTTACATAACTCTGCCTTTCTATTCCAATTTTAAAACTTCTCTTTGAATTCATAGTGTTATCATCTGAATGTGGGAAATTATATAGGCACACAAAAACCTCAGAAACCCTGAACAATATCCAAACGCAGCAGATTGTTCAGTCATTCGGTTGCAAAAACACAAAAACACAAGGATTTCACTGAAGCTCCTCACACCATTAGGTGCGCTGAAGGCAAACTGAGATGTACACATGACACACTTTCAGATACACAACATACTCACAATGCGTGCACACAATTGACCTAATACTACAAGATGGTGTGTATCACATCCTAAACCTTTCTGTTTATCCATGCCTTCTGTCAGAACTCAATGAGATCCGATGGTAAACACTCCTCTTCTCACACACCACACATGATGAACTAAATATCATATTTCAACATGGAGCCATTGTATTCCAGTGTAAATTCCTTGTCTTCAACGGTTAAATATTATCAGGATGTTGGCAGTGTTTTCTCTGAGATCCCATCTAGTTATTGTTGGGGTTCCGTGGCAATAGAGTGGCTCTGTCCTTTGCCTCAAATTATAAATAAAGAGTAAAGAGCTGAATTTATACAATAAAGTTTGATTTTAATCATGAAAAATGTTACAGAAGTTTCACCATCCCCTTTGGCTCTAAAGGCCCCTCACGGTGACAGCTGTCAACACAGGGATGTAGAGTTTGAGGCGGCTGTGGCTCAGGAGGTGGGCGGGTTATTCTTTAAACAGAGGGCCGGCGGTTCAATTACTGTCTACCCCATTCTGCTTTATGTGGCCATCAAGACTAGAAAAGCAAATACAGTCCTTTTAAAATGTACAGTGGTTGTTTTCACATTGTACCTGAAAGAATTCCATTTCAGGCTCAAAATCTGTTTTTTTCCTTTTTATTTAGAGTACAGAGCTCCCTCTGTGATAATGGTTTGTATTGAACTGTGAGGAAAAGAAATTAAAAAATGTTGACTGTTGATTGATTTTGTTATTTCTCTTCTGAGCTGTGGAGAATTTTTCCTGCTCAGATGATGACTTGATGTCCAAAACAATCCGCACCAATTATGTATTTATATAAAAGTTATTTGCTATTTGTATTATACTGTATTATACAGGCACTGACAACCCCAGGCTCCAATCAACACAGTGGCAACAGGTTTGGAATATAGATAAAGATGGATGAAGAGCAACAGGCAAGACAAGAGGACGAGGCTGTCTCTAAATTCAGTGACCGCATCCTTTAGAGGACCCGGTCTGAGCAGCCTACGTTGGCTGCATCCTCCAACAGCCGTAAAGACTGTGTCAGCCAAACTACATCAGACGGTCTGGTCTTCCTATTGCATCACCAGCTTGTCCCGGCCTCACAGCTGTCGCCTAGCAACAAAGCTACAGACCAAAAACGTTCTGCTATTGATTAGAAAAGTTGAAGTGTTTTTTGTTTTTTTTCAAGCTGTTTGGTTCAGTTCTTTTGTTTTGCAAGGAATTATGGGATATGCTGGGCCGGTGGAGCTTCTGTTGCTCCGGGGTAGATATTTCAGGAGCATTCAAATGCAACTTCAGAGGGATGTGGCCTCTAGAATTGAGACACAGGTAAAAAGTGAGAGACTGTGAGGGACTGACAGCGTAAGCACAGACACAGCAGCGGAACACAAAGAGTAAACTGAGGTGTGGACACTCAGCAGGACACTTAGACCAGTGGACGAGCCAGCACCGGTGTCTGAAGCTCAGCAGCCATTGTCTGTTCAGATTGCTCATCCCTGATTTCCTGCATTTCCTTTTCTTTTTCTTTAGGTGGCGTTGTCAGCTTTGAAATTGTTCTCATCTTCTTAGTATTCATATTAGTTAAGGTTTTACATAGCACCAGTATTGGGGGCTTTTAAATTGGCTGAGCTGCCACACATATTAACCACCCTCTGTTCTCCCCTATATATCTGCAGGACAAACTAACTTGTTTGCTCACAAATGAGCATGACCCAGAATCTTTCACAAAGTACTGAGGCACTTGACCCAAAACTCTGAGACCGACCCTTTGTCTTTTGTTTGGAGGCAGCTCTCTCAGAATCGGATTGTCAGTTTATCTGCCCTGAACCTTCAGCTTCTCTGTGTTGCTGTAAACCAAACCCTTGACTTGTTCTATTTAAACTATCAAATCGCTGAGAGGAAAGGATGTAGTATGTACCCCCACAGAAACAGCAGCAGCAACTAGAAGATGTCAAATAACAGATAGTGATCCAGATCAGACTGCGATTTACACTAGGGTTTCAAAAAACTGGAAAAATAATATAGAAAAAAGATTTGTTTTTGGAGACAAAGAAATTTTTTTTTTTTATTATTAATATTAACTATTTTATTATTTTTCAGATCATCCTGGAGGAAGCTTGTGGCTTTTCAGCAGTATTATTTACTGCAGATATTACAATATTCTGCACACATAAACACAGATTCATGTAGTTACGAGCTTCCCAACTGGCTGCCTCTGAATACAACTCTATCCAAAGCTAGCAGACCTCCACAGGCTGGATCTTTTCTTCAACCTCAGTCGTGTATTCATCTCCGCTCTTTCTTTCTCCTGTACTGAATCCGTATACTCAACAAAATACGCAGCAAATTTATGGCCAATTTCCAGATCCTCACTCTCTTTGCTGACCCACATCAGGACGGTGCTTTGCTCCCGTGTGCTGTTGGTGTTTTCACAGATAAACAGTGGGAGCTGGACAATAAAGACCATCTTCGTTGCATGGAGAGAGGCCTGATGTTAGGAGGAGCATTTGAATGTTTCATTGTTTGAAATGGCTGAAAGATGCTGCGGACCGTCACTAAACCAGAGATGCCTGTATCTTTTCAAAAGTCAAGACTAATATGATGAAACTATTTCAGCAGAGAGACAGTCAATTGAAGATCAGTTTTCTCGAATAGTATCTTTATTAACCCTTTGATACACAAGCTATGCAAACCCCCTCTAAGGCACAACATGGGTCAAAAATGACCCGTATTGACTTTCAATGTTATTTCATGCACGGCTGAGTGTTTCTTTGCTATATTTTTGGAAATCTAATTATTTCATCATTTAATATTCAAAGTATTCATTAAATATCTTGTTTTTGATTACCACAAATCATTATTTTCATTTTATCTTTCATAATTTATGAACTAAAATAGTTTTTGTATTTTTAAATCAAGTTTACACACATGGGTCAAAAATGACCCGATGGAGTTTAAATTGTAAATATCTTTGCAATAAATGTATTTCATCATTCAGAATTTCAGTAATTCCTCAATTAACTTGTTTTTGATCATCACAAATTCTTATTTTCATTTGTCCTTTTCTACGTTTTTAATAAAAAACATTTTTGTATCACTACCCTTCCATGGGTCAAAAATGACCCGTATTCATTTCACATGTTATTTCATGCATGGCTGTGCTTCTTTGCTATATCTTTTAAAATCTATTAATTTAATCATTTAATATTTCAAAGTATTCATTAAAATATCTTGGTTTTGATTACCACAAATCATTATTTTCATTTTCTCTGTCTTAATTTTTGAACTAAAATAGTTTTTGTATTACTTCATCACGTTTACACACATGGGTCATAAATGACCCATGTATGCAAGTGTGAATTTGATAGGAACCTTTGATTTGTAAATGTTTGTAGTTAGGAACATTTTTACTGTGGACAACTTTTCACATGCCACACTTGTCAGAACTCCTTGTCAGAACTAAATCATGTTGACCTAGCTATCGTTAGCTAGTATTTACCTAGCTTCCATAAGCTAACATTAGCTAGCTAAAAGAGAATATGTTAACAGCTAGCTAATAATATTGGACATATTTATCTTTCCCACCAGTAGAGGGAAATAATGTTCAAATGTTATGTGAAGTTATCTTTTCACAAGATATCAAATATTTTCTTAGGTAAAACCATTGTAAAACAAGACTTACATGAATCAGATGTGCAAAAGCAGCCCGTTTAGTTCTGACAAGTAGTTCTGACAAGTGTGGCATGTGAAAAGTTTTCCACAGTAAACATGTTCCTAACTACAAACATTTACAAATCAAAGGTTCCTATCAAATTCACACTTGCATACATGGGTCATTTTTGACCCATGTGTGTAAACTTGATGTAGTAATACAAAAACCATTTTAGTTCAAAAATTAAGACAGAGAAAATGAAAATAATGATTTGTGGTAATCAAAAACAAGATATTTTAATTAATACTTTGTAACATTAAATGATTAAATAAATAGATTTTAAAAGTTATAGCAAAGAAGCACAGCCATGCATGAAATAACATGTGAAATGAATACGGGTCATTTTTGACCCATGTTGTGCCTTAGAGGGGTAGTGATACAAAAATGATTTTTATTAAAAAAGTAAATAAGGACAAATAAAAATAAGAGTGTGTAATGATCAAAAACAAGTTAATTGAGGAATTCCTGGAATTCTGAATGATGAAATACATTGATTGCAAAGATATTTACAATTCAAACTCCATCGGGTCACTTTTGACCCATGTTGTGTATCAAAGGGTTAACTGTGTCCATCTTTCTCACAGTCCCAGTGAAGGATATATGCGACGCAGCTACTAATGAAAACTACACAGTGTCATTTGTCCTTATTAAGTGAATTTAAACCCTCAGAGGAGGAAGTCTTGTTCCCCGATGAGGAGGAAATATGAAGATTAAAGTTTGGAGGCAACTCTTTGAAGAGTAGAGTTCCTGTGAAATCTCATAAAAAAAACCGGTTTCAGTTGCAGAGGAGATGATTTTTTTTTCCTTTTAATAACAGGAAACTCTCTGTTGTTAGTGTCAATCTACTAACAGAAATGAACTGAGTGGCACCAGAAAGATTCCAGAACCAACTTATACAATTTAATGAGCAGAGAAGGTTCAGGTACAATTGATTTAAAATTAGGTATAAGACAAGAAAAGTTATGATCCACCAACACATCTTAATATAACTCGCAGTACAGGCTCATTGACATCTGGAGGTTTTCAGTTACTCTCCAGCTCCTGAGTCTGATTCTCTGACAGCTACAAGACGTGAGACTCACTGAAGCACAGCCTCTACAGCACATCAGCTGGTTAAAGCTGCAGCCAGAAGAAGGCAGACAGGGACACAATGGAAATATTGCTTTCAGGTCCATAAAAGGGATAATTCACGTTTCTATCGGTGTCATACACTTAATTCTTTGATCCTCTCCATGGACTGTGGTACATACGTGCATTTGGTTACAAGCTATAAAAAAAGAAACCGGCAAACTCATGTTGACTGAAAATGTTACAGGACCTTACACAAATATGATGCATACTTTTATTTTATTTACTGATGTCAGAGATACGCAAAACTTAATAAAGAGGAAGAGCATCGGAGGCACGATACACACCCTACACTGGCATGGTATATGATATATATCTATAAACACTATATAGGTATATCATATTTGTGCAATTGCTTTAGTGTAGAGCTGTTAATACTCTGCTGTCCCTGTCACCTGTAAAAACCATAGTGGTTTTACCGTCCTCTGCATGAAGGCAGAATTCTGAATGTGCACGTCTTCTACCTGCTTCAATGACCAATCAGCTCCAGATGTTATTCATCCAGAAAAAAGCTTCCAGATTATTTACCAGGTCAACGTCTGACTTGCCTCTTTTTGTAAACGGGCAAAAGCCGGTCCGAATATGCACTAAAGTCCAGTTTTTTATAGTGCGTTCACATGAAACACTGAGCGAATTTTAATACTCCAACACAGTGTAACCGTTGTAATTCCAGGTGTTGCTGGAGTAACGTGGTAATGACACAGATTCAATTCTCCATATTGTAAGTATGAGTACCTTAAAATGATTTTAAAGCCATTATGTGTAGATATAAAGTACTTCACCTCTGAGGAGCGCTTTGATAGAAATACATGCTGATCACTAACACACTAATGTTACAACAACATACACTCTGCCATGGTCCGGCCTATGGAAAACAACCTGAAAAGTAGCAGGGTCGAAGATTTCCATCTGACAAGTTAATTGGTTTTAAAAAAAAAAACCTTGTTATTCACTGTGACAAACCGTCAGACACACACATGAGCTGCTGAGCTGTAGAAGATGGAGAAGACTGCAGCCAGATGGAGGAAGCAGAAGCAGCTGCTGAATCCCAGATGTGCTAGAGCTCTGAGTGACAGCTCTCATCCTCTCTGGATCGAGGCTCATCATCTGACTGCCTCCATTCTCCCACTGATCACATGACCTAAGTCAACTGATGTTTACTGACCAGGAAGACTGTGCGGTGATCAGACGGAAGGATGGGAGTGTTCTGTTTCCAGGAATTACCCGGGATCAGAGAACGGAGGCAGTCAGACGAGAAATCTTGTTTAAACTTCACTTTAAAATTCAGAACAGGCAGCGAGATCAACGTGAGCTGAATGAAAAGAAGACGCGTGGGCGAGGGAAGCTCAGGGAACAGAGTGAGGAAAGTTTACAGTACTAAGTCATTGTGAGAGGAGAGTTAAGCAGACAATTTATCACCATCTGCTTTTTAATGAAACACCAGTGGTTACAATGAATTTATAGATTTGGCACGAGTAGCTTGGAGAACGGTAGAACAATGGGCGGAGGCTGGAGAGCATCATTTACCGATGTCTAATAACAAATGGAGGAGAAAATCAGATGAGGTTTTGCCCACATGAACCTAATTTCAACTTATCTCACTCATCAGTTTTCCCTATTCCTGCATCCTGTCTCTCTCTTCATATCCTTCCCCCTCTCACACTGCCTCCCACACTCCCTCTCCTCCTCCCCATCTGGCACCTCACACCATCCAGGCAGCCTGCCAGCATCAGAGCAGCGTTAAAGTGAATCCAATATGCTCGGTCACGGGTCCCAGGTATGGTGTGTTCCTGAGAGGCAATTGATTCAACTCTCGGCTCCCTGGAATGAACCAAATCAGCTCTATTAGTCGAGTGAAAGGATCTGTGAGGTCAGACCGTGTCAATGGAAAGCAGACGAGATTCAGCCGAGGCTAAATAAGACTGACAGACTCCAAGAAAATCTAGCAATTACTTGATTTTCTTGTTTTGGTGAATGGAGTTTTTTCTGTGCTTATACACATAAAATGTGTGTTATCTACAGTGCTGTAAGAAGATAGAAATCGGTGAATCCTTTACACTCTGACACTACAGTTTAACTGGGAGTTCCCTAAAAGTTTCTGTTTTGTCAATTTTATTGAGCTTGTTTAATGCCAGTGGACCAAACAAGTCTAGTATGTATAGACTCACCATCGTACCCATCCAATCCATTCTCTTAAGCACTCATCCTTTGTGGGGTCGCAGCCAGTCCCAGCTGACATTGGGCGAGAGGCTGGGTAAACCCTGGTCACCATCTTAACCATTAGAAGAAAAAACTGATGCAGATGGTTCCACCAGTGGATGATTAGCACTTGACCAAAGCAGGTGAAATATGCCTGAGCCTCCTACGTTGTTGGCAGATTTGATGTGGTTGACCAGCAGACTTCTGTTTTCCATAGCAAGGTAAGTTTATGATAAGGGTTTGGGTACCAGACTATAGTGCCAATCAGGCATGGTCCTCATAGCCTTTTTCTTGCGGACAAATCCGCCAGTTAGTGACGGGTTATCCAAGTGGTCATAGTTTCGGATCTCTTCTGCCAATTGCTCTTCTATTTGGTCCATATTCGTTCTTCTAAATCTTCCGTGATCTCTGCCAGCATTATGGAGCAGAAACCGGAAAGTTTGGAGTACTTTGCTGGAATAAGCACTGAAACTGTTATTTAGTGTTAAATTATAGTAGTTGGCTTAGGTTTTATGTATAATGTGATTTTTTTTACATAAACTCTTCACATTCAAACAGTGCCTTAATGTAATCTGAACTGCTCATTGGCACTCTTCATCAGTGTCTGTGTGCATGCACCATTCCTGCACTGCTCCTCACACACACACACACACACACACAAAGTTTTTAATGTTGCACCTCAGCTGAGCTCTGTTGAAACATTTTGACATTTCAGGCACGATGCGCAACAGCCTGAACTCGTGGAGCCAATCATTAACCCGAGCCTGATCCACAGCAACTGCCAGGTAATCAGGTGATCAATACTCCCCGCAAACAAAATCACACAGACTTCTAGATGCATTATGCAACACATGCATCCTCATCTCTGTTCACATCGCCCTGGAATCTCTAATACATTGATGAAAGCAGTTGATCCTTGCCTTGCAATCCGAAGAAGAGAGCGACGCTGGGGATCCACATGCTGTAAATCCAGAAGTAATGCCTTTTTTTAAATAGTTCAGCGCTGATCAGGGTGGAAGCTGGGTGGTCTCCTGATGAGGGTCTCTGTCTGTCCCCAGGTAAAACAACTTTTGACTCATCAGTCCAGAGCACCTGCTGCCATTTTTCTGCACCCCAGTTCCTATGTTTTCGTGCATAGTTGAGTCGCTTGGCCTTGTTTGCATGTCGGAGGTATGGCTTTTTGGCTGCAGCTCTTCCATGAAGACCACTTCTGATCAGACTTCTCCGGACAGTAGAGGAGTGTACATGGGTCCGACTGGTCTCTGCCAGTTCTGAGCTGATGGCACTGCTGGACATCTTCCGATTTCGAAGGGAAATAAGCTTGATGTATTTTTCATCTGCTGCAAGTGTCCTTGAAACCACTGCGTCTATGAACCTCAACGTTGCCTGTTTCTTTGTGCTTCTTCAAAAGTGCTTGAACAGCACATCTGGAAACCCAAGTCTGCTTTGAAATCTTTGTCTGGGAGAGACCTTGCTGAAGCTCTATAACGACCTTGTGTCTTGTTGCTGTGCTCAGTCTTGCCATGTTGTATGACCTGTGACATCAAACTGTCTTTCACAACCTCACATTGGTAGCAGAGTGTGGCTGTTCCTCACCCAGTTTTAAGCCTCCTACACAGCTGTTTCTGTTTCAGTTAATGACTATGTTTCAACCTACATGTGAAATTGATGATCATTAGCACCTTTTTGGTATAATTGGTTGATCATACACCTGCCTATAATCCTACAAAATCCCTGACTTTGTGCAAGTGTACCTATAATAATTGATGCTGGTTTGAAGGCAAAGGTTAGTAACACCAAATATTGATTTGATTTTTCTTTTGTTTGCTCAATTTGCATTTTGTTAATTGATGAACATAAACTGTTAACACTTCCATTTTTCAAAGCATTCTTAGTTTCCAGCATTTTTTCACACCTGCCTAAAATGTTTGCAGAGCACTGTATATATATATATTTTCTTTCTGTTCATGATACCAACATGGAATGACAAACAGATTACTTTTTAGAGTTTTTAGACCTGACAGCACAGTTTGAAGTAGAATACAAGAGCAGAAGGAGATTCTCTTCAACCCAATGTGTGAAACACTATTGTCACACATAAACATAATCATGAGGTTGCCACTGCATGGGGTGAAAAAACCAACAGACTGGAGTCAAGTACCGCTCAAGTCACTGTCGGATCAATGTGTTTGAATTAGATTGATATAATTATTAATATGTTGCTGGTTTACCTACGTCATTGAACTTACAATAGTTTGTAAAGTCAAACTTACAATGTCAATGTTGCTATTGCAAGAAAGGTTGAATTGAAGAGGCCTAATGCTGATACACATCCACACAGCAAACAATTCAGAGTGCATATCATATCATATCAATGTGCATCATAACACGATCCAGCATACGGTAAAATCCATTAGTCTTTATAGCGGATTATAATAGACCTCTACACATTGCCAGTGGCCATCTTGGTTATTAGCTTCAGCTGCACGTCCACTGTGCACACATCACATGAAACCCTCCATATGGTTGTGATTGTTTCGAGCGGTTTCAGGACCGATGTAAAGGGGTCTGAATTGGAGGGGGGGCCAGAACCATCTGCAAAAGGGAATAAACATGAACTCTCTGCTTTGTCTGGTTTTCATGCCAATTATACAATGTAGAGACAATGATGCATTACTAAACAGCTGACAGTTGGACATGATGATAATTTTACGATCATTATCGTTGCCCATTTTAAGCTAAGTTAGAGCTGTATCAGTGTATACAGTATAATTGTGAATAAGGCAAATATAATTATTGTGATGTAAAGCCAGAGATAGGAGCAAGCCCAGTTTTGTGTTGTATCGCTATTACGTACTTGGAAACAAGCAGCATGTGTCTACACAGAAGAAATTGAGTGATCAACAGGTGAGCAGACCAGCAGCAGCAGCAGCTCCAGTGCTCCATGTGGAAGTAAAACAGAGGCATAACAATATGCTTGTGGGTGAGAGGAATGAGTGAGAATTGTGTCTGAGACTGTTTCTGTGCAGGGACACACCAGACAGAGCAGAACCGAACAGAACAGAATGACTTTGTAAACCTTTGTCCCCACTGTAAGGTTCACATGTTTCTGTTGTAATACATTATCCCCCACTTACTTTTCCTTTTGGTTTACCCAAATGAGCCTGGCAACAGTTGGATCAGCCATGGTTTTGCTGTAGAAGCCATAACAAGTGAGTGCACTTTATTTTGTTTAAACAAACACTAGTAAATGAACAACAATCATATCATTGTCTCCCCTGTCAGAAAAACGCTCATTCATTTTTTGCTGGATGATTAGCTAAACAGCTTTGCCATGGCTTATCATGACAATGCAGATATAAGTGTATTACTTCTATATGTCTTCAGCTCACAAAGTTACTGTAGCCAGAATATACTGAGGAAATGGTGGCAGGTTTAGAGGAGGGGACACAGTTACTGCATCATCAAATTGACTGCAAGCCTCCAGCCAACAGCTGCTGGTGTAGTAATAACACTTTAACACTTTATACAGTCTTTGATGGAGTGCTTTAGTCAACATAATTCGGTACTTTGGAAGTACATGATCTAGAGCTCAAGCGTGACACTTGTAAAAAAAAAAACATTATGAGTGTCTGTGCATCAACTTATTACGATCCACAGGTAAGTTTTATTGGGTCTAGACATCAGGCAGCTGTGACGATTATGGCAGGAGGAAAGGAAGAGGACAGGTGACAAAGTGTAAAGAGCAACAAAGTCCATGTTAGGAGGAGCCTGGTGGATGGATGGTTCAACAACCAATCAGACAAGAGACAGAAACGGGATATGTTGTTACTTTTATCAAAGGCCATTTTACAACATATTTTTTGTTATTTCAACCATCAGAAATGCCTGTGGTTCTATGGATTATGAGTGCTCTAATCATCTTCCAATCTGATCCAGCACAAAACTAAGCAAATGGAATGCTTGCTGTCTTCACTGTGGTCATAAATCTCAGGGTAAAACAATTCATGTTTGAAATATTGATTGCTGAGAGCTAGGGACATGTTTTTGCAAGCAACAAACTGAGGTTGGCAATAGTGCATTGCCCAAACCTAACACTTCAGTTATTCTTTCCTCTAGTGGGTTGTATTGGTTTAATGTGTATCTAAATGTCCTGCAGAGTTAAAACCTCCTCTCCACCACAGACAACACAGCTCGTCTCCTGAAATTTCTCGTCAGTAGTCCGGCCGATGCTTCTGCATCATGTTGACGTCATGTGCTCCACATTTGCATAATGCACATCTAGTGGCGACTCTCACACACACAAAAACAAAGCCAGGTGAAGCGAAAGCAGAGGCAGATGTTTCTCAGACGCACTGGTTGACCAATCACAACGGACTGGGCTAGACGGCCAAACAGAGCAGACTGGGAGTCATCACATGAGGGGCCGTAAAGAGGATGAAAAGAGGAGATGCAGCAATGGACAGTTTGAAGAAAGTGATGTTTTCTGAGCATGTTAGCCGTTTAATGTCACAACTCAGCTTATAATTATGAACCTGAATGTCCTTTGATTATTTAGGAAAATGTTGAGGAAATTAAATATAGCTTTTTGATACAATGAATCAAGCCATCATCGTCTGTGCAGTACCAGAGTGAAAAGACAGGAAGAGAAAGGTTCTCTCTGTCCAGTCAAACTCTTTGCTTTCCTCTTTCCTCTTTCCTCCTCTCATTATCTGTGTACAGAGGTAGAATAGAGGAGAAACTAAACATGTTTGGCTACTAGAGATGTAACATTTGATTTGGTCTGAAACTTATATTTAATATGCATGTGTGACCTTAATTTTGGTTTTCACAAAATATGCCAAAGCCATTTTCTTCGTATTGATCAAACAACAATAAAACTATACATTAGTTTTACCTGCATTTGAAGATCCACAGACGCAATAGGCCCAGTGTGGAGCAGAGCAGGAGACAGCGTCCCAAAAGACAGACAAGAAAGAAAAGAGATGATTAGCATCTTAACACCATGCAAGAACAGTTTTAAATCCCACCACAGCAAATAAAACATGACAAGATTACATCTCAATAGGTCGAAGACATTGCACTGAGAATTGTAAATACGGAGGATGGGTGGGGGGGGGGGGGGGGGTTGGGGGGGGGCAGAGATGCTGGCTCTATTTCACTCCAACCAATCCAGCTGCTGAAAGCTATCTGTCTCTTCTGTTTGAGACTAATTAGCTGATTCCTCCTGACGGAACGGTGGCTGACAGAGTCTGCTCCATGCCAGGGTGAGATAGTGCGTGTGCCTGTTCTCTCTGGCTTTGCGAGCGAGGGAGAGGCTGCAGTCAGGCTTGAGATGAGGTGAAAAGGGCTTCGTTAGTAGCAGCAGAGTGTGAACCTCCTCGTGCTTGACTACCAGGAAATTACATACGTAGTGGTAATTATTTAACAGAAAGTTTAAATGTAATAAAACAAAAGAACATTAAAAAAGCACACTAAAAGGTCAGCGAGGGAAAGTGAAGTGCAGCCAATTTCGTCAATGAGCTGTTTATCGTGAACAGCTGCTTGTGTGTGTTTGTTCGTTCCGCTGCTCTAAGGAACGATACAGGAAATCGTTCCTCCCAACCGCAATAAGACTGTACAACTCCTCTACCTCTGTCAGAGCCACCATCACAGAACTGCACTAAACATGTCTCCTTGCACTGTGTACCTGTACAACCGCTCCTTATACACTTACTTCACATCATATGTGATATGTGTGCATATAAACCATATTGATATTATATATCATTTTATACAATAATATTGTCTTTTGCACACTCTGTATACATATTCTTAGACTCATAGTATATTATATTACCTATTGTATAGTCAAATACTTATATTCATATTCATACTTCTACTATATATCATATCATACTCTCTGTATATTCTTGTTTACATAAGTCTATATACACATATTTATTTATGTGTACATGTTATAATTACTATTATTATATCACCATTACTATTATTATTATATATACTGTTGCTGCCATTATTACCATATACTGCTTTTATATGGGTATAATTACTATCATATATAAATATATATTATGTTATATTATATACTATATATACTGTACTATTCTTATATACTGTCTAACAATACCAGTACCATCATATCATCAGTACTTTTACCATCATCTTGCCAATGCACCTTATCTACCTATTTTATTGTATTTTGATCTTGTGCTTCTGTTTTTTTATTCTTTCTACCTTTTATTTTTAATTTTATTGTATTGTATTGTATTGTATTTTATTGTATTCAAATATACCGGCTGCTATGACAACTTAATTTCCCTTCGGGGATGAATAAAGTACTCTATCTATCTATCTATCTATCTATCTAATGGAAGTTGGGCTCTACACTGGAATGCCTCCATATCTCATGAGGGGTGAACAACAACTGAAAATATACACAAAACACTTCTTTCAGCCTGAAGGTGAATACAAACTCTGGAGACTGAATGACTTTGTGTTGAAGTAGAAACGAGAGAATGTGGGAGGAAGAGGAGGAGGACGACGATGAAGACAGAGAGGGGCAGGAGCACTCCTACCGAACCTACTGGTGACTTCGCGTTTATTGAGTTTGAAAAAAGCTTAGGTACAGGGTTAGAGGCTAAGATGGTGCAGAGAAGAAGACGGAGAACAACTATAAACACCCACTGGCAGTTCAGAATGAATAGCAAACATCTCTGCTTTGAAACCTGTCGAGGGCTGAGGAACCATTCCTGCCTTAAAGCCTTTCATTTCTCCTCTTTACTTCGCATCATAGCGGCTGGTGGTCTGTGTGTAGTGCGCAGCGTAAGTGTGTTTGTTGGAAATGAGGGACTAAAGTCGGGGGGCGGCAGGGGTCCTTTGTCTGAACTGAATGTCTGTGCAGGAATTTCTTATTGGCTCAGATGGAAAATCTATGTCACTCTCTGATGACTAAAGGATTGTTTTTTTAAATGAAAGCAGAGACGGATAATGCCTGTGAGAAGACGGTGCAAATCCCAGCATGCAAACAAACAGAGTGAAAAATGGTTTTGCGGTGAGCACCAGAAGCCAGGTCAGGATTCTCACACACACACACACACACACACACACACACACACACACAGACACACAAACACACACACACACACACGGATGCACACACATGTTCCCTGTCCCCATGAAAAAAAACCCTGTGACGAACAGTCTCTCCTCCGTCTGGCGGGACAGCACAGTACAGCATCTCTCCTGCTGTTTGTCTCTAATATGTTTTTTATCTCTCTCAGGCTTGTTCCCCGGTTGAAGTCCCTATTCCCTTGTCATGTCCTCCATCCATCCTTCCACCTTCTCTGTCCTTTTGTATTTCACACTCTGCATCGCATTAACAACGGACGTGCAGGATGTTTATCTTGATGGACTTCATTGTGTTATTCTACGTGAACTCCATGTCAAGCAGATGTACATACATCCCTGTACAAATGCTTGGGCTCGTCCTTGGTGATTCATGACACATCCACTTAAGTCTTGGCCGAATCCAATTCACACACAGTCAATAGCAGACAAAACCTTAACTGACAGAGCCTCTCCACTTCTCCTCCCCTCTCCTTTTCCCCTTTGACTCTTTTCTTGTCTCCCTGACTATATAGTCAGTGGAGAGGTCAATAGGTGGAGGAACTAGTTGAGTTGTTGTGAGTTGCTGCTCCGATGAGAGGAAGACATAAGGGACAATTAGATTAGGAAGAAGAGAAATAAAAGAGGTTGCCCTTGGGATAAACTGGCAATGTCATATAAATAAAAATAAATGCATTTGTTTGAGCAAATACATTTAACACAATACACCATCTGCGCACATAAATAGGAAAACGAAAAGAAATAAAAGATGCAGTGTTTGAAAAGATAATCAAAATCAAAAACCCTGAATGGAGTAAATGTTTGAAATGTATTCATGATTCTGAAAACAAGTGACATCCTGCCAAACAGCTGTGATGGTTCATATTTAAAGCTCTATTATTAATTAACCAAAGCAGACAACACAGCTGAGCCGTGATAAAGAAAGAGACGTGAAGTTTTGTGGTGGTTTGAAGGACACAAGATAGACGTCAGTTTGTGTGTGGATGCTCTGTCTGCGGTGTCTGGTGGAGAAGAGACCGAGAAGACAAGTGAGGTCCAAACACCGACAGGACACTAGAGAGCAGCTCCAGCCCTCTGACTGTGACACAGGACAGACTGGGAGGGGGGGCATCTGTCCAGCTTTACATCAGCTTAAGGACAACATGGAGACATATAAGAGGACAGGACCAGGGACTGGACACTGAGGGGACATACAGCATCCCTCTGCCTCACAGAGAGAACAAACACTTCACACCATGTGAGAATGTGTCCTTCATTGCAACTGAGCACGGTTACCATGAACATTAAAAGGACTGTTCAGGTAAACCAGATACGTCCAGACCTCAAATAAAGACTGCAGACTCCCCTGATAGAAGTACAAGCCAATCTAATTTTGGTTATCTGGTGATTAAATGTTCATTTCCTCCATTATGAATGGTCATCAGCTCACCATCTGCTGGGCAACGGAGTAGAGCAGACGTGTTGTGATGTAATGTGATCAGACGTGTGGAAACACGCAGGATAAAAACAGCTCCACTCCAATAAAGGTAGCTGAAGTCCATGAGGCTGTTGTGGAATATTGTGAAATGTCAAATGTTAGAATAGACTCGTTTATTTTATTGCTTTTCTATATTTAAAACACAAGCAGATACTTTTTGGTCTTGTTTTAGGTCCAGGCGACATTTTGCCTTTCTTCATATGAATACAGATAAATTAAAAGTAATGTGTTGCATCTCATGAGCACTGCACACAAACTGTTAACCTGCAGGAAACAGAAGCATGCACAGTGGTCAGCGGTTTAACATTTAATGGAAACTAGAGGGCTCCTTCCTTCTAAATGTTGTCACATTACCCACAGTTACTGCATGTAAGACACATAAGAAACCTTTTAGTTGGACTGACTTTTCATTATTTTCACAGCACTCCCTGCAGTAGTAAAGAACTGTGAAGACTAAAGAAATGTTCCTGTGGCACAAGGTGTCTGACTGAATTTCCTCTTTATGTCACTCTGTACCTGAGGTTTAAAAGCTTCTCCCAGAGGGAATGATGTCTTTCTTTCTCTTGCAATGTTTCCCTCTCCTGTAAAATGTGAGCACAGCTAGTGAGCTTTGAAGCAAAATGTACTGTAAGTCTTTGATGTATTGTATTTGTTTCACACAGTACATAAAAGTGGATCATTACCTGAGTCTCAGGATAACCCTGAGTACAGGGCACTAGTTATTGCTTGTTCACATTGTGCCTGTTGCTCCAGAATGTTTGTCATGACGGGCAAATTAGGTTAAAAAGCAAAATTCCGTATTGTCACAGTGACGTCACCCATCAAACGTACAGTTGTGACATTATCACTGACATCACAGCAAGAGCAGTTTAAAGCTAATGGAGGGTTAGGGCTAGGGATGGAGTCTCAACGACTACTCAGACCAAAACACTTCAAAGTCACATCCAAAACACTTCAGTCACTGCACTTTCCGGGGTCTTCAGAAAAACACCCCACCAAGTCTGAAGATGAGTCATTAGATGGGCTGCTGTGGAGAGAATCTATGTAGAGGCACACAGACACAAAGACAGACTGACAGAGGTTTCTGGATTCATTCGCAGTCACATTCTAGGCTAAGTATTCATTTACACTGTGTTGCCTGATATATTTTAGTATGCACCATGAAAAAAGCTGCACACTGTTAAGGTTAAATGGTTTGTTTTAAAAAAGATACTTACTATTTTTTCAATTAAAGAAGAAATAAAGGCTTATACGCATATCTTAGAAATCCCTGTCTGTGTGTGGCTCACTTATTTAGAATTATTAGATGTACTACCTTTATAAAAACCTTTTTTACCCCATCTCTAAATGTAAAGGTGGCTACTTAGGTTTCTGAATACCTAAACAATTGAACACAAAAACTTTTAATTACTGAATATAAAAAACAAAACCATAAAATAACAATCGGTTAGGCAGTGTAGACACTGATATTAATAAATTGGAGGAAACATATAAACCTTTGCAAATATCTGTTTGCGTCACTTTTGCCCTGTGAAGTTGGAATACTGTTAAATGAATGTAAGCAATTAGAAAATGTATTTATAAGAATTGCTTTACATACAAAATGATGTATTAAATCTATTGAAACAACTTTTTAGAACAAACTTTTTAGACGCTGTCATTTGTCGTCTCTTTGGATTCTCACCTGATGTGTGTATTAAAAGCCCAAGGAACTGCAGGTTTGGCTTTGGATTGATTTGGACATGCAATACATTATAACTACGATAGTAATAAACATTTAATAAACAGGCCACTAGTGCTCTATTGCAGCATCGACTGGGCCTCATCAACATTGTTGATCACGACAACAGGGCCTTCATGACAGCAGTGACGGCAACTGATTTTACAGTCAGGGGTTGTGCACTTCATTTAAAATGAACAGGTGAACAGCAACAGCTTCAGGTTCCGTTGAATGGATCCTGCAGCAGGTCTTCACTCGCTGCGGTTCAATTACTGCAGGTCCCTTTTACAGTTTCAGAAAGAAAGCTGCAACCATCATCACCATTGATCAAACAAATAGTCCATTCCAAACCGACTGGTTTAGAGCAGGCACATCATTAGTGTTATCAACTCTCCCAACAGCTGTCAACTCATTTCCAGTCGGTTCTAATTAATTTAGATGATACATTCTCCAGTCATGAGTCATACATTTACAACGCACACACAAGGAGAACATCAGCCATTAAATCAATTAATGTCAAATAGCTCATGTCCACCATCATCAGTGGCTGTCTGTCAATGTCAGCTCAGCGTACTGTGTTGTGCAGTGAATGGCTTATTGTCCAAAAATAAAGTCGACAGTCACCATAATAATTGACACAATAGTACAGGCCCAGCAGTCGCACACAGATAAATGGTTGGACGCTAATTGATTAGTTGCCAGAGGTGACCGATTCAGTGTGACATCTGCCACTAACAGAGAACTATAACTTACTGTTTAACCTGAACCAAGGGCAGCATCCTATTAGACCTTACAGTGGCCAGAGAGTGGGACATGTCCCATCATATAATGGGCAGCAGTCAGGTTAACAACCAGACTGCTGGTGTTTTATTATAAGTCACACACACAATATGCACATGCCACATGAATATTAAGAACCATAAAGGTTATTGAGAACAATTGCTCCTTTTATTAGTTATTAGCGCTGCACCTGGGAAAACTGATAGGCAAAAATTAGATGTGAAAAACAATAAGCCATTTGAAGGCCTTTTGACAGACTTTAATCTTGATAAAAAAATGTCTATTTAGTTCTAATGATGTAGTCTGCCACATGTGTCTGGTTCACTGCTTAATGTTATTCACTGATATGTATATTAAGTGACAGGCTCCTGTCAATAATCAACCAACTGTGTGCGGTCCAGATGGGTATTAAGATTGGCTCCTGATGGAGGCTGCTCATCAGCATTTGTCAGACAAATCACAGAAATTAAAACAGAAACTCAGAGTCAGTTTTAATAAACTCAGAGGAAGAAAAAAAAAACACACACAACACTGAAACTTTGGAAACAGGATGTTTATGCTTTCATCACTCAATCTTCATTTAGTGCTGTCAGAAATTTGAGATGGCCCCATTTCATCAAAACATATTAAATATCATTTGAAAGTCAGTTTTCATAATTAGATCTGATTCTTCATATGCATATCAAGATCTGAGGGGCATGTTAGAATATTACCTGTCATCCAAATGGTTGTGGTGTTAAAAATAGATATAAAAAATGACAATACTTTGAAATGAACTAATGAAGTCAATTTTTTAGACAATAATAGCATATCAGGCATAGTTGGATAGATGTGATGTGATGAAATCTGTCTCATAATGTATTTGTATATGATTTAAAGTCACGGTGCGCAAAAGCTGTTATATAAGAGCTCAGGGCTTGAATTAGTGGTTCTTCTTCCACTTCTTCGAATTTCAAATTACTTTTGCTTCTATGCTCAGAAGGTCAGAAGTGTGAGAGGCAGCGTAGACGTTTGCCTTTCACATATGAAGAACGCAGCTGGAGATTCTCTGATGAGACGCCTTTCCAAGAATAGAGAAACCCCCCGGGGTGCTCAGGTGAGAGGAAGTAGAGCGGAGGAAGTGTATGTAACATTTTAATTTTACTGGAGAGATCAAGTATTTTTGTCACACATCAAGACACGTTTTAAATGTAGTAATAGATGCCTTTATCATGTGTAAGGCTTCTTTAAATTTTTGCCTCTGCCGCGTGTTCTAAATGCTACCACATCATCCACTCGCTCACTGTGAATCCTGCAGAGCATCTCCTGCTGTGTTCTCGCATTCGCTCTTCTCTGTAGACATTTTTTTTTTCAGGAGCTGGCCAGAGAAACAATATGCAGAAAGTCAGTGGGCTCTCACTCAGACATTTGCATTTTCACAAACAGCCCCTCTGGAGAATGTGCAGAGGTCGTCTGGAGTTCAATGCATGTCTAAAAGCAGCTATAGTTCAGGGTTTGAATTAGTGGGACTTGTTCTGCTTCTTCACACTTTTCTTGCAAATGAAACTGACAGTTTTAGGTGTTTCATGCGCGGCCCCAGGTGTAAGAAGCAGGCTTGGAGATAAGGGTGCTTTAAAGTCAGATTGGCGATGATTCAATACCACCAGTTTCCGCCATTTCCATCACCTTACTGACAATCAAAGTGTCACACATTCATTTATATGACTGTGAGCAAAAACTATAAAAGCACCCATCCCTGGGATTGACTTCTCCCACTGATGGCTTGTCGGTTCCTCTGCGTATTAGGGTTTTGGAGGTTAGAGATCTATTTACCCAAGCGGGGAGATTATAATTGTCCACGTTATGATAAACAGAGGGAATTGCACAACAGAGAGAGAACAGTGTCAACAGCCTCAGCCAAGCAGTGAGTTATCGGACAGATTCTTAAAGGCTCCCTGGGCTAAACACATCATGAGCAGAGTGATGAAGCCCGGTTTTCCACTCCAATCGCTCCTTCAGAAAGTTGGATTGAATGCACGATGACTTATTATGGACGAAGAGGAGCGGGAACGACACTTCACAACCATTTCCACCGGCATTCAGCAGACAAACACTCCTCAAAAGGCCTCTTTAACTCACTCTCACAAAGAGATGCAGCACAGTTCAGGCTCAATCACGACACTAAACAATCCTGACGCTCATATTACCTTGTTTGATAGCATTACACTTGCATCGCAAAAAACACTTGTATACTTAACAAAAATGCTGGTGAAATTACTGTCACACTTACTATTTGAAAAGATCTGAGCTGAATAGGGTTTCTTTTTGTTCTTGGTTTATTTTTATTGGTTATGTAAAAATCTGCTTTTGTACGGTACATAATGGTAAAAAAGGTTTCACATTTTATCTTACAGAACCCGTGATGCTATTACCTCTAACCAGGCTTTTGCAAAACTGCAAACAGACACACATACTCACACCTACACACACACACACACACACCTGCTAAATAACCCTTTCACTTTGTTAAATTTGCAGTCTGGTGTGTTGTGGAGCCACAACTGATTGCACTTTAATGCATTTTTCGATTTGCATAGTAATGTCTCTCATCACAAGCTTCCATAAAAAAAAAAGGTGGTTTTTTTTCACATTATTTTACAAATTGGGTCCTCATAATGACAAAAAATGAGATAGAAAGGGAAATTAGGTTTGACAATTTTGGAAAAGCTAGCCCCAAACTGAATATTGCAGGCTCCCGAGGCACTGATGGAGGACCAGGGTCACATGGCATGCCCTCAATAGTCAGGGACATTCAGTTCATCGGACTTCTGGGACACGAATCCCAGGACCTTGATGTGTGGGATCACAACTTGTGTGTCGACCCAAACATTTTGGTCATATTCTGTGCCACTCTGAGATATATTTTCAAACATGAGTGATTGATTTATTGGTATATATTGTTGTTCCCAGTCTAGAACAGGCTTACAATACACAAGTATCTATACAAAGAACAAAAGTACAAACAAAAAAGAGTAGCAGATTCAATAACAACTAAAGATTCTTTCCAAGAAAAGAAAAAAAGGTAGCCAACTTAAAAGTTTGAAAATTCTACAACCGTTCCATTTACTCATCACCAGTGCACCAACAAAAATGTAATTTAATATAGTGTTGACTTATTATAATATGGGAAAACATGAGAGCCTATCGTGACTAGGGTTGGGTATCGTTTGGTTTTTATCCGATACTTTTAAAACGATACCGGTGCCTAAACGGTGCCTGAACCGATACTTTTTTCAAAAAAGTGCACAAAACGATGCTTGACTAAGAAAGGCTTTTTTTATTGCAAAATATATTAACTGTTTAAAGTAGATTATAAATATAAATAAATACAAAACCCTTTTTAAATTAAAACTATGAATAACATACGAACTGTTAACAAAAGTTTACACTATACTTAAATAAATAAAAATAAATACAAAACACACACACTCTGACTTGTGCCTGAGCCAAATGAAGACTGAGGGTCGCATTTCACTCGGAGACCCCCGTGTCTCCGCGGCTGGGGCTGTCGCAAGGGGGCTTCGGCCCCCCGCCTTCGTCCCCCCAAAATGCGGTCGCTTTTATGAAACATTTCTCGGTGTGGTCTTCGTTCCTCCCGCCCCGAGCCTTTCCAAGCCGACCCGGAGCCGGTCGCTGCGCACCGCCACGGAGGAAATGCACCCGGCGGGGGCCAGCCAGCGCCGGGGAGAGGTCTCACCTGCACAGGAGTCCTGACGCACGCAGGGTGCGGGCAGCGCGGGGACAGGAGTCTGTCCACCGGCAGCCGCGGGGGATATTCCACACAACAGGTTCTTTTAAAATACCTCCGCCGCGCTGATTTACGACAGCCATCCCCGCGGGTGTCTGGTCGCCGCTCATTGGTCGACGTGAAGCGTTTAAAGTTAATACAGTGGGAAAGGTTTCACTGTCTAATGAATTTTGACTTTGAATGTTGAAGGGGGCCCGGCGGGAGCCGCCGCTTCCCGTGAAGGAAGGAGCGGAAGTGTGAGGAGGCAGGACGAGCGAGACCTCAGTCTTCAATAGGCTCAGGCACCGAAATGAGGCACCGAAATCTCTGTTGCATTTCGGTCCGGGTAGGTACCGGTTGTATTGGAACCGGTTCCATATTGGAACCGGTTCTCGGTACCCAACCCTAATCGTGACAGAGTCTCGTGTGGAGGAAATACACATTGTGACGTCTGTTTTAAACAAAAACCACAGGGCATCACCTTAGTCTCAGGGGAAAAACAACCTCCTTTGTTTTGGTTCCACGCTCACATTTAATAACAGGAAAAAAAAACAAGAGGAAAATGTGAAAAGACCGGTGTTTAAGAAAAAGTTATTGTACTCCAACCTACAGAAAATTCAAGTAGGAAACCCACTGTGGTACATGCGTGGTGCTTGAAGAGAGCAGAGGGTGTTATTTCATTCCTCACTTATTTTTCTCTCGGTCCTCGTGGAGGTCATGTATATATTTTATTGACGAATTGTTTTATACCTTGTATTACTGTGTATATATATATGCATATTTATTTCATTCCTATTTATTCAATGTATTAACTTTTAATGTATCAACTTTTTTATTGTACCCTCGGCACCATTGAAAATGAGGGTCTTATCCCTCAATGTGTCTTCCGAGGCTTAAATAAATATTCAATCAATGTGCAGCACTTATGACAAAGAAGAGGGAAAAGAGAGGAAGGAAAACATGAGGCCAAGATAAAACATTTGATTTATCGACTGTATATGTGATGATTTATCCGTAGTTTGCCTCAACCAAGCAGCGTGCACGCTGCCCTTCAACATTCAAAGTCAAAATTCATTAGACAGTGAAACCTTTCCCACTGTATTAACTTTAAACGCTTCACGTCGACCAATGAGCGGCGACCAGACACCCGCGGGGATGGCTGTCGTAAATCAGCGAGGCGGAGGTATTTTAAAAGAAACTGTTGTGTGGAATATCTCATCACATCTGAAGCCACATCTCTGTGTTCAGGAGTTTGACTCTCCTCCTACAGACATCTAAAGGAAGCCACAGAAGCAATGATGCTTCAAAAGACCCAAGCTCCTTCAGGGACGGCCGAATCTCATCATAGCTCCTGATGTATATCTAAGAGCATTGTCAGAAAATAGGGGAAAGATAAGGATATAACTTAGCTCCACCAATGTTCATATAATGACAGCGGCGCAGTGAGGAAATTGGCGAATCTGAACAATCTGAATTGAGCAGGGGTAATTTTATCTCCTTACTTTTTTTTAAGCCAAATGCACAGAGAAAATGGAAGAGCATTAATTTCACAGTTCATACTCCATATAATCTTTTATCAGCTGAAATGGTTCATAAGACACAGACAGAGCTGTTAGTCTGCTGGAGATACTTTGATCTGCTCATCAAAATACTTCACAGGCATTCATCCCGGCCCGCTGTGTATTTAGCTCTTCACACAAGTGCAGGCGATAAATAACAAATGGTGAAAGATTTTTTTAACTCAAAGAGAAAGTAACAGGTGAAAATATTATTAATGTTTATACATTTATTGTATTAAATGATTCATTGTGGAGCTGTTCAGTACAAGCACCACTTAATTAACTTTAACAAGCCGTTAGTCCTTCTGTAATAGAACACAGTGAGGGGAATTGAACATTTTCTTTTTCTAGATTTTCATTCATTAAGTGTGTCCTCAGAAATTCAGGTTTCACTCTTGTACTTTGCTCTTCCTGAACTCTGTCACCGAGTGTCCCCTCAGCAGAGTGAGGGTTTCGCCGAGGGGGGGCAGGCGGTCAGCCCCAGACACCGATGTCATGTCAGGCCTGTCGACAGCCCTGACACGGAGAAATCAGCGTTCACCTCACACACACTCTGGGATAATTACACATCATTAACAAGGTGGAGGACTTTAAATGTGTCGAAATGAAAAGAGGTTGGCGAGCCAAAACGGGAAAGGGTTGAGATAAGGGTTGAGGGTCACAGCAGATAAGCACGCTGCAGTAACTTTGTACTCAGTAAAACAGAAGGACTTTTTTGATTTGTTTTCAGAAACAGACAAATGCTTCCTTTGAATGTGACAACTGTGCCAAATTCCAATCATCAACTGACAATAACAGGAAAAACAACTTCATCCTCACAAAAGACTGGACTTTAATTTAGATGCAACTGAAGCATGACATTGTGAGACAAGGTTAAAGCAGATGATAACAAAAAAAGCTCTTGATTTATTTAAAATTGGCAAACACACTTTTGTAAATTGACATTGTCTGCATTTTTTTTTCCAAATAGCTTTCATACTTTCAGTCTACCATTTATATTTATACCTCTTTCAACAAATTAAGTTTGATTACAGTGCAGCACGAATGATGAATTGGAATCATTTGAGTGATCTGCTAAAAATTCAGCTATCATCATAACAATAACCATCATTATATTAAATGTTTATCTTGTGCGTTTAAACCAAAAACCTTCAAAACTAGAATGACACTCAGTTGAGCACATATCATCACCAAGACCTAACACTCCTAGTTCAGATCCGTTCTCTAAAGATTTCTGACTTTTCCTACACGATCCAGCTTATTCACAAACCAATGGACAGAGTTTGCAACATAACCTCTTTGGTGGAGATTACAATGGCATAACAGTTTAAGCCTTAGCTGTAATTAGCATATGCTAATATGCTACAGGGCTAAATTTAGACAGACTATTCGAAACCAACATCTGCATGTGAAGATGTTTCCATTGTCAGTGTGAGTGTGGCAGTCCTCTCCTGCCAGCATTTATCCTACAGCGTCATGCTGTATAGTCGTTTCACAGAGCATTGCATGGCTGCCCACTCAGTCGTGTTCTTCTCAACTTCAATAATTTAGGCCATAATGTTTATGTAAATCACCTGTAGTCTATTTAAACATCAATGCAATAGGTCATGATGCTTAGCTTTTGTTAAAGCTGCTTAGGAAAGTGTTGCTGTGTGTTTCACTCAAATAATTTGTCCACCCCATTTACACATTCAACTGAAGGGCAAAGAATAACACATTATAACACAATTATATATTTTACACAGATAAATAACAATATAGAATGCAATAAAAGGGAAATATCAATGTCATCATTTAAAATGTGTAAGGTAATGACTGAGAACCAGCTTTCACTACTGGCACAAAGCCCATAAGTTATAAGTGGACCTTAAAAAGTCACTTGGATTCGGACAACTTAACAGTAGGTTCTACATCATTAATCTCAGAGTGTTTAAATTGATTGTGTATATGTTTAACTCTTCAAGGCTATTTAGGATCACCAGGCAATGTGGTGCTAAGGTCAGGAAGGAGCATGTCACCTAACTTCACGAAACAGTGTTTTCCTGTCACTGATGTGTGTACATATGGAGATATGTTTGTTTTCAGGGTGTAATTATTATTATATTATTCTGGTAAATCCAGTATTCTTGAGAGGTCTCTGTTGTGTGCTCTGTATGCTGCTATCTGCCCGTGTTGAATATTAATACTTAAATCAAATTAGCAAAAAATGACATCCTCGATTAATGACAAAACTAACTTCAAATGTGGTTCAAAGCTAGAAATGTATCAGTAATAAGCTCTTTCCTCTCCAGGAGCTTTCATCACATATGAATTTGATTGAGCATATTTTGTCTCTTTATTCTTCTAGCTGCTCAATTCAAACTGGCATTTGTTCAGCTGCAGTTTATTCAGTCATCTTTTCACTTACAAATAAATGGTGTCCATTGTAACGGATTTGGAAACAAAGAGAGCAGGAACAAAAATAGGGCTTCATCAAATAAACACATATTGTGGGGCTGTTTTGATAATCCCTAGTTAGCTGAGAGGCATTCAGAAGAGAATCATAATGCAGCTGCATTAAAAATGTGTCTGACATATGTAAATTCAAATGTATTTTTACACTAAGGTAAGTAAATGTCATCTTTTGATTACATGGCACTATTTTCAACATGTGCAACCATAATGCATTTGTGTAACTTTTACAAATTACTGCTTTGCATCAAAACACAGTATCCACCCAGAGGTTGTTTTCACAATGGAGATCTGTATTTAGGTGTTGAACCAGTGACCGTATACTCAGGGCATCTGTCTTTATCCAGCGACCAGAGTGCACTGCTCAAATATTCACTCACTGCCCAAGGTGTGAATGTTTTCATGTAAAAGCAGTGAAGGCTGATGACGGTACGATAAAAATGAATATGTACTCAAGTGAGGATTCACAACCTTGGAGCTCAGGTTTACAATGTGTTTGATGTTAAATAAAAAGACTCCATATAATTTGAGCGGGTTGTGCCCAGTTAGTAGAAGCTGAACCCACTAAACTAACAGACACACTCAGTACAGGAAGTGCACAGAATTACGATTCACAACAGACATTATATTTATCAAATTGTACACTTCGGTTTACTGAGAGAAACAAGATCAAACGCAGGGGTGTGAGATGATTACAACTCATGAGTGTGATCCAAAAGTGGTTGTTCTCTGTGATCTAACCTGACAGCCAACAAATCAAAGATCTACTTTTAGACTGCCGGAGCAGGAGGAACACAGCAGGATCTCTTCACACACTCAGCACCTTCACATCTGTGCATCAGGAAATCTAGCAACAATCTTCTGCTGAAGAATCCTTGCGGACATTTGTTATTGAATCAAAATGATAATTTCAATACTCAAATTGACATAATAAAAATATCCTATTGATTGATTTTATCTGAAGATTAAATCCATTGGATTTGTATTAATGGTTTTGTCACAAATCTGGATTCAGACCATGTGAAACCAAAATAAGGTTTATGTCTGTTACATTTTAAACATTCGATCTGGTGAGTGTTGGCTTTGTGTTGCTGTTAAGGAGCAGAGTAAACACTTTTGTGTGATGTACAGACATCCTGTTGTCCCCATCTACTTGGGCTGCATCTACTTTACTTGACATTGATTTTTTTGTGGACTGATTTGCATTGACGTTTTTGTTAAAGTCCAGAGAAAAAGTAGTCGCTCCGTTTGAACAGAGAGAAATAATGAGCCGATCCATTCTGTTGCCACTGTGATTTATATATGGTATTACTACTAGCAAAATGTATTATATTGTATCATCGATGGCGCAAAATGCAAGCAATTCTGCAAGCCACTTCCACATTCTTCTTCGATTGTTTAATACTGTTTCAACTTCCTGCAGTTATTTGAAAGTCTAAATTATCCCGAAATGTGTTTTTACACTGTCTACGATACATACCATAGACTGAGATCACCTGTCATTCTGTCAGATTTAATTTGTTACGTTGGTCCGGACTGTGGCACAACGAACCTTTGACACCTGTTACTTTGGTTTGGATAAAACGTAAAAGTCCAAAGAAATTCAAAACTCTTATAATGGTTCCAACATTGGGACTTTACCTTCTTGTACAGGTGTTTTAATATAACTATATCTACATTTGTCTTCACAGGAGGATATAATCTTACCAAAACCCACTGCGCACAGTGTACCTGTACATTTAATGACACTATTTCTAATTTTGAATCTCGCACCCATGGGGATGCATTTGTTTTGTTATAACATTAATTCCAAATAACCTCATTCTGCGAGGATGAATGAGGTTCAAGAATTGGTTCAAGGTTCCTCTCCTCTCTTGGAGTAATTCAATAAATAAATTAAGGCTGAAGCATACAATGGTTACACACACGTGCACGCAGCAGCTTAAGTGTGTGGCCATGCATAATATGCGTCCACTTCTTAAGGATTCACTAAGTGGCACAACAAATCATGTGACATCATCATTTGATTTATATTATCTTTAATAAATTGAAAAGAGATCATCACCACCATCACCCACTGGAAACCAGATAAGGACAGAGAGAGAGAGGAGGGGGTGACTGGACCCAAGGAATTGGTATTCAAGTGCAGACCGTTTTGTGAGCCAAAGTAGAATTGTTGGCAGACTGAAATGATGTAGGCCCTCCAAGGTGAAAGCCAAATGGAAGATGACAACTAAAGCAGAGGAGGAATGGGTAACAAGGAACAAGGCTTTTATGTGGCCAGACTGCAGAGAGTCTCCTCTCCTCTGCTTGGCTGAGACAATAACCTGATGCATGGTTCCCGTCTCCATCGCTCTCCGCCTTCATTTAAAACAACGGCCACAATGTCACAGTGCCTTCCTCCCCCATCCAGACAGTGATTGAATCTGTGTGAGAGTGGCCTATCAAAGTGACAGAGAGGCCATGCTGCACTTCAGAAACAACAGCGGAAGGCTGTGTTATATCTCTGATAACGTGCTTACATTATATTTAATTTAAATGATTTGCAAGTGCTACTCAGACATACAGAGCCACAACAAAGTCACTATTTACAGCAGCACGAATCACTGCCTCGTGCCACTTTCACATCTAATCAACTTGCTCGTGAAAGCTTGTGAAGCCTATTAAACAATACAACATGGAAAGTACTTCTGTGATGTAGACCTTGTCAACGTGACACATGTGATAAACATTTGGGCCTCAGCTGAGTAAAAGTGAAAAGGTTTTGTGCTGTAAATTCTCTAGAAAGTGCAGGGGGCGAATTTGACAAAAGTAGAAAATCTAATTAATTTAATGGGAGTCGGTTGAGGTTTGCCGTGTGGGCTATACATAGTGCAGTCAGTCTGTCATTGTCAGCTCAGCTTAGAAAAAGGTAGAAGGAACCAAAATGAAGTTGGCAGGGGGAAGAAGAATGGACTCATGGGATCAGATTAATTCATGAGCACACCACGCAAACTGTGTCTGTGTCTTGCAAGACAAGGTACTGTGAGATAATTTATCAGAACAAATTAAATAGATGCAGGTTTCTATATTAACAATTGATCAAAAACGTGGTACAGCATACAGTAATAACCACCTCTTACTGCATATATTGTTTTTTATGTCCAATTGTTGTTGTTTTTTTTATGTACAGTGCACCAACCACACCAAGGCAATTTCCTGTATGTGCAAATATACTTAATATACAACTCGTGGTTGTGTGGACAGGTTCATCACATCAACTTAAACGTGACTGGAATGGCATTCCATTTCAGAAAGATCCAGTGAGTGCTTGCCTCTGCTAATGCAATGCCATATCACCAGGTTGAAAAAATATGGATCTTCTTTTTTAACTAAATCTGCATCAAAATGCAATTGTCCACCCCAACCCGTCAGGATGATGTCATTGATATTGATTGAATTGTTTTTGCATAATCCATATATATACAAATATGTATATATATATATATATACAAATATATATATATATATATACACACATACATTTGTGAAAAGGTTGTTACACCGTTTTACCTTTGATTTTTTTAACAGATAAATATCACAAAAGATTTACAAATGTTCCCAAAAATTACAGTAACATATCAGTTAAAACATTTGTGGTAGTGCTAGTATATTTGCTAAGATAAGGCTCTGTTATGATTGATTTTATTGTATTTTTACATGTAATCTTGGACAAAAGTACAACTGACAACTGTCAAAGTCAATCACCGCTGCATGTGGCAGAGTGGGGAGGCATTGGGTTCTTTCTCTCAGTTACTGCAGTCACAAGATGGCCAACAGGTCAGCCAACCCAGTGGAGTCAGTTCTACAGAGATCTCCCTTCAGCTCCCCTCTCCCCGTCCGAGGCACATTGATAAAACATATATTCTGTTTCTCTCAGAAGCTGCCACAACCCCCCTCTCCATCATCAGATTTACATTTCACTATGTGCATTCTCAGCATGTGATAGTGAATGTAATTTACAACATGAATACCAGGGGATACTGAGGCTGTACAGCGAGCTGAGTAGCTTTAGATGAATAAATGAGTGGGGCATCAGGAAATGCCTGAACCACTGGATGGCTGACCTTTAGTTTATAACACCGCTCCAATGAACGGAGAATAGAAGATAGACGTCCCAAATTTATCCTTAAGTCTCCTCTGGCAATTTAGACCTAAAGGGCAGACACTGACTGTTCCTCTTCTCATCCCACCCACATTTTCTCTAAACATCTCTTTCCATTCTGCTTCTGCTCAATTTTGTTTTTTTGCACATTTTTTTTCCTCACGGTGTGGCGTGCACTCATGGGTGTGTCCTCTCACCCAGTGGGTCGATGGGAAATGTAAAGTCTGTAGCTATATATACTTCCCGTATGGGGAACATGTGCCTGTTCTTCCTGACTACTGATTAAACAACAGTAAGCAGTACCTGCGTCTCTGCCTTTCCTTGCCACATTGGTGACCCCGTTTTTTGAACATGTTCGAGGTGAAGGAGGATAGTGTCCCTTCCTCATCGGGGGAAGACGTTTTTTCTTCCCCGGCTCCCGTGGACCGTGTCTCCACGACGACCATGGCGCAGCAGCTTCCAGGATCGAACAGCTCTGCGGAGCACGTTAAGCTCCCGGAGTTTTGGCAGAACGACCCCGCGCCGTGGTTTCAGCACATCGAGGCTCTCTTCCATCTGCGAGGAGTGACGGCAGACGACTCCAGGTATTTTTTGGTGGTCGCGGCTTTGGACCAGCAATCCACCCGGCGCGTGATGCAGCTCCTGCGGGCCCCGCCGCTGAGAGGGAAGTACACCGCCATCAGGCAGCTTCTCCTCCGGCGCTACAGCTTGTCAGCCGCGGAGAGAGCGGACAAGCTACTGTCGCTTCCCGGTTTGGGTGATGGTTCGGCAGTGGACCGGATGGATGAGATGCTGTCGTTGCTGGGCTCCGAGGATGAGGGTTTCCTGTTCCCGCACATCTTTCTGCGCCAGCTCCCGCTGCAGGTGCGCGCAGCCCTCGCCAACTCTTCCTGTTTGGCGGCCGGCGACTTCCGTGGATTAGCTGAGGAGGCGGACCGGATCCTGCTGACTTCGAGGAACGTCTCCGTGCAGAGTGTGGCCGTGGAGTCCTCCCAGTCGACGTTGGAGAACGAGGTTCCGGCAGTGACGGCTGCAGTCTCCACCCGCACACAGCGCGGCCAGCTGTGTTTCTTCCATCAGCTCTTCGGCAGCAAGGCGCGCCGCTGCGTTCCTCCGTGCGCGTTCCAGGCACCGGGAAACGGAAGAGCCGGCGCTCGGTAGCAGCCGTGGGCGCTGGTGATCAAGAGGAGCTGCTGTTCGTTCATGACTCCATATCAGGTAATCAGTTCTTGGTGGACTCCGGCTCGCAGAAGAGCCTTCTCCCTCCTGCAGCTACGGACCTCTCGGCCCGTGGCAGTGGTCCGCGTCTGACAGCGGCTAACGGCTCGGCTATAGAGACGTTTGGTACCAAGTCTGTGACTGTGTGTTTCAATGGACGCAAATTTCTGTGTGATTTTGTTGTAGCCTCCATTACGGTTCCTATTATCGGAGCAGATTTTCTGTGCACTAATGGGTTGTTAGTGGATGTAACTAATCGCAGGCTCATTGATGCTGTGTCTTTTGCGTCTTTTCCGTGTCAGTCAGGGGGACCCGGGCCGTTAACACACGCTAATTTTGCAGCGTCAAAGGATGTCTTCCAGCGCTTACTGGCGGAATTTCCTTCGCTGACAACGCCCGCATTTTCTGCCGCGGTTACTAAACACGGCGTGGAACATTTCATTCCCACTGCGGGTACGCCCGTTTTCGCACGTTCGCGTCGCCTCGACACCGTGAAGTTAGCCACCGCGAAGGAGGAGTTTGCTACCATGGAGCGTTTGGGGATCGTTAGGCGGTCCAACAGCCCGTGGGCTTCACCGCTCCACATGGTGCCCAAGGCGGACGGTTCTTGGCGGCCGTGCGGCGACTTCCGCCGTTTAAATAACATTACGGCCCATGACCGTTACCCAATTCCGCATGTTCAGGAGGACGTGTCAAACTGCTGTCATTACGCCGTTTGGGCTTTTCGAGTTCCTGCGGATGCCGTTCGGCCTTAAAGGCGCAGACGTTTCAGCGATTGATGGACTCGGTGCTACGTGACCTCGCGTTTGTTTTCGTCTATTTGGACGACATCTTGGTGGCCAGCCCGTCGGCTGATGAACATTTGTCGCACCTTAGGCAGGTTTTCCAGCGCCTTGATGGGCATGTCACGGTCAGGTCGCTACAGGAGTTTTTGGGCATGGTAAACTTTTACAATCGTTTCTTGCCTCGTGCGGCCCAACTCCTGGAACCATTGTATGGTGCTTTGAAGCTTAAGAAAGCCAAGGACCAGGTTGATTGGACCCCTGTGAGGATCCAGGCTTTTGAGGGGGCTAAGGCTGCCCTGGCTAACGCGGCGCTTCTGGCGCACCCCGCGTCTCGGGCGCCCATCGCCCTCACGACCGATGCTTCAGATGTGGCTGTTGGTGCAGTTGTTGAACAGCGTGTTGCGGGTGCGTGGCAGCCCCTTGCATTTTTTAGCCGCGGTTTGCGAGACAGTGAGCGAAAATACAGTGTGTTTGACCGGGAACTGTTAGCGTTGTACCTGGCTACGCGTCATTTCCGTTTCCTGCTGGAAGGCCGCCCTTTCACAGCCTATGTTGACCACAAACCATTGACGTTTGCTATGGCAAAGGTGACAGAGCCATGGTCTGCTCGCCAGCAGCGCCATCTAGCGGCGATCTCCGAATTCACAACGGACATCCAACATGTGGCGGGTAAAGCGAACCCGGTTGCAGACTGCCTGTCGCGGGTGCTGGTGTGCCCTGTGCATCTTGGGGTTGATTTTTCCGCTCTGGCTGCCGATCAACCTGGGGACCCGGGTATCGTTGCACTGAGAGCTGCGAGTACCGGTCTGGAGCTGGAGGAGGCAGTTGTGCAAAATGGCGGGCCTGCCCTCCTTTGTGACGTCTCCACGGGCCGCCCCCGCCCGGTGGTGCCGGTTGCTTGGCGCCGTCGGGTCTTTGATATGGTGCACTCTCTTTCTCATCCGGGTGTCCGGGCGTCGGTGAAGTTGGTGTCTTCGAAGTTTGTGTGGCCTGGCCTTCGCAAAGAGGTCAAGGAGTGGGCGGCCACATGTGTGGCGTGTCAGCGAGCTAAAGTTCACCAGCACACTAGGGCGCCCCTCGAGCCATTTTTGATTCCAGCCAGGCGTTTTGATCATGTGCATATCGACCTTGTGGGGCCTCTTCCCCCTTCCCAGGGTTTTACACATCTCCTTACCATGGTAGATCGGACCACTAGGTGGCCAGAGGCGGTTCCTCTGTCTTCCACGACATCTGCGGACGTGGCACGCGCTTTTCTTTCAGCTTGGGTCTCACGTTTTGGTGCACCGTCTGATATCACCTCTGACAGAGGCCCGCAGTTCATTTCGGAGCTCTGGTCGGCGCTAGCAAAGTCTTTGGGCACACAGGTTCACCGTACCACTGCCTACCACCCCCAGGCTAACGGTTTGTGTGAACGTTTTCACCGGTCGCTTAAGGCGTCATTGCGGGCTGCGCTCTCAGATGCAAACTGGTTGGATCGGTTGCCGTGGGTGATGCTCGGGTTGCGCTCGGCTCCTAAGGCTGACCTGGATGCCTCGCCTGCAGAGTTGGTACTTGGTCAGCCGCTCCGCGTCCCAGGGGAGTTTCTGCCTCAGAGCTCGGCCCCCTTTCCGCGTCCTGCGTCACAGTCCGCTTGTGCACCGGTGCCCGTGCATCATTTTTCTCCTCGGTCTTTCGTGCCAACGGATCTCGCGACAGCTCGGTTTGTTTTCGTGCGTCACGATGCTCACCGGTTTCCCCTCCAGCCCCCGTATGACGGCCCGTTTAGGGTGTTAGAGGCGGGTTCTAAAAGTTTCATTCTGGACATGGGCGGGCGCAGGGAGCGTGTTTCGTTAGACAGACTTAAGCCAGCTCATCTGTTGGCCGGCGAAGAGGTGCTACCGGCCCGGGTTCCCCGTCATGGTCGCCCCCCTTCTAAGACCCCTGTGTTGTTTTCTCCAGTTGTGCCTCCTGATCCTGTGTCTGTTGTAAATGATGTCCCTTCTGCTTGTTTCACCCCTGCGTTTGCGGACGGGGATCGGCGTAGCCGTTATGGTCGCCTCGTTAAACCCCCTGAGAGGTACTGACTTTTGTCCCATTTTGTATTTTTCCCTCTGGGTGTTCGGGGGGGGGCTGTGTGGCGTGCACTCATGGGTGTGTCCTCTCACCCAGTGGGTCGATGGGAAATGTAAAGTCTGTAGCTATATATACTTCCCGTATGGGGAACATGTGCCTGTTCTTCCTGACTACTGATTAAACAACAGTAAGCAGTACCTGCGTCTCTGCCTTTCCTTGTCCTGCCACAACGGTTCCATTTTGACTCTTTTCTCACTTTCTGTAATCACCCTTTATCTTCCTTTCTCATTCCACGTGTCCATCTCTGGCATCTTTTTATCAGGTCTACGACACATTTCCCCCCATGGTATTTACTCAGGGAGACCATTTTGTCTTCAGATGCCAAGCTTTTGTCGCATACAAACACTTGTTCAAAATCAATTTCCACTACAATCTTTAAAGCCCCCCCCCCCCCCAACACCCACACACACTTCCTATCCTTATTCATTCAGGTCTTTTCTTCATCCCAGCCCATTGTTTTCGGCTCTGAGCGATAAGAAACATAGATTCAGCTCCGTTAAGAAGATTGGATCAAGGACAGAGTTACTGTGACAAACAGAGTCTTCAATCTGATGCGGATCTAAATAAGTTATTATGCAAAGTGCATTGTGTTGTAGGTGTATACAAAAAGAGGGAGAGTGACTGTTTCCTATCCAGAAAGCTTAACAAAACCCTCACTTATTATGCGACTGTTTGTTATTTGGAAGATTGTTCACTGTATGAGAAATACCTCTGGTTGTGTTTCCATATCCTTTATCCTAACAAATATATGTAAGCATCATTGATTTTAAGTTACAATAATTGAAGTTTTACTTTCACCACTTCAGAATGTAAGAGCTGAAGTTATTCTGAAAAGTAATTCAACATTAGTTTCTTAAGAAATAGGATAAACGTGTTTGCAGACTTTCCTATAATCCGTTGTTAAAAAAGAGGAGTTCAAACTCTCCCAGGACCGCGCTGTTAAAACAAACTAACTAAACCCTGCTCTTACACATGTATGACTCATACTCTGTCTAATGTCACATGAAGCACCATGAAATAGAGCAGGTGGAATACAGAGGACTGTCCTTACATTTGCCAAATAATTATTGGTCTGACATTTGAAGTTAATTTGAACTATTTCAAGTCGCTCAGTACCGAGTGACATTTAAAGCATCTCTGGCATTTTAACTAAGGTTCTGGCATAAAAAGCACATACAAGATTATGCCATTTGCATTACGTATACTATTAATTTATCTTTGTCAACGAGTGAGACATTTTGTCTTAATAAGTGTGTTCTGTTCATATGTCTTACAGGGAAGAACAGAGAGGAGAATGACACTGTATGAAAATCGATGCTTGCAGTGGGTAGCATCACTGAGGTTACATCAAAGCTTTCTGATCATACAAACACCCTGAACCTCCAGCGTCCAGCCAACTATCTTCAAATCTACAAAAGGTCTTTCAGAGACTTTTTGCAGACCTTTTGCAGATGTGACACACTGAGACCCAAACACACCTCGTGGTAAACAGCCTCACAAACATGCTCCTGACCTGGACTGTCAAACCTGGCTCGCTGCCTTGCACTCACGACTGGATATATTTTTGTTTATTTATTTACAGCTAAAAAAATTTTGGTAAAAATATCACGATGTTTTTTTTTTATATTTGAAGGATTTGTACTTTTAAAATGAAAAAAGTAAAAGTCAAAATCAAAAAGATTGAATAATTAAAAAAAAAAAAAAAGTTGTTGGAAACATTGCCTGACTTTATTTTAAGTAAAATGTATGCAACAGTTTTTTACAGTGCACTGCCCACAGGGCATAAGCCTAAAAATAACATTGAAGATTACCTAAGCGATTTTACTTAAACATTCCCTTCCCCTTACATCCAGAGACACTGCAGGCCTTATCAGTGCTCCATCTTAAAGTGCTTAGACTTCAGCTGTGTCTCCCATGCAGCATTTTACAGGCAAAAGATGAACATTTTAATGCTAATGTTTCCTATTTTCTGCATAAACCGGCTGATTAAGTATTGACCAAACCCCATCAATTGATGGAGACTGCAGGACGTGATTGAAAGCCGTAGGGAAGGGGGGGCAGTAAAAAGACTGTTTCCAAAAAACATGCAGGATTATTATGTTGTTTACTCATATTTAGTGGTAATATTCAACTGCAACGTATTCACATCCTCATAGGCCATTTAAATAAAACTGACGTCTAAGGCATATGTGTTAGGGGCTTTTTTTATAGCTAAATAAATAGGAATAGCATGATTAAACATGGAAACACATAATGTGTTAATACACAAGTGATTCACCTGTTACTTAAAGAACAAAGGACTGGGCTCTCTGTTCCCGTGGTAGTCTTGAGCCTTTGCTGTATTTTTCCCCCGAAAATAATTTATATCTTCTCCCTGGAACATGAGGTGCCTCTGCTTGTGGCAGAGATCAAGGCAGCCCTGTCACCTGCACACATTGAAAATCTTCTCGCGTGTATCTGATTGACACACTGGGCGCAGCAGAGACACACATCAGCACAGCACGTCTCCCTCTATTCTCACATTTTCCCTCTTGCTAGGTGTCATCCTCACCTCGCTCCCTCGGTGCTCGTCTTTTTCGACACTTTCACAGGCACCTCTCCAACAGAGAGTCTCACCTCTATAGCCCCTTTTACAAACATTGTTTTACCCTTTTGTCATCAGTCATTTCATGCTCCACGGCTTGTTTAGTTGTAGTGCACAGCCGTCAGAGAGCGGTCTGAAGCAGCACTCTAAAGACAAACTGCTGTCCACTTTCTGGAGATTACGATCTAAATATCCACGTCAAGGGGTTCAAATATTCCAGTAGTGACCGAATTACAGATTGTATTTTCTTTTTGACAATACAAAGTTTAATGTCATTATTTATTTGCACCTCCACTGCAGGGTTCATGTTTCACTTGTCTCGACTGCTTGACCCCGAGGGGACTCTCATCTAAGGCCTGAGAGATTACTCGACCTCTGCCGATTTGAATTCCTCACCTCCCTACTACTCCCAGTCTTCTCTTCTCGATATGATATTTAGTCATTCCAATTCACATTATTCAAATGCTTCATGAATATTTATGGGTAGCTCTGAGATAGCAAGGAAGGAGAGAAGTGTGAGGGAGGCCAGTGGAGGCTTTCTACTCCCACATCCCTGGTCATGGAAATTACTCAATGCAACATCTGAATAGTAATTATTGCTGCGAATGGGAGAGAGCAACACAGACAGGGAGGGAGACAGAAGGAGAGAGTTTTAATTGGCAGTCGCCCACATTTACTAACTAAATTCCAAATTCTCCTAGTTGCAGTCAGTTAAAACTCTCTCAACAGGCTCTGTGTGTGTGTGTGTGTGTGTGTACAATAGTGTACATCAATCCTGAACACTGCCAAGACTCACTGTAACAAATGATTCCTTTACATTCAGTTCTGGAGAGCAATATGTTTCCTTCTGAGCGAAGGGCTTTGATCTCAATCTACATCAGATCCTATTTCTTGATCGTATGATTGTGAACAGAACACAACATGCCCTAATACTAGAAACATTATCCTGTCAGACTGTTGCCCACATTCTATCTTCTCATTTGGACCAGTGATTGTTTACAACGATGGACATTGTTTCTCCACTGTATGAAGAGGAAGCAAAATTATCCCACACACTGGGGCTGCCATTGTGTATCAATAACAAGATTTGGATCCATAGTCTGTGCAGTAGATTATCCGGGAATGGAGATGCAGTATCAAGGCCCCGCCTGTATACCAACCTGACCAATCACGAGTCACACTGTATCTAATTACCATAGCATCACATATCTAATCAAAACCAAACTTTACCTGGACATAAGTCACAGTAAGAAAGACGGTCTTAAAAGATGGGAAAACATCTCTGACGTGTACTTTACGTTGATTTATTACTTAAAGTGCAGCCCCTTGGGCAAGAGCTTGTGTGGTGTGTCTGCGTGGACGTGCCTCCAGGCTAGGAGGCTAAACTGGACCTTTACTGACTGTCATTCCTTACTTCAACGCGTCCTTTACGTTTGCATGGTTTCTAATCAATGTATCCATTAGAGGGCAGCACAGAGCTGAGACGTCCTGACAATGAAAGCGGCTGTTTGTTTCTTTCAAAAAGTCATCATCTCAAGTGTCCCTCTGTTGCAGCCATTGTTGAAATTGTATCATTGTCTCTTGTGGTTGTCTGACTTGAAACACTGGCTACACTGCCCCTTACAGTGTCCTTTGGTATTGCGCTGTTTCGTCTGTTTCATCCGTTTCTCTGAGCTTTCAAAAGACTTGCACATATTTTTACAACATGAACACAATGTATGTAAAAAAGCCGCTGTCCACTTCTGTATACAAATTTAACGTTGAACATAAATGAGTCTAAGGTGTGACATTTGATAGAAAACAGGGAGCGTCTGTATAATAATAATAGTAACTATGGTCAATGGAGGGCTTAGTTACATGTAATAGGACATAAATTAACCATCTGGATCAGACAGAAATGGATTGCAGTTAATTGTTCATTATTTCATTAGAGTTTAATGCAATCACAGCTGATTAAATCATGACAGTAATCATTTTGAGACAAACAGTTATTTTGCGTCAAACGCCCATTAATCTCCCTGTGCAGATTCCCAGGCACAACTGACACCACGTTAATGGGAGGAGTGTGTGCGAATGTGTGGCTGTTTTCTGAATGGATCACTGCTATTTGTTTACACTACACTCACAACACATTTGCCTGTCTATAGCTATGAGGACACGCATGGGCATTATGCATTTCCTAGATTGTTACCCTCAGCCATCACTACGGAATGCCTAACCCCTGCCTTTATCCTAATAATAACCTTTAACTAAGTATAACCGTAAGCCTAAAATCAATTCTTAACCTCTGATAAAGCCTTTGACTTGGTTCATATCTCATTCCTTTAGGCTATTTCCTCAGTTCCTTGACGTTGTTTCCTGACAGAAATAAAATGAGTGAAGCCACCGATTCAGACAATTTGTCAGAATTAACCAGCAGGAAGGCTTGGAGCAGCACACACTGACTGTATGTGTAAAAACAAACTCTGCTTGATATACTGATTGAGATATGTGTGTGTGTGTGTGTGTGTTTGCGTGTGTGGGTGCGTGTGTGTGTGTGTGTTTGTGAGTGCATGAGTAGAATTACGCCTGTGTTGCTGATGTCTCTCAGTGGGAATGAAGAGGCTAATAGAGAATTAAGCAAAGGCGCCAGAGGCAGGAAGCTGCTGGAGGTTTGGCTGTTTGGTCCCATTTTAACATGATTAAATATTCATAGGCCCGCTGTGCAAATGACAGTGAGGATAAGAGCTCTCTCTTTTACCTGCACCGTATAAAATTTAAAGACAATCATATTTTTCAGTGATTAACTGATTAAAAAAAAAATCTCGAAGCACCAACTGCTTTTATTTCCCTTAATTGACACTCATAAAACAGTCTTAAACAGAGCAGAATATCTACTATTTAAACAGTCAACACTAACTGACAGTGACTGTACGATTTCCTCTGTCTCTTTTATACAATAGACTGCCATGCCCACAAACTGTGGCTTCTGTATCATCCATCTGACTTCTGTAGCATGGCCTCTAAGTAGATCAATAGTGCTCTAATACCTCATTACTTTGTGTGTTTGACTTGTAGGCACAATGCCAGCTGAATATCAGGGCAGTGTACCGAACTGAATGGCAGTGATCACAGCACAACTCCTGTTCAAGTGGAATTGTAAATGTAAATTAAGAAAAAGGTTATCACATTTTCAAGACTGTTTGTCTGTAAGCGGAATGCATATCTTGAAAAATGTACATTCTATCAGCTTTGCACTTGGCATGTGTATTGCTATGGGTTCAAGGAAGAGTGAAGGAAGGAAGGAAGAGTGGCCAAAATCAACAGCAGATCATAATGATAATTTGATCATATATAATTCACTATATTGGACTGACATTAACATTCTTCTCCCCATCATGGCAATAATATTTATAGAATGACTTCCTGCTTAGCGATTTGTCTGCAAAGTAAATTCACAATATTTGTTTTGTTGCTGCAGTGCTTTATTTTGAGCAGAATAACTGGGCTTTTATTTTGAACAGTTTTGAACTGGGATTTGAAGATCGTGTCGATACTTAACTGAAAAATAACAGCAGTTAACAGTAATTAATCTTTATTTTATAAAAAATAAACAGAGCCCATTAGGAGTTGAAATAAGTTTGAAATACCTCAAACTGTGGATTCATTGGTTGTCAACCTATATGTTGGGCTTGGGTTTGATTTGTGCCCGAGTAGAAGGTCAGGTTGTGACTTGTTAGATTCATCCTTCCCTTGCTTTGATTATAGGGCATGCCGTATAATGATCAATTAGCTTTATGGAACGCTGTAGGGCTCAATCTGCTGCAGTCCTATGCAATAAGTGGGAAGCTGCCTTCAAATGTGCTTCTGACATTTCTCTCATGTTTGTCTGGACCAATGCCCTCTACACGGTATAGGGTGCTAGAGTTTCAACACATGAATGTTCAGTGTCCCTCGCCTACCAATTACTTTAAATTGTAAACACAGAAGGATGAAAAGAATGTGGCTACTGGAGTCTTGAGGAAGCCCTTAGCTATGCAACGCATTTATTTAAAATGAGGATATGCAACCAGCCAGTGCAAAAACTTCTTTCAATGTCCAGAGTGTACCAGAGGGGTCTAATAAGGCTTGCCAGGACAAAGTTGGTGCAAGCTTGACTTCAGCATTTCCATGGTTGCACACTTCTGGCAGTCACCAACCAGGAATTTTCCAAAATATTTCCTCTCCTTGTTCAAATGAAATGCAAATCGCACAAACCATGCATATTCTCTGTGACAGCAAATGGCAACATGATGGTCTGTTAATGGGCTTGGATTTTCACACCGATGCTCTTTTTATCCCCACGCAGCTGTGCATGGAGGAGGTCTGTCAGGTAGCTATGTGAATTCTGTCGACTAGACTGACCCAGTATTGCTTTGCATTCTGTGAGGTACCTGACATTGTCTGGCATTTTTTTTTAGCGGACTGGCAGCAACCCACCCCTGCTTCCTGGGAGGCATTACATGTCATTCTGCTGCCAGAGACAGTTTAGCAGTCCATGGCTATAATGACTCGGTCCCTGCTGCCTTTAGGGAATCTCTTGTGAAATTCAGTCTGGGCAGTCAATACAAATTTGTTCAGGTAGGTTTCAATACCTTCTAAGTTTGCATATATAAAGGAATTACTCACAAAACAGCTATTTGCTTGGTAAAGTTTGGACCCACAGGGATAATTATTCAAAGCAAATTAAAGCTCTGTATTGTCAGTTGACAAACATGTTGGTTCTCTTTGGAGGGAAATGAGATGTTAATCGTGCCTGAGTCCATTAGAGCACTTCCTTTGAAAAACTGCTGGCACAGCTTTCTCTCTATCTGTGTTTGACATCGGTGACGCATTCCTTTGCAACATTGATTTGATCAGTCGGAAAATCGTTTCAGAGAATGTCAGTTCAGTGAATAAAGGGATGAATGTAAACACAGAGACCTTGATGCATGTGCTCATGTAGCACAGCATTAAAAGTAATGTCAAAATGTCATACGAGCACCCCAGGTCTGATTTTAAAATGAAGGTGGGAAAAAATGTAATATGTTCCGCTTTCCTTTTTAACACAAATGTCAAAAGAGAGATATGAAGGAGAAGGGCGAAGAAAAGATAGAGCATGGGGAGGGGTGATAATAGATAACAGGAGTGTCCTTGCTTACCCTGTACGTCCTTTTAATAAAAAGTGATTTATCCAATCAAGCGTAAACCTCTCATCTGACCCACAAGTCTGCTGTCTCCATCACTCGCCTCCCCCTTGACCCAAACATACACCATCTAACAATAATCAAACATACCAGTACAAGCACTCGCACATTTTCCTATAACATCCATGACAATCAAAACCATCATTTGTTGTTGATTATCTGATATCGCGAGCCGGCATCACCAGCTTCAACTCTCCAGCAATCTCAGGCATCTGTCGCAAATTGCTGCTAATCAATCAGTGTAAGGCCAAGTTCAATTGAGGAAAGAACTGTGCTGCTCTCCAAGGTTAAACACCACGAGGGTGACGGGATCAGAGGTGGTTTGATTTCCTGCTGAAAGTGTACACAGTCAACCAGTGCGCTGGGTGTCCTCCTTTGGACTGAGCAGCTGTTTCCACAGAGATAAGAGTAAATTAGTCGAGAGCATACTTAGCTTTACAAGTTAAACAGTTTCCTGTGGCCTTTTAGCAACCTCTGACAAAAACCATCACAATTCTCTTTTTCCCCCTCAGGATACTCTGACATTAAAATACACATTTGATGAATTTATATAAATAAATAATATTTAACTAGGAATCAGATAATGTCAGAAAACCAAAAACAGTGCAGCTCTGCAGAGCATCCATTTAGAAGGCCAAAGTGTCTGTTTAAGCTTTTAACTAGCCTAATTACAATGTCCATCTACAGCAGACCACTCACTTGGTAAAGTGGGTTGAATCAACATGCTTTATCGATTATCTGTTCAGCTGCATGGCCTCAGCATCACTATAGCTGAAAGGGCTTGTTTAGCTCTTTCAACCTGAGCAAGGCAGCGGAACAGACAAAGGGATCCCTGAGGGTACGAGGATTGACTTTTTGTCTTTGATTCATAAAACAGTCAATATGTTACTGCAGGAAAGTGTTCCAAAGGGCCACCATCAAGTTCAGTATCCATTGAAAAGAAAGGTAAGCTGAGCTGTCATTTTGCTGTCACACTGCTGAGTAAGTCTGCACGATACCCATTTGGTTTGTCAAGGCGACCTTTAAGGGCCAGGGTCCGATGGGAGGAACAGAGGGAGGCAGGTGGTGAAGTGGTTCTCCAACTGGCCCAACTGACTGGGGATCCCCCTCACTAGTGTAACACCAAAAAAACATTGTTGATTGACAGACCCATGGTCCAAAACATAGTTTATGTAAAAAAATGTTACATTTGATCCGGTAAGATTTTGACTCGTTTCTGCAATTTAAACATTTGTTGACATACGTACATCCTGTCAGCATCTCTATGTTGGCTTCATCTAGCTATACAGTGATTAGTTTGTAGTTGGGTGTACATTTGATTTTCTGAATTTATCAAAGTCACTTTTGATAAAAGCATTAGCTAAATTAAATAAAATGTAATGTAAGAAAATGCACATTTTAAGTTGTTATTTTGGATGCAGTAAATCAAAGAAGAAAAGTGAAACCCTGTCTTCATGTCTCTTCAGTTGAGGAGCAGCCCTCTCAGTGCTTTATTCACCGATCCCTTTATTCAACCACGTTGGCTTGGAAGATACTTTTGCTCGGAGTAAGTGAGTAATATCTTTTTTATTCTTAATAAAACATCAGAAGGTCCTTTGCCATGCAGTATCAGACATTGAGAAAAACACTCCTTCATCCGTACCATTAAAGACAGATCCGGTGCCGTAGTCTGTAGTATTATATTCAATTATTTTGTTATATGTAACAAAATGCATTTATTTATTTACATGATTAATATTAACATACATTCCTGGGATTTTGGATGGATATATGTATACAACGTATATGTATACAATGAAAACGTACACCATTTAGTCAAACATGCATGTATGTTGTCTATGTAACATGCATTTGGTTCTTATAAGTATACACGTCTAATTTACATTTACATCGAGCAACCGCAATTTCTTAAATATTTATTTCCATAGATGGACAATTTATAAATGCATATATGCTATATGTATACATTATAAGATAAATTATATGTCAACATATGTGTTATACATATTTAAACAGACATATTAATATGGGCTCGCCATAGGAAACATTATTTAGATTATAAGGTTTTAATCGTTCACTGAACAGTTAGAACTGTAAAGGCTGAAAGAGCTTTTGGATTGGGTTCATGTTTCTCACTGTGTAAATAATCCATCTCTTCTCCTCTCCAGATCCTTCCAGACAGGCACTGTAATGAATCAACTGGATTCATTCAATCATCCAGAAGATTATGACTCAAAGTCATTTGGGAACGACAGCAGGACTCAATTTTACATGAATGTCACTGCAGAAATTTTCTAATTGTCCTGTCATTGCTCTAATCTGACCAAAGGCAACATTACAGCCTGTAAAGGACAAGGTTAGAGAGTTATTGCTTCACTTTATTCTTCTTATTGTAATGCAGAGGAGGGAAATAATGTCTCCCACTGTGTAACTCATCCACCAATTTTCTTAACTTTGATGTCTGAATCTTAAAAGTAAGTTGATTTGCAAAATGATCTGTAAAGTTTCACTCTGATTCAAATACAAAGCGTTTCTCTGCAGTCCTTTATTTTCTCTGTCTCCTTGAGGGTTACTGGACTGAGGAAAGTTGGATAAACAGGAAATCAGGAAACTATGTGAGTGAATAAAGGATTCACCTACAAAAAATGTTTCCTTAATTCATCCTACATGCTCGCCCACTTTGTCTATTTCCTAGCTCTTCTCCTGCGGTGTCATTTTTCAGCTAGCTGCTGTCCTCCAGCAGTTCCGCCACCTGCTGTGAGGAGAAAAAAAAGCAAATCTATCCAGACTCGTACTGTCAGGAGGGAACCGACTCAATATCGAATATGTCCTCACAGGAAACATGCGAAGATGAAAGACATGTCAGAAAAGAAATAAAAAAACACCACAACCATCTTGCAAGGATTACTGAACCCAGCAATGTGCAGGTCCTGTGTGAGAAAAGGGGCTTCTGTGCCGCTGATTACTCTCAAGCTGCCGTGTGTCTTTCTTTGTTCCTCTGGGATGAGTGTGACTTTCTGCTGTCCTATAGCAGGCAACTCACATTCACAATGAGCAGATGGTTCACAGTGAGACTGTCCTCCCCCTCTGCATAAAGGTCTATGTGTCAACAAACACACAACACACCACACACACAAACACACCATCTTATATATCGGGGAAGTTTGTTCATTGTACCTGATTTGCACAGTATCAGCAGCAGAGGTGACAGCATTTCTCCTTAAAAATAGACTCGTTCTCTGTAAGGAACCCATTTTTCCAAGGATATACTATGCCCTTTGTTTCTAAATATCTTTATAACTGACTTTTTTATTTGAGAAATAAGTAGAGACCAGGGCAATGATGCAACTGGGGTGTCATCTGAGATCCTGTATCCTCCATAACTGAACGAACATAGTTACATAAATACTTAGTGAAAAGGGCTCTTTAATATTGAAGTCAGTGAATCTTTTTCTCCGCTGTTGGTCATTGGAACACAATGCATTATGAACCATCTGTGCAGTGTAAACCACATAAATCTTTACTGTCCATGTACTGTCTTACACTTCAATGCTGAAAACTGCATGATGCAAAATAAGAACCAGATTGGTCCATAATTTATCTTGACTGTGAGTTGATCAAATAAGCTGCAAACATCCAAAAAGAACTGCACCACTGGGCTGTAGAGCAAAGAACAGCAGATGGAGAGAAACGGCGACACCATGCATGTGCTGGTAGCAGTAGACAAAGGAAACTTCAACATAAACTCAGCGTATCATGTTCAGATGCACTGCAGTAAGCATGTATAATATTTTAAATTGCAAGGGGACCGGTCAGGCAAGAAAGGGCATAACAGATCACAGCGATTCACGGATGACTGATGGGTGGATGAGTCAGTTTAAATGTCAACAGTGAAATAGTTTTAGACTTATGAACATATGAAGTACAAATCATGTAAATACATAGAAACCCACTAAATAATAATAATAGTAGTAACCCTCACCCATATACCATCTGCTTACATTTAACACAATGCAAAATCTAACTAAATACATGTAATTGTCAGGGGGATATTAATGTCAAACCCTTGAAAAGACATAAGGTGAAAATAGGTTCCTATCTGTTTTTGTTACTATGTAGGTGAATAGATGACATCACCTTAAAAATAAACTATTTTGATTCTTGAAATTCAGATCAATATCCAGATTTCCACCAAAATCCACCTGTAACAATGTATTAACACTCTACACATGCCTGATGCTTCAGTTCAGTAGTTTTTGCAAACACAGACAAACAGTGATGCAAATGTGGAGGTTTAAATAGTAATACTGATGTATGTGTGTTGTCACTTGTATTTATTGGCTGTACAACTCTGTGTTGCACAAGAGCTGAGTAGTTAAAGTTTGTATCGCAAACAAACTCACGAGTACTTTATAATCATTCATCATTGTCTGTACTGCCGAAAAAATAAAATATGGTTCTTGCTGTGGAAACATATTTTGATTATATGCTTTGATTGCTCCATGGCTCCATCTCAAACTATTTCTAAATTTCACTGTGTGATTGCAGCCTAATTGAGTCACATACTTAAGTTCACTGGTTGTAGCAAACAGACGGACTCAGACTGCAAAACATGAGCATGTATTCTTCTCCACTCTGGCATTCAGGGTTGTTCTGTCTCCTCTGGCCTCCCGCCTTCTGTGTCTCTCTGTGCATCACATCCACTCCTGAAGCCTCGGCCGACACTGTGGCCAGAACCCAAATACGTCCAGCATGACCCTTATCATCACAACAGCAGACCCTGTCAACATCTGTGCGACGGCATTTGCTTTAGGCTGTGTCTCTGTTCTCTGTATGAAAGTCTTCTTCCCCGCAGAGTGCTACTCATCTGACAAAGATGTGCATTAACAATCAGCAGCACCTCGACAGGTATCTCCACATCCGCTGCTAGAAAATTGCTCTCTGCTCTTACACCAGCCCACTTTGTTTGTGTGCTGATGAAATAATGGTATGTGCTGAGTCTTTTACCCAGAATAAAAGCCATTTAAAGTGACCAAATGACTGAACTCTGCTATTTTTTCCCAGATAATTTCCCTTTTTTTCCGCTAAGCACATATAATAACAGAAAATGTGTCTCATCTTGGTGGTGGTCTGGGATTTTACTGGATCCATTTACCGTGTGTGTTACTGCTCCTCACTCAAATCAGACATTTTAGATTGGCAGAAGATGTGCAGTCGTCAATCCTGCATGTCCTTGTACTTTTAAAATTCAGCCCTTAATGAAGATTTGCGAGCACTTTTACAGCTGAAGAATACAGCATAGAATTGAAATATTTCTGTGAAATGAAAGTGTTTTTTTCATGAATAGCCACATTTGGCACTTCTGCCTTTTCATGAAGGTCATTGCAACTGTGACTCCACCTGCTCCCTCAGACAACTTAATCAAGCAGACAAAAAGAAACCGTCATCGCCATGAGAAACCTGTTAAATCTAAAAGGTCCTCTGGAGGCTTAGGCTACTTTTTTCTACCACATTTTTGTGGAAAATTAAAGGCAACTATGAAAAGATTAGATTAGAGGGAGAGGAATTTCTGCATTTCATGGACCTTCATCCAATAGTTGTTGTTTCTTTCAGAATCACAAATGTCATCTTTTTGATGGTGCTACAGGAAAGGGCAGAGGATCAATAGAATAAGTAGGATTCATTGTCTAGCAACAATGATAGTCTGTACAAAATGTGGTTTTGTGATTTCCTCCAACATAAGTGAAACAAAATCTGTTCGACAGGTACAGACAGGGGAGCACAACGACTGTTACTCGTCAAGAGGCACCAGTTGTACACGTTCAAAATGTCATCACAATTCATCTCGTAGTTATTGGGATATTTCACTCTGGCCCGAAGGAGTGGACCTAACCACGGACTGACCAGCACATCACCACTGCCTCCCTCGAATCCACAACACTAGGATGGATAACAACTGTTTAATTAATGCTACACATGCCTTATCTTTGAAAAGTATGTATGTCATTTTTTTGTCAGCACAAACCAATACACTTAGGTAACTATACTGTACTCTGCTTGTACTTTTGTACCTAATCATTTCCATTAGGAGAAACAAAGGGAAGTGGTTAACAGGAACCTTACTGCTCATCCATTACTACGGAGGCTTGTCATGTCTGATGGTATAAATTAATGATTCAATTAGAGTGTTTAGCCTCTGCCTTGAACCTTTTCAGGGCAATTTCATATTATGCCTCTTTGGGTCACAGCCTCATGGGACTCTACAGCGTGATCTAATTTGGTTAACTAGGGAATAGCCGCTACAGATTCACACAAAAAAGCTATTGTCATAATTGCTATCCTGTGAAATCCATTTGGGGAAATTACTATATCTTAGAATAAATATATCAGAAGAACAAATGTGGAACTGTATACTATGCTGATACTATAGAGTGTTTGTAATGTGGAGCTTTGGCTGTATTCATAGACACTGCCCTGAGACATCTACTGTATTTTCTGCTGCTTCTAAAAAGTACTGCCTCAGTATTCAGTTAATTATCTGGTCTGACACATATCATGATTAAATGATGTGTTGATGCCAGATTTTTTTTAATGTTTGTTTTCAGTTTCATTTTCTGCTGCTAGACTTGTGCTTTTCTGAAACAATATTGATTCCATTATTATTAGACATTCCAAATTATTTTTCAATCCGGACATGCAGTACCTACTCCACTCTGCTACTGTTTCTTTTTTCTCTCTCCGCATTAAGCATCTTGTAAACATTTAATCAGCCCAGGATGGACTCTATTTCTGCAAAATCGATAAACAGGGCGATAGCTGCATTCCATTCAGTCCGCAGGCTCGTCTAATCTGGCCAGAGGCCGTCAGCATGACAGCGGAATCTCAATAGTGTGGCCCGGCGCATACATTCAGAGAAACAAATAACTGTTAATCATGTATGCCTCTTGTCTTTCCTCTAGCCCGTGTTGTTTATTGCTCTTGCCCATGTGTTGTGTAGAGAGAAATTGTCCGTGGAAGAGAAAGAGAAATGTGACCTTGTTCCTCTGAGAAACTACGATACAGGGGAGGAAGGGCTCACAGATTCTTCACGTAGGTTAAACACCCAAGTGCACACACATATTCATGCACACTCACTCGCACCCACACACATACCGTTTCCTTTGAATGTATAGCTCATAACAAATAATGCCAAGGGCGAATGAATCATGTATTCTGGACTGCAGAAGGATGAAAGTATTTCCACGCCTCAAACCACCATGAAAAGACGGTTTTAAGTCTGATGTGAAGCTGAAACTATAAAAGATGGGGGAACCAGACTGTGCAAAGAGTGAGAGACCAATACTCTCACACATGCAGGCACCTTAGCTGAATTCTCCTAATTTCTTTATTTTTCTTCTACCATCACATGAGCTTTGGCTTTTATTGGGATCTGATGACCTCAAAGAAGCCCAGGCCTTCTGTTCTCATACTGAAGATTTTAAGGTCATCTGAGTATCTTTAGGACTGTGACAGATGCTGTTGAAAGACTGGCAGTGATCCTGCTAACGTCTGCCTGCACTCTTCTATAAAATGTGACTGGAGTCCAGCAAAACTCATTCTTCTCTACGTTTACAGCTGCAGAGCAACAGCCAGAGTGTTTTATAGTCTTGTATCTGCTCTTGCCCCTGTGGTAACAAACAGTCTCTCTTAGATCTGATATGTATCCACGAAAAAAGTAAATGAATGCAGTGAAGCTCCGTGCTGAGATTGGGGCCTTAGCTTGTATTAAAAAAATGTATGAAATAAAAAAAAATGCGTACCTTTTTGCTTAAGACGTCTCTGCTAACGAAAATGGGAAATTCTGAGTTTGAAAGGTGTAGCTGAAAAACTTTTGGTTAATAGAAAAAATATCTTGTGAATAAGTCATCGACACCTCACTTCTTTTGATTTCAACCATAATCAGTTTCCATTCAGTCTATGATGTTTAAACACAAACATCGCTTAACATTTAAATGCTAATTATGCATGTCCATTGGATTTGTGGCCAGTTAACAAAATAATATAAAAGTAGTTCAATAGGAAATTATTGTTTCACAGAATATATCTATGTAACATAAATATATAGGTATACCCCCTTCCAAACATGAAAGAGAAGCTGTGGTAGCCTTTAGTTGTCATGAAAACTCAAAATGGCAGCCTCCATAGAGAGGAACCGTCCCCGCTGTAAATATTAAGTATTTAAATTAAGGGGCCCATTCCTGGGAAATAGAGAAATATAGAACAATATTTGTACAATTTTGATGATTTAACACTTGTGAAAAACATAACTAAGATTGTTTTATATTCAATTTCTACCAATAGTTCATTTTAACCGAAATCTTACACATTGGACCATAAAGGCTTAACACTACAGGAAAAATTACACATTCACCACACATAGTACGTCAAGGATTTACCCTCATGATCATGAATTTAAGTGTTGAGACGTTTCACCAAAACATTTCATATCCTGCCTTATAACACAGTGTTCTGCTTCAGTGTAAGTGCCTTTGTCTTAGACAGCTGAGAAATGACAAGTGAGTCTGTCACAAACACCTGACACTGATGAAGTGTGTAACCTTTCCCTACAATCACTATTATGGAACAGCCACATTCATCAAAAACTTAGTGGAAATGCATAAATTTGTTTATCCGCATCAGTGACTGATGGCAAGTTTCTTAACCCTTGTGCTGATAACTGATACCACCCATGCTATTTAATTATGTTGCTTAGCAGCACGCTGTGTCTTTGTAAAGTCCTTGTGGTAGTGTATTAGCAGCAATCACACAGAGTAGGGGCATTACGCTATCCCAAAGGAGCAGGACATTATTTGATGGATCCACATATAAACATTAATGCATTAAGATCATACGATTGTGGACATTCTTTCTCAGAGTCTCTTCCGCCTCCTGTGGCACATCCCCTCTTTGAAGTGTGATCTTATTTTTTTGTTAATGTGGGATAACGTTCATCACAACAACAATAAACACGGTTTCAGTTTAGGAGAGCTTCATCTGAGCTCTGTGGAAGATGACATATATCATTACCAGACTGTTGATTAAGAGAAGTAGGGTGGAGCTGGAGAAGAGGGAGAGCAGTGGGGAGAGGATGGTGAACACAAGACATGAGATGAAAAGGGCAAAGTGTTAGATGTAAACAATCGAGTGTTTTTAAGAAAGAAGGAGAGAGAGAGAGAGAGAGAGAGAGAGAGAGAGAGAGAGAGAGAGAGAGAGAGAGAGAGAGAGAGAGAGAGAGAGAGAGAGAGAGAGAGAGAGAGAGAGAGAGAGAGAGAGAGAGAGAGAGAGAGAGAGAGAGAACGAACACTGGCTTGTTGATGGCAGGCAAAAAAGCTCTAATTTTACCCAGTTGAGGCAAAGAGTTGGTCAAATATTATGGATACAAGCTAGAATGTTTTGTAGAAACACCTGTATGTCAAATTGAAAAAAAGAAAATCACAGACTGTGTTTAAAGATGGACCCTGAACTTCCTCTAATAGGCCAAAAGGACCCTAAAGAACCCTGCATATGAACACTGCCATCTTATGCCAGTCTTAAGGTCCCACAGATGCATGAACTTGACTGATTGTGACACAGTCTCAGCTGTCGATCATGATGTATAAACCGGTTTTATTATTGCATCGAACAAATAATTCAAACCAGACTTACTAGGAAAATGAAAGACTTATCTGACGTATATTTTGACTATTTAGTTTTGCCCATGTCCCATCCACTAATATGGAGGAGACAGGGTTAATGACCTATACTGCAGCCAGCTACCTCCGATGAGACCCTCTGGCTTCACTTTTGGCAAGCCCGCGTGTCGTCCATCTTTATATACATACTTTGGTTTTAATGCTGTCAGGACCAAAGACCTGCATTAAAACCATTTGCCATTTATTTGTCCATTCTTGAGAGATGACTGCGACTTTTTGCCTGAGGTGGCAGTAAAGGTCAGGAGGTCACCAAAAACTAGATTTAAAAGGTCCATTAATATCCACAACATTACTTTGGGATTTCCCCATTAGTCTGTGATATACTCACTAATGGATAAAAGGGATTTTTTTTCCCTTTATCATTATCTGGATCAAAGTGAGGGATGGATGAATCAACTGACAGATATCACCATCCGTAGGCCCCTCTTTAACTGCAGTAAGTACGAAAGCACTTCAGAGAGTGATTTAACAGTTTCTGTGGATGATGGGAAAGAATTGCCGCTCAAATCCCAGAATTAAACACGAAGTGAAGAGCCATACAGCTCCAGCTCGGCAGTCGACTTCAGAGACAGAGATAACCCTGCAGCTAGCTGAAAATGACACCCGGCTGAGGATGCACAGCTATACCCTCTTATATTGTAATGGGATTATCAATTCAGACGCTATGAATAGGCATCATATTATCTGTCTAGGCTAGAAGAGATATTCTAACAAAGGCAACAAAGGTGAAGATTATCAGATGGCTCAGAAAGAGGCTAATGATCTGATAGGCAGTGGGGACTTCACCGAACATAGCACACTACAAATTAACTTATAACACTGTGCATACATTCATGAGGCCACCTGCGGTCATGGTGTATTGGCAGTCTAATGCACCGACAGAAATTACACCATCACCTCTGTGGATCACTTCCTTTTAACCCTCAAACCAAACCAACACTCATCCAGAAGGCATGTGAAGAGAAACAGTTTTCTGCTCACTGCTGGTCATACAAAATGTTTTTGTTACTAATGCATTTCCCAGATCCATCAACAAATACATCAATGTATTGTCAATGTGTAATATTCAAAACCATCCAAAAATAAAACAACAACCTCAAAATCATTAAAAGGGACATTAAAAGGCTAATTTGCAGTAACCCACTCCATTAAAATCCTCTGAGGATTATCACACCCATTAAAACAACTGTCGGTGGGTGAGATTTATAGATTAAATCAATGATAAGACCATGGAAAGCTTTTAGCCTTTCACTCGATGAGAAGACGTTTCATTTTCCCACGAATGAATGACCCGTTTCAGAGCAGCTTTTAAAATTTCACTGGGTAACACAATTATTTGGGCGTCACTATTATTAACCCAGCCCCATTGACACAGAGGACCAACTCATTTCCTGCAGACACAGCAGGTAAGAAAGGGGAAGGAAAGGATGGCAGGAAAATGGGAAAAGCTGAAGAAAGCAGAGTGCCACAACCATCTGACATTAACCCAGACTTCCCTTTAAGTCTACAGAGAATGGGGGACATTCTAACCAAACCAGGACTGCTTGATATTACATTACATTACATTTCATTTAGCTGACGCTTTTATCCAAAGCGACTTACAATAAGTGCATTCAACCCTGAGGGTACAAACCAAGAACAACAAGAATCAAGACAGTAAAATTTCTTCGAAATAAAGCAAAACTACAGAGTGCTATAAGTAAGTGCCATTTTAGTGCTACCAAAGTGTTAGTTTTCAAAAGTGGTTAGTGTTTTTTTTTTTTTTTTTTTTTTATTCAAGGTACAGTCGGAAGAGGTGTGTTTTTAGTTTTCGGCGAAAGATGTGTAAACTTTCAGATGTCCGGATGTCGAGTGGGAGCTCATTCCACCATTTAGCAGCTAGGACAGCAAACAGTCGTGATTTTGATGATTGTTTAGCTCGCAGTGAAGGAGGAACGAGTCGTTTAGCTGAAGCAGAGCGGAGAGAACGTGCTGGTGTGTAGTGTTTGACCATGTCCTGGATGTAAACTGGACCTGATCTGTTTACAGCATGGTATGCGAGTACTAGTGTTTTGAACCGGATGCGGGCAGCCACTGGTAGCCAGTGTAGGGAGCGGAGGAGCGGAGTAGTGCGAGTGAATTTAGGTTGGTTAAAAAACAGTCGAGCTGCTGCATTCTGGATGAGCTGCAAAGGTCGGATGGCAGTAGCAGGTAGACCTGCCAGGAGGGAGTTACAGTAGTCGAGGCGTGAGATGACCAGGGCCTGGACCAGAACCTGCACCGCCTTCTGAGTGAGAAGGGGGCGTATTCTCCGGATGTTGTAAAGCATGAATCTACAGGACCGCGTTGTTGCAGTAATGTTGGCAGAAAGGGAGAGTTGGCAGTCGAGTGTCACACCCAGGTTCCTAGCAGTCTGAGTGGGGGTCAGCACGGAGTTGTCAAAGTTAATAGTCAGGTCATGGGTGGGAGAGTTTGTCCCTGGAAGGAAAAGTATTTCAGTCTTGTCAAGATTAATCTTCAGGTGGTGAGCGGTCATCCACTGAGAGATGTCAGTCAGACAGGCAGAGATTCGAGCTGCTACCTGTGTTTCTGATCGGGGAAAAGACAGGATTAGTTGGGTGTCATCAGCATAGCTATGGTAGGAAAAGCCATGTGAGTGAATGACAGAGCCGAGAGTGTTGGTGTACAAAGAAAAGAGGAGAGGACCCAGGACCGAACCTTGAGGGACCCCAGTAGTGAGAGGACAAGGTTCAGAAACAGATCCTCTCCAAGTTACCCGATAAGTGCGTTCGTTGAGGTAGGAAGAGAGCAAGGAGAGGGCAGAGCCTGAGATACCCAGGTCCTGAAGGGATGAGATCAGGATCTGGTGGTTCACTGTGTCAAATGCAGCAGAGAGGTCTAGAAGGATAAGGACAGAGGAGAGAGAATCTGCTCTAGCAGTGTGAAGCTGCTCAGAGACAGCAAGGAGGGCAGTCTCAGTTGAGTGACCTGCCTTGAAACCAGACTGGCGAGGGTCAAGAAGATTATTGTGGTTCAGATAGGAGGAGAGTTGATTAAAGATTGCACGCTCGAGAGTTTTGGAAACAAAGGGAAGAAGAGAGACAGGTCTGTAGTTATTTACTGCAGACGGGTCGAGGGTGGGTTTCTTCAGGAGAGGATTTACTCTTGCCTCCTTCAGAGAATTAGGGAAACAGCCATTTGAGAGGGAAGTGTTGATAAGATGAGTAAGAAAAGGAAGAAGGTCAGGAGCAATAGACTGGAGAATGTGAGAAGGGATGGGGTCAAGGGGGCAGGTGGTCGGGCGGGCAGAGGTTACCAAGGTCAGAACTTGATTGGGAGACAGAGGGGTGAAAGAGGAGAGCGAAGGGGATGAAGATGAAGTTGATGGAGGTGTGGTTCTAGAAGGAGGATCAGAAAAAGAAGATCGTATGTCATCAATCTTTTTTGTAAAGTAGTTGACAAAGTGGCTTGGTAGAAGGGAGGAGGGAGGAGGGGGACTGGGGGGGTCGAGGAGGTTTGAAAAGATGGAGAAGAGTTTTTTGGGGTTAGAAAATGAGGATTGAATAGTAGTTTGGTAAAAATGCTTTTGGCTGTGGAGATAGAGGCAGAAAAAGAGGAGAGAAGAGACTGATAGGCGAGCAGGTCGTCCAGGTGATATGTTCATGTTTGATCATGCATGGCAGAATAGTAATATACTACTTGTGTTGCAATGTAAGACTGTGAATGCCATTGCAAAGATATATGATGAATGGGAGTAATGGAGATGAAGAACAGTTAAAGAGCCCTCACAGAGGGCAGTTGGCATGCTGCTGTGTGGAGTAATGGATTGTAGGTTTTGGGGTGTTTGTCATTATTTGGTTTCACTTTCCACTCCACTATCTTTTCAAAGAAGTATTTCTGTGTAACACAGAGCAGATTGTATGTATTTGAACAGCTGCTGTGTTTCCTCTTCAGGCTCTGAATGTTAATTTTAAGTAAAACAAGGGGTATTGCAATAAAGTTCCAACTTGTTGTTCAGTGGTCTATAAATAACTGATGTAGGAGATACCATGTGACCTGTTTTACAAACTAGAGCCTGTTCTAAACAAGCCTGTTTGGAATGGGCTGTTCTCTTGTCCTGTGTTAATGCTCTGGAGCTTCATCAGAACTGTTCCTTATCAATGGTGAGTCTTCCTCAAACAGCTCTACAACTTGCTGTCACTTGTCTATTGTTTGTGTTGTGAACATTGTCTGAAAACTTTGTGTTCATCCAACTTGATTTATCTGATGTGAAGCCATCGTGTGAACATGATCAACCAGATTCAGTTTTTGCACACATTTTATAGTCAATGTTTTAATAAAGTACACAAATCAGCTTTATTGATATTATTATTTTTCCATACATTTCACACTGGCAATTTCAGAGGTCTGTTAAGCAATTAACAGAGACTCCAGACCCACATCTACTTTTCACAATAAAGACTCTGTAATTCAGCTCAAAATAAAGCACTGCATCCACACAATTTACATTGTGCTTTCACTTTGTAGACAAATGCTGAAGAGGAAGTGATTCGATACAGGTTCCTGCAATGATGGAGATCAGCACCCATATCACGCTTGAATGAAGAGGAAGACATGTTGACCTTGGTGTGTAGACCGCCTGTTAATGCCTCGACCCTACTGACTGCAGGCACTGTTTCCCTATGTATTTAAATTGAACAAACATTGAACTGTACTGGCAGCCATACATTTCTAGTTTGGCTGTGCAAGGAACAATGAGTGATGGGTGGTCGACAATTCAGGACGTAACTGACGGCAACAGATTTTCCACAAAGTACAAACACTTCATGTGAATGTGCTACTTTTTAACCCCTAAACATTGGACACTAATGGGCTTTATCTTCTACACAGTTATTTCTATATTGATGTAAGCTCTAATTTAAGCTGGGATCTGGCACGTTTTATTTCCAAAAAAAGGATGTAGAAAAAAATGTGTGACTAGCAAAACACCTAAGGTCTGAACTGTAAGTGCTCTGAAGTCCCTACATCCACGGTGTTAGCACCATCACACATTGCATTTGTCATATTATTACAAAATGGTACATGTTCTTCATTTATATATATATATTTTTTTCAGTTTGTTTCATCATACTGGTCTGCAGTGCCGCTGCTAGCCATTTTGGTGCCCTAAGCATAACTCCTTTATGATTGCCCCCCCCCCCCCCGAGAAAAAAACGTTTGTTTCTGCCAGTTTAACATTTTAGTAAAACGAAAAAGGAAAATCTACTTTGTAAACACAGTACACAGAACAGCCAAAACATACATACACACAAGTATTGGGATGTGCAAAATCCTCGTAGAAATTAAATAGTCATCCGTAAATACATACTTAAAAGCAGAAGTATACAAGCTAGCAATCTTCTTCAATAAAGCAAAGATTTAGAAGCAGAAAATTCACACAATTTTACTTTACTTTGCAAACACACTATGTAGAACAACTAAAACGCACACATTCAAGTATTGAGAATCTTCACAGCTTTGCTTTGTTGCGAGTAAACAAACCAACTTCTCATGATTTTCTCTCCGTTTGAGAGTGTTTTGAATTGTAGGCTACTATGAAACGCCCTGCCATCTAGTCCCCTTGGAAAATTGAAATGTGATGGGATTTTAAATGGACCTCTTCGTACTATTTCAACACGATCCGCGTCTAAAACTTGTGACGGCCAAAGAGCAGGATCAGTTGGAGGGTGCACACAGGTTTCTACATTGTCACCTGCTGATGGACTCTCAATGACAGGACTTGTCATGTAACTTTTTTTTTGAGCAATTAAATATATGTCTTGTTCTGCCTGTTTCGTGATAAACATGCCTAAATGTGCCTAATATTTCTATACTGAAATAATATCGGCATTATAATTGTAAGCTATTTTATTTAATGACGTTATTGTTGAGGGTTGATTTGTATTTCCTGTTCTAAGCGGGTTGTTGGTAGTGACTCTTATTTTGAAAGGGGGTTTTAAAAGAAGTGGGTTCTATGATGAGTGAAGTTGCAAAGTGAGCAATAAACGTGTGTGCTGTGCCGAGCGCATGACCTGCTCTGGTGTCCTTTGTCGGCTGAGGCCAGACCTATGATACAACCAAACACTCGGCTACATAATTATTATAACTATGATGATTTTTCAGTTGCCTATTTTTCTGGTGCCCCCTCAGGACTTGGTGCCCTACACGCAGCGCATAGTGTGCGTTATGGGAGCGGCGGCGCTGCTGGTCGGGACGGTACAGCATACATGTTAACAGAGGTTAGATTATTTAGAAATATTGACTCATTTGGAGCTGAAAATATATAAAGTAATTGCATGTAAAATGACTTGTTGCCTTTTAAAATAATGCATCATGGATTTCTTTCAAATAGAGTTAAAATAATTATGAAATCAGCCTGTGAAATATTAACTTCTAACGCCAAAAACAAGGTTTTGCTGCTGGGATAATTTCCTCATGAATATCAAAAATGCTATGGATTTATGTATTTATGACAGAGTGAGAATTCATTACAATAGGTACTAATCTCTGTAAGGGGTAGATTTAACAATTAGCTGAAAAGGTGTAAATAACATCACTGATAATGTCTCAAGTCCATTGAAGAATGCCCTGTAAAATGCATAACCACGCAAAGATGGAGGTGGAACATCTAAATGGAAAGCAGCCAATATTACACACATGTGCTTTCGATAAGACAAAAAATGACCCACTGAACTTGTGCATTGCCCCGACCACTGTCTACCAATAGGTATACAGCCGGTATGGTTAATAAACATGACACCAAAGACTCTATCTTTTTTTCTATCTTTAATGTAATATATCAAATTGTATGTCCATTTGATGTAATACAACAGCTTATGACACATTTTTCCCATCTCCATGTCTAACAGCCGTTCTGCTCCTGATAATTGAGAGTCTGCATCATGGAATATTATTAGTGATCACTTAGATGCACTCAGAAAGTGCTCAGTTAAAAATAACACGTAATGGATGGGCTACAGCCTTGGCTGAAGTTAATCTTGTTTATATTATTTAAAATGTAACATTTGATTTTATATTAGTAAGATAGAGCTGAAAACGTTGATCTAATTATTTGCAATAGAATTAAGTCTAGTGTCAAATCTAATTTCTAGACTTTTTAATGGCATAAGATATTTGGTCAATAAATGGAGGAAAATGTCTTTTAAATGTATAAACCTGAACGTACAAAAGGTTGAGTGTTAAAGCTTCATTTCTCAAAAGGTATAAATATTTCACATAAAACTCCCAACATGTATTCAATCCATTGTTTGACTCTGAAGGTGAAACACTAACAGCGAGCAATACTATAATAGACCCTGTCATTAAACTGGAATAATACTCAATCATTTTCACCTTATTGGCTTGTGGCTGACGGCCAACGGTAAAACTTTTTTTCACTGAAAGCCTGGGATTGGACTTCTTAGTGTCTGGTTTTATTTCTGCTTCACTTGACACATCCCTTCAAGGAGAATTAGAGACTGCCCAAGGCCCTGTGTATCCCCAGAGGTCCTGCTCTGGCCACTGCCTCATCCCAGGTTCCGTAATAACTGCAACACTGTTATTATATTTTTAAACTGCAAGAGCATTATTGGGTACCCGTGTTCATCCCTTCACCGTACTTCCACTGAGGCTACCGAGCATAATGCATGGTTTTCTATAGAAGATCAAATTAGTTGAAATGGGAAGATGTTTCGAGCTAAGATGTGAGACTCTAGACCAGTGGTTCTGGTCTAGAGTCTCACAGAAGTTTAACATGTGTATTTACATAACATACACATGAACATTAAATCCACATTACTTCAAGGAATTTCTGACAAAAAGTTGTTTGAAAAATCCTTTTTCAAACTACTTTTTTTGACATTTGTCGCTTATTTCAAAAATAGTGCCATAACTTTGCTTAAGTTCAACATAATTGAAGTACTTTGGGTGACATTTATCACTACATTCCTCCATCAGTCTGTACTTTTTCAATAATAGAGAAAAAATTAATTCAATTAAAATCACTTTGTTACAAAGATGATAAAGCTCAACCAAAAAGAACACATGCATGTAACAGGGTGTAATGTTTCTAAGTGTCTTCTTAATTTGTTTGGTCTCATAGAGTTTTCGGACATAAAATACACGCTGGTCTCTCCTCATGTCCTACCACATTGACTGTGAACCCAAGAGCAAGACAGGTTTCATCGTACTTTCTTTTCAACTTTGTTTTTGAACATTGTCTCTTGTTTGTCCCTGACCATGAAGTTCTGATCTCCTGTGTGTGTCTCTGAGCTAGTGAGTGGGGGCCTGTGTGTGTGTGCGCGACATGCACAACACTGTACAGGGAGCCACTGAAGAGGGGCGATTTGTTTACTGCTCCGCCGTTAAAGAGATGCAGACGTCAAAACATTAGTTCGGCTATAATGTTAGTTCCGCCTCACAGTTCCTCCTACCGGTCGCGCAGCCCACATGTTATGCCTCCGCGCCCCACCGGTGGGGCACGCCACACAGTTTGAGAATCACTGCTCTAGACACTCTGAATCGTCAGAACTGGGGAGAACTGTCTATGGCTGTGTAGTAAAGACATAGTGGGGCTGGAGAACTCTACACAACTTGAGGATTTAGCTCCAAAACCCCATGAGAGAGCAAGATAGGCAAAAGTAAAGACACTAAATGACAACAAAGACGGAGATGGAAGGTGGCAGATAGGAGAAGGATGAAAATGAGGAGCAAAGTGACACAGTGACAGAAGGAAACACTAACAGCTTCGCAGCACGTCTCTATCAGAGTACAAAGAACGGTGGAACCTCAGACACTCCTCTTCCATTGAAGCAGATCACTGCTGCAGATGTGTGTCATCAGCACTGTGAGAACAAGTGGAACTCAACTCAATTAAATCAAGCGTCCTCTCATACAGTCACAAAGTATTCCAGTCTGTTCTATAGTTTACCACACAGGTGCAGCTCAACACATCCTGTACTATTCTTTCCATTCCTGGACTTTCTGTATGAGACACTTCTTTTCAAAACAAGAATAAAGACAGACAAAAAGAGAACACAAAACTTGATTACAGAGGCTTTGATTTCCCTCACCCTTCTGATTTAATTAGACATCCTAATCAAACAGCTTGGAATGACACAAAGTGAAGCTGAAATCAAATCAAAGAGCCATCATGAGGATGGGAGTCTTGTTAGAAAGATGAGTAGGCAGATGCAGTCGTAAAAAGCTCTGTGTGTGTGTGTGTGTATGCATGTTGCAAAATCTTACTTGTTTATTCCAAAATGAGTGATGGTTTTATTACTCTGGCAACAGATTGGAAAGGAACAGGCAGATGCGCGCGCACACACACACACACACACACACACACACACACACACACACACACACACACACACACACACACACACACACACACACACACACACACACACACACACACACACACACACACACACACACACACACACACACACACACACACACACGGCAAAGGTTCCAAAGACTTCCTTCTTAACTACAAAAAAAACACAAGAGACCCAGCGTCAATGAACCAGTGGGCTAGAAGTATCGTCATGTTAAGTACAAAGACAAAAGTATTGAGCTTGAAGCAACCCAAATTACATGAGAACACACACTGAGAGTCAATGGGATTAAATGGAAACCTGAGAGGATGATGCCCCCTGAGTCTAAACAACACTTTAGCCCAGAGGTGATGCATACTGTATGATACACTTGTATTGAAATGGATTTAATAGCAATAAAGAGCATACAAAGAACAGCCTCTACTTTCAGTCATTCACTCAAGACAAACTCGTTAACCATGCTGCCATAAAAAGCATAATTACCAGTGAGAGCTGGAGAGAATAATTCCCTCAAGTGCGTGAGGATTGAGAACATTAATGGAAATTATGTTGACAGGGGAGGCAGCCAGTGAAGTGTACCAGCTGTTGTCCTCGTGGAGGTATCTGCTCTGTCCATTGTACCCAAGGAAATGTTTTACTGCTTCAGAGAGTTCTCACTGTGGGAAAATAGACTGAGGGAAATCAATTCTGAATTTGACCCTTCGAGGGCGAGACATTGATGCCTGGCAGGAAGAGTCGGCCATGCGATTTCCATTCACTTTCTGAGAAGATGTTTGTATAAAAGCGAGACATTTCTTTGTTGCACTCAGCCACCGTGAAGAGAACAAATGGTTTGTGAAAACGCCACCACAACATGATACCGTACAGCAACATCCTGTTTAGAGGAGAGTCCATTGGTGCTAATTTATTTGTATTGAACCATTAAACAAAGGGAAATGAATAATAATTTCCCTTCAATCCCTCTCACGTTTCCTGTCGTCAGCCATCCCTGATATACAAAGGCAAAGGGAGAGTAAATAAATACATGCTATTCAATCTCACCCACTACTCTCTTGCAGGAGACTCGGTAACAAAGCACTGGAATCAATGAGCAGGACTCCCTCGCCTTCGTGTAAATGCCAGGGTCAGAGAGGTAAGAGGTGGGACCTATTGAGCGCAGCACAGCCTGTACTGAATGAGGCGACTGCGGAGGCTTTTACATGGAGGCTGACTGGAAGAAGCACATTCACCGAGGAGGCTAACATCATTCATGAGGCTCAAACACAGGAGCCAGCCATTTTAATAATCTTAAACGTTTGGCACACAATACCTGGAGCACTTCATATTTTAATTGGTTATTTCCATGGCAGACTCCCAGGCTGCATCTCGCTTCCCACACATCTCCCATTATTTATTTATTTTCTAAGAAGACACTGGAGCAATTACAATGGCTTCCAACTGGATGGGATTTCCGAGTCGTACTCATAACTTCTGCCCATATATCTGCGATGCTGTTGCAACAATATTACTGGGATCTTCAGACCTCAGTTTCAGCTGCATGTAGCCATAGGTGGCAAATAATGGAGTTCTTTCTACCTGTCACTCTGAATCTGTTGCGCATGAGAATTACCTTTGACCACCTCTGCTGTTGATTACATTTATTGTGGGAAATGCTGTGGAGAAAGAAAAATGAATCCTAGATCTTCCAATTCATTTGGATTTGCATAAAAATGTGTCCCACTCCGTCACAAAATATCATGGAGATCGATTCAGTAGTGTTTGTATAATCCTTCTCAATATCAAACAAACCCTGACAAAAACATAGGTAATACATCTGTGTTCAGGGACAATAGGATTGTTGGCCACTAGTTCAATCTATTTTATATGTTAACTTTATCAAATCCAAAAAAAACAAGGTTATTCCAGAATGACCAATGTAAAGGAAAATTCCACTGATCAATGTCTTACTGCTGTTTTTACTGTTTTCTTTGCACTTAGCTGTTGCAACCTCAAAGTTCATGCACTAACTTGGTCATTCTACCTCCTGTTGACCTTTATCTGTGCAACTGAGTGCTGGGCTTAATTCCACTTTCTGTAACAGCGATGCCAGGCAGCAGATGTATCCTGCCTGCTTTCTGTTTTGTTTCCTGTTCATCCCATTGTACGAAAAACTCTCCTTTTGAACTTTCTCATGGTTGCACTCTGAGCCATGTTGCTGACTGGGTAACCCTCTGCAGAGCTAAGAATTAAACCTCTAAGACAACTCCGGTCTGAGAAACTCATTTCAATCATAATAAATTTCCACGTCACATACATTCATTTCACATACGATCAATCATTAAATAATTGTAACTGACATAAGCAAATGATTTGGTTAACATTGCAGAATAATGCAGTTAATGAAAGCAAACTAAAGTATACAAGAAACTTCAACCAAGGAACTGGACCATTTCTTTGGAGACAGTGCTAGATTCTAATAAAAAAAAACATATATACATGAACCTTAAAACTAATTTTAGCTATGTAGCACATGCATATGAGGTTGTGGAGTAATTGGCCATTACTGGTCAGATGATAACCAATGAGCAAGGATAATTCTAAACCAGAAATAAACAGCTAATGCAAGCACAATGTGAGTGCTCTGCCTATGCAGTGGGAGAATAGTTATTTCTGCTCACATATTAGACCGAGGTAGAATTATTGTTTTATATTGATTGTTTTTACAATCATTAATTTACTGACTGTATTCGCCACGGCAGCAGTGACTGTGATTTAGTTTGCTTTCGTCTGCACTTCTCCTCCACATCTAATCATAACCGTCTTATTATTTGCTTACACAGAAACACCACCACTCTTAACTGTCGCTCACAGGTCCCCGCTGATTAATATGGACCGGGTAAGGAGGCTGCAATATGTTTCACACACAGGGTACTTATCACACCAGAGACACACAAGAACTGTAAAGCTGCCCTTAGCTTGGAGTGTGTGTGTGACTCTGGGATCCATAACCTATTTAATCCTAATACACATGGTGAAAACTAATGAGGTAAGTCCCACAGAGGCATACGTACACATACAGGAGCAAATTCATATAAACCGAGTGCAGTATAGGTGTTGCACGTAAGGGGTCTAGATCATGTTTTACGACATACTAGGGCAGCAGGTATATAAATGACCTGAGTCAACCGTCCTGCTCACATAAACACACAAGAGGTTATGAAGTCCATCCTCGTTGTTATGATCCCTATCCTTAGAGGACCGCCCAGAGGGTTGTGCTTTAGAGGAGACTAAATTAAGGAGCCTCCCTGCTGCCTTACTGTGATTATTATTATATAATGAACAAGAGGCAATGGGGAAGAGAAGAAGAGAAGAGATCTGTTGCATTCCTATACCAGTGTAAGCTAATGTGACTAATTGACCTGAAAAATCTGCATACTACTATTCTCCAACTTTCAAAAACGTCATCTGTTTGGTGATTTATGTGCCTGATAAATTTGATAGATTTGATAGAGGATGGTAAACTAGCCTGAATATGTTAGCTCTCTCTCATCTTTGTCTCTGATTTTCTATCTCTCAATCCCTTGTCTCTCTCTGCCTGAATCGGCAGAAACATGCATCGTGGTCTCATCGTTCCGCTCATTCTCCTTGAAATTCACATTCATCACATCCCGCTGCGTTCAGATTGTCTTTTAGAAGTTAATTGTTGAAGGCAGAGGGAGCAGAACAGAGGAAAAGACCGTTAAAACAAACTTATGACAAAGCGTCATGTAGATAATAGTCAAGTTCTCCTCAAATGAATGGCGTATGTTTCGTGATTTCGGCTGCTTCTGATACCTTCTCTTTCAGAAAAGACAAAAAAGGGGACAAATTAACATAAGCTGCCTCATCATAATATACATTTGGTTCAATTAATCACTCAAAGTCTGAACGGAGGGAATGGACCAAGACAAAGGAAGTGGAGAACAAAAGAGCAAACAAATTAATTATTTTGACGGTTCCGGCAAAACTTACCCAATGAGGCTCTCTCTATTGTAACCTGTGCTACCTTGTGCCACTACTACAGAGCTGTATTCAGGTTTTTGTTTCGGTCTAGAACAGACATGGGCAAAGTACGGCCCGCGGGCCGTATACGGCCCGTTGGGCTTTTTAATCCGGCCCGCCGAACTTGTTCAAAAAAAAAAAAAAAAAAAAAATTTAAGTTTAATTTTTTTTTTTTTGGAAACTAACAATTTTGTAGCACTTAAATGGCACGTACTTATAGAACTTTTTAGTTTTGCTTTATTTTTGAAGAAATCGTACTTTCTTGATTCTTGTTGTTCTGGGTTTGAACCCTCGGGGTTGAATGCACTTATTGTAAGTTGCTTTGGATAAAAACGTCAGCTAAATTAAATTTGCCAGGGAGTGTGGTGTATAGGGCTTGAAAAGGCACATGATCTCCCTTCCTTTTTCCCCTTGCCCTGTGAGCCCTTCTGTAAAATGAGAGGATCAAGGAAACAAAGAGTGCACAATGAGTGCAGAGTGTTTAACAACAACAGAGTTGACAACAAAATACTTTTTCACTGAAGTCCAATCGAAGGCTGTATGCCTGATATGCCGAGAAACTGTCGCAGTTTTCAGGGAGTACAACATCAGCCGTCACTTTGCTACGAAGTCAGTCAACGCAAGAACGGGTTGCTGCAGCTCAGAGGTTGGCGACTTATTTACAGACTCAGCAACATTTTTTTTCACAGACAAACTGCGATTAAAGAGTCATCTACCAAGGCATGTTTTTTGGGGGGTATTCAAAATAGCAAAGGCTAGCAAGCCTTTCTCTGAAGGCGAGTTTTTGTTAAATGGCCTTGCAAATAAGTGCTTTGCTACTTGGTAAAGGCAAAATCCTTTCATGTAATGATTTTTCCATGTCATTTATATTAGTTCACAAAAACACTCCATCCATCTGTTCCTGGCCCGGCCCCTCTGTCAAATTTTGGAACCCATTGTGGCCCGCGAGTCAAAAAGTTTGCCCACTCCTGGTCTAGAACAACAGCAGGTGAATTCACAAATTAGTTTCTATCCTCTGACTAAACGAGAATTTACAGTCAAAGTGCTCAGCTGCAACACAAGCCTAGTACCATTTTGTATATACTGATAATATATATATTCCATCCTTGGTGCCGTCTGAATATTTCTTGGTGGTGACGTGATTACTCAAAAGGACTGTGGGTAGTGTCGTATTTTCTCCTTGATGTTGGTAACAAAACAAGTTTTTCTTAAAATGCAGTTGATGTCATACAGACTTGTGGCTTCTGCAGTAGCATTCTAAATTGTCTCATGGAGTTCTACCTTGGATGTTTACAATATTATGGCTGATATTCAAAATCTATATTCAATGAAGGGGGTTTCACTTCCAGAACTTGAGCTCTGTTGGCCACTCTTCGGTCATTGTAACTTTTCAGAATACTGGTTGTGATTGGCCAGACTTATTTTAATCCCATCTGTTTGGATGGGATCATATTATTACATCAGAATGTTTTTCTCTCAGGGATTTGGCAATAAGTAGCATAAATCCAGAAGAATTTTTGAAGAATTAAAAGGAAATATTTGAAGGCATTGCCGAGATATCGCATTCATGAGAATAGAATGGACCTAGAGATAGATGGATGGACAATCTGAAAACATAGTGCCTCAGGCCACAGCTGTCAGCAAAGTAGAGTCACAGGGATGGAAACTTGTAAATAATGGTCCTCTCTATGTTTGGAACAGTATTTTTATTCACTTACCAGAATAAATTAAGCAAATGACACAAGGTGCATTCAAACACACTAGGTGTAAACATGCTGGAAGTCTACCAGGCAGCTACAGTTAACACCACATAAAGCTGTAAGACTAACAGTGAGCTTTTTGCTTAGGGAAACTTTCACCAGCTGTTAGCCCTCCATTTAGTTTGCTCTGTGTAGGAGGGAGAGGTGAGCTGAACCTCCAGAGGGTTTTCCCATCCACCCAGTGTGTGACTTTCACCATCTGTCTGTGTGGAAAAGCAATGACAGCCAATACTTACATTCAAACAAAAGTGGGGATAGAGTGTCACACTGCAGAGGACAATAATCATGGTTTTGGAAACATGAAAATAGTGACGCAAAATAAAGATAAGACACAAAAGAGAAAGAGAAAAAAAAACTACCCTTTCTAACTTTAATCTGTAGCAGGTGTCCGAACAGCAAAATAAAGAGATGAAACGATGAAACAATGAGGCACAGTAAAATAACTCTCACTATATTTAAACCATTTACAGTTAATATAGATGGAAGACATGACTATAGGTAGAGGTCATACATTCCACCTTCTCCAAGTTAGTAGATGGGATGTGGACCAACGTAAAGTCAAGTACATGGGAAATTTGTTTTTCTCCACGTTGGTGTCTGTCATTTTCAGCAGTTCTTATCACACTGATGTATGTTCAAGTGCTAATTTATTTTTGGTATAACTGACATAAACAGGGAAAGCGTCAAGATTGACAGCAGAGACTGACTCATGTATGGATGGTATTGCACTACCTCTGTATCATCACCCATAAGCTATTCAGCAGACTCTGGCTCCAAATGAGCAAGAAGTTGCTCCTAATATCCTGGATTTTAGCTTCAAGTCTGGATATTGGGAGAAAGTGGAGCCGCATCGTCCATTTCTATATACAGTCAGTGGTTTTATATAAGATACAAATGTGTAAGTATAAACAACTGTATTTCTGACTGAGGGGTCACATGGTGTACAATAATATAATTCATTCAGATATGTAAAAACAACCATTTAGATAAATAAAGCAGAGATGATGAACTATCCGATGTGTTTTACAACTTTCCACCACACAGCTCACACTCGACATAGATGAAACATTCCATGTGTTTTTATAACTTCAAAATGCAGCCAAGTTGAAAGATAGATAATAATGTAAATACATCTCCAACATTGCTCTCTATATAAAAGCTACAGTCACACAAATTCCTTTACTGATAAGTGCAGTGAACACAAGGTGAATTAAATCACAAATACAAGCATGTTCAGTTCAACTGTAATGTGGGATGTTACCTAACAAGACCCGTCCCCAATGAGTTTTGGCCTTGTCCTTTTTTTTCCAGCCCTTTGTCTGATTTTGCTGCACGGAAACTAGGGCTTTGACCTAATTAATTAAGGTCACCAGTGCCAAGATGGATGGATCTGTGCTCACAATGGTCAGCTGCTGTTAATGCTGATGGCAGGGGACACATTAACGATAAAGAGTTGGTTGGAGCTTTGGAGCTGTGTGGCCACCCAGGCTGGATAAAGCTGTGTTTGATAGCTATTCATTATGCTAATTTAGTTGCTGTATTCTCAAAGCTTGTGTACAAGTATGTATGTTGTATGTGTGCTTAGCTCAGTGTTTAATGATATTTTTCATTGCAGTTTTAATGAGCACGGATATTCTTCCTCGGGGAAAAAAAAGTTTAATTTTGATTAAACAATGTGCCTGGAAGTGCGAAATATTATGTTTGGGATAATTACTGTTCCGTGGTGAATATTATGCACACAGATGGAAGGAATATGAAAAATACATGAAAGATCAAAACAAATTCTACGATGTAATGTTTCCGTGTCCAGACTTGAGCAGCAGGTGGTATCATTAAAACTGCTCATCATGTTGTACATTTTGACTCACTGGTACTTCATGTGCAGAATGCATCAGGTTGCGAAATATCCTCAAGGTTGTGTGTGTGTGTGAATGTGTGAAAGAGAGCGAGAGAGGAGAGACAGCCCAGAGGCTGCACAGATAGACTGATGGGATTCAGGTTGTGGACTGACAGCTCATATGAAGACCTGTCTAACAAGAGAGAACAGAGACCATCAATCCACTGAGCTGCACCTGAATGCATCACTGACCAATGGTTTACAGTCACATTCATCTGATATTGAAGCTGTTCATTATTTGACACATTGAATCCTTCACAGTGAAACAACAGCATCAGGGCAGCTAGCTGTGGTACGTCATGTTCGCAAACTGCCGCTTTGGTCACTGACATTGCTCTGATGTCACACTGTTGATTTTCACAACACATCCAATCCTGATGAATGTGTCATTTAATAAAACAGCAACTTGTCATCATGTCTTCTGTTCATAGTGGAGACAACAACATCACGTCAGTGTTTCCATTTGCACATGGAGAAAACGTGAAGAGCTCTGAGTCTGCGAGGAACAGTTCAATTAACTAATTGACAAATTTGTCCGAATGCGCATCTCATGTTAGGCTCTAGGATATCGACAAAAGAACTCAGAGGAAAAAGAGTGTTTACGTACTTGCTTAAATAACCTTCTCATGAATGCCCCGATCACTATCAATTGATTACTAAGGCAGCCTTTAAAGCATAAATGGAATATGCATAAAGACAGACAGATGAGCAACTGGAGTTGTATTACTTGGCAACAGAGTTGCAATTTGGATAAACAATTATAGTTCCATTGTCTTATTCAAATCAAACACAGGGCAAATTTTTCACTCAATGACATTGAGTCAATGCAAAGATGCTTGTTTCTATTCATTTGCGCCGGGTGACTCAACCGTGTGGATGGCGCACCACAATGTTCAAAAGTGTACGTCATTTGCTTCACCCATTTGAGTTTAAATATTACGATATAAAAATGTGAGTGATGCAATGTCACAAAAGCAAATTAGCATTCAAATTCACAGGGGACAGTTCCTGGCACCAACCCAAGCTAGCAGGTCATCAGACTGGCCACTGGTTAGCCTCAGGTAGCGCTGGAAACCACAGAGACAGCTCCTGGAGAAGATAGTGCCGCCTCCAGATTGGCTTGTGGACTCACACAACAACACTGGCTACTCCACTGTTTACACAATAGTTACTCTAAAGCAATTGTAGTCACTTCAGCCAAAAGTCCTCTCTCTTTTCTAATCACATAGCTTTAAATTGTGCAACTAGTGGCTCAAATAGTGGGTGGAAGCAAAAATTGCTGACAAACCTAAAATATTATATACAGCTTCAATCAATTTACTAAATTTCTGATTCTTAGAAATGAATTCAGCATTAATGATGCTGTGTTTCGATTGGAAATTGAGTTACAAAATGTTCTGAATTCGCTCCAGCTCTGATTCTCATCTCTAAATGCCCGAGTGCCATAACTGCAGTCCACACAGAAGACAGAGCCAGTCAATCTTCCAAATAAAAAAAATATCCAGGACAGACAATTTGGAATTTGTCAGATATGAATTCAAGAAATATTTGAAATTAGGAGGAATGGAAAAAAAGCATTGATGAGCAAAATGTAAAAAAAACTATACTTGCATTATTGAGCATACAGATAAAGACATGTCAAATAAGTCACAACCACTTCTGAGGTAGTTTGTTACAGAATAAAAAGTATGGAATGATTTTGACTAACATTACATTTGGACTTGATCTTAAATCACACTGCAGGTGTTTGACTACATTACACGGCAAACCTGAGAAAATGGACTCCATTTCTATGGTAAATGGTCTGCAATAATGCTTTTCTAGTCATATCGAGCGCTGAAAGCACTTTACAGTAAAACCTACATTCACCCATTCACACAGTGCTTCGATATGTAGCACTTTTCTGATCACGCATCACTCACACACTAATGGCACAGAAATTAGGGACAATTCAAGGTCCAGTGAGTTGCTGAAGGCCACTTTGGCAGACGGGGATTGAACCACCACCCTCTGCGTTTATGGACGAGCCACAGCCGCCTGTAGTCAGCAACTCAGTGAGTTTAACAGAGCAGGCCTCTCAACATGAGGATGACTTTATAAAAACAGGGATTACTGCAGCTGAAGCTTAACACAGGCCCGTCTATCAGAGGAAGTACACAGCTTGAGATCAATGGAGCAAAAACATCTTGTTATTCAATGACAGCTCTGCACATCTCCAGAGACTGTAACACATGGCCTCCATGAAGAGTTTGTCAACAAAATTAAATACTGTGCTTTTGGAATGACTTTGATATTTTTGAACTGGGGCAAACGATTACCATTTAGAAAAGGAGGACTGTGACTATATTTGTATGAAGAAGAAAACAAGGTAGATAGAAACACAAATTAATTCTGTCTCACAAATGAAATAGAACTCGGTTTGTGGGGGGAAACAAATGTTATGAACAGGGTAGGCCCAGCTAAGCCCCTGGCATTTAAACCCCCCATGTCTCATTTCAAGAGGACAATAATGAGCACCAATTACATTTTGAGTGGTAACTCCACAAAAAAACAAAAAAAAACATTTCAGCTGAACCTGCTGTTTTCTTTTTCTAAAATGCTAATTTAGCAAAATCCTACTGCTAGAGATGACTTGAGGTGTGTTCTTTTGTGAGTTTGTCATAAACAGGAGCTCTCCCACGCAGGATAAAAGTCACCAGGGAAAAAGGTTTTAGAAGGCCTATTTTGTAAAATGATATGCAGCGGTGGCTCCAGAGCACCGCATCAGCATTCAACCTATTGAAATAGATAGGAGATACACAGAGCCAATTTGACAATTTTGTCTGTGAGCATCAGAGAAGCTGTAGTGTCCTTATGTGAGCTGGGCTCATGGAGGCAACATTTCACATTTTGATGTGATCTCGACAAGAATCCCATTCTGTCGGGATGGAGGTGTTGGTTTTCCGCCCAAAAGTTTGGACCAATTTTGTAGTACTTTTATTTGACATAAGTAATCGCTTTACACAGTCAATTTAATTCAATGGATATATCATATGTATTTTAAACCTTTAGTTCCGAGATTATTAATAGAAAAACATCATCTGCAAGTATGGTGAGGGGTTAGGGTAATGAAATGAATTCAATTTTTATAATTGACATGCTAGGTACATGGTGCATTCCAACATTTTGTCAGTAAAATTAAACAACCTTAACAACCCTGTACTTATATTCATTATGTTGATAAACTAGAAACATGTCTACATTTTATCAAAATATATCATCCAATTTTATCCAAGTCTATTCAACTGCATATAGATATGAAACAAGGTTTGTTATCAAGCTTTTGTCTAGTGCTGCCATTTCTCTGTTTTCACAATTTATCTGTTAAATTAAATGATGCAAATCCAGCTAGAAAAGAAAGCCAGACAGATAAAAACAAACGCTGGTGTGCCATTACAAGCAAATTATTATATGAGGTTTATTATGTAAGTTTATTCAATATATTCAGTAATAGAGAAACTGTCACGGGTATGGTGAGGACCCAAAAGCAGCACAGGCAGACAAAATCTCAGTCGGTAATGACCTTTATTATTTACTGCAGTCTTTAACAGTTCATACAGTGGCAGGGTGAAAGTCTTGGCTCACAGTGATCTTCTGCGAGATCGGAGAAGGAATGAGCCTGGTGTTGCTGACTGAAGGCAAAGTCACAGCAGGTGGATTACCTAGTTGGCAGACAGGTCCAGTGGTGAGCTGTGTAGCCACAGAGCCGAGCAGGTGCGTAACCAGGACGGAATAGGCAAATCTCGTGGTCAAAGACAGAAGGCTGAGGTAATATCCAGGGCAGAGACGAGGCAGGCAGGTCAGCAACAGGTGATCAGTCCGGGGAAAGAAACGCTGGAGGTCAGGCATAACACAAGACAATCTGGCGCTGAAGCAGAGACAGGAGCAGGCTTAAACGCAGCCAGGGCTGTCACAGGTGTGGAGAGTTGGCCTGATGATGAGGCGTGGCTAACAGGTAGAGTGGAGCAGAGACAGGTCAGTGGAAAAATACCAGCAGACAGGAGATGAGCAGACTGTGACAGAATGAAGGTCAAAATATATAGAATGCAACTTGAATATGTATGTTTATGAAATGCTGCATTCAATACTAATCTTAGGCCAAGTCAAATAAAGGATTAATCATATATGTTTCAGAAGCATTTGCATAAGTTGATCTTTTTTTTTGTCCTGCCTTGCACAAGTAACTGCCTCTGTGAATGATCTCACTGTGTGCTTGATGATATGACTCCCTGAGCTTGTGTGTGTGACTGAGAGAATCTGACTTCTCTGTCAAGGCACTGTAATTCTATGACATTTTAGCCTCCTCGCTTCATCGGAGGGATTTCCACATTGTAAGTCTGAACAGCTCCACTGTGCCACTGAGGAAGAGGCTACCTGCTGGGCTCTGAAAGGCCAGATGGTTCCACAGTGAAAGTGCTATCGGGCTGTTGACACACAATCTCTGGAAGACACCTTGGAGATCAATTTCTTCCATTTAGCGAGAGTGGAGTCAATAGAGCGTATCAAACTTCTCAGCTCTTCCAGCCTGAACCCTCCGAGCCCGGGCACACTCCCAGGAGTTTCCGCTGGTCTACGTCTACAGCTTATCCATTTCACTTTTTTTTTAGCTTCAAGATAAGTGTGCAGCAGACAGTTAATGGATAAGGTATCAGCACATTAAAAGGTTTATACAAATTAATGGGATCCAAATCATCATACTGCATATTGAAACATACTTATTCTAATTTTCTATGTAGATCTGAATTGTGAAGGTGCAGCTCTGTGCTATTAGGTCATTTTTCTATTTCTCTAATATTGTTCTCAAACTATCAAATGGCTATCATATAGAGAAGACAAACCATTCATGCTCACATTCACACATAAAGCCAATTTTATCCAATTAATGTAAACCAAATTGTTATGGAAATGTGAAAGGTAGAAGTCTGGTTTGGGCCTCTCCAGCCTAGTATGACAGTACAGAGAGTAAAGTCATAGGAAGAATATCTAAATCCATTAAATACTTGTGTGACTCCCTATTTCTCTATATCGTACTGTGCAATGGATCCAAGGTTGAGTTAGGAAGCCAACGATAACTGGAGGAAGGTACATAATAACTCTGCAAGAGGGTAATCTCACTTTCTTGACAGCGAGAGAAGGCGCAGAGAAAAGCAAAGGTTTTGATATATCTCTCCAATAGGGCAGCTCCCCATGAAGAGTAATGGAATATGGCCAATGGGACGTGGGGAGATTAAAACAATCTTACTTGCAAGGACAGCTCTGACTTGGTGCTGGCAATACAACTGTTAACTTTCTTTATGTCTCATCAGCCTGGTCTTCCTGATGCATCTGGTATTGAGAATTACAACAAAAAATGTTTATTCCTTCTCCCTAAAATATTTACCTCAAAACAATCTGCAGGTCTTTGGACTGTGCGCGGAAGAATCCAGGGAAAAAACCCACTCGGGAAAAACAGCCCTTAACAACCCAGCTCGTACTCATAGTTTCCACTGTCATGTGTCTGCTAAATAACTGCTGAATGCTAACAGAGTCCTACATGATTACTAGAACACCAGTGTGGAGCAGCTCTTCTCCTGTTCTCACTCAGGGAGCAATCATACAGTTTCACCATCCGTCTGTGAGTAAAACAGCATCTGGTCCTACACATGGCTTTTGTACGAAATTGCCAAACTGTTAACCTTCCCACACTGGCTCCAAATGGACTCTGTGTTGAGGCTGCAGCACTGAGTCACGACGGGAATCTGAAGACGGATTCTGTTAGAGAAATTAGCTTTTTTCTTAAAGTGTTGCATAGATTTGTTTAAAGACTCTCCACTCGAAGGGATATGGGCTGTGATCCTTTGGAGATTCGATTTGAGAGGTGAGATGATTCCACTGCATCATTACCTGATAAATATGTCAGACTGCAGGCTTGCTGAGCCACGTTTCCTATGGAAAGTGAATGAGTGACGTATCGCTGAGCCAAAGCCTGGAACCTATAATGTAATAAATGCACCCTTCAGAGTGGCACCCTTTGTTGCTCCCACTGTAAGTAGCTTGGAGAAACACATCACCTCTGGTTTGAGATGTAGACATTTTGATGTCATTACAGGTAAGGATCTGGGAAATGGGATGCTGTTTGTTTTAGTGTGCACTGTATGAAAGTTTAAGATCATCTTCACGTGCTGCCAAGCACATCAGAAATCTCCTGTTGTTATAGTCAGATGAAAGTAACATGTTCAGGTGACAGCAGATAATTTACATTTATAAAGCCTGGAACAGGATTTAGAAGTATTGTTTGAATCTTTTATGTGATTATGAATCTGTTTGAAGGGTGTTGATGAAATATGATTTATCGTATATATTTAGAACCCCTGGGAGTTGCACTTTTCATGTGACAAGAAGGGGACAATGTTACAATAACCAAGCACAAGCCCCCAGTGTTTACTACTACACTGAACATTGTTTATATGTAAGAAATAAGCAGTGTGGTTTCAGTTTTTAGCAGGAAATTTACGATTTTTGAGTGATTTCCATGTCAAATGATCCCTATATGATCTATTGCGGGGGTGTCGGAGGATGCTTTTGGGATATTTTGTGTTCATGTTGTGTGTAAAAAGATTTGATTCATCACATTGTGTCTGTGATTTTTCTGAGAATTAGCAACTCCCAACATTCAAGAGGGAATTTCTTGAATGAATTGTAAACCTACACCACAAGTCTTTAACTCACCAATTGAGCACACACTTCTTGAACTCATGGAATGTTGTGTTTTTCTGAAAGAGACAACCAGCCGACCTCCCACACAGGCTGCAGAGGGTCAAAAAGTTTCACAGAGGCGATAAGAGACCATGCGTTTTCCTCAGAGAGTCAACTTCACTGCCCCAGAGGAAACGTTATCACTGTTCAGCCATGGACTGTGTTGAGATCACACTGTATAGTTCAACACACTAAAAGAGGCTTGTGTCTGGGTAGAGACATAGTCATTACAACATGTGTACTGGAAGCTGTCACTGTTTTACAACAACAGTTCCCTGCAACCTCGCTGTCCAACCCACCACCTTGAGTCAGCAGTTTCATCCTTACTTATTCTTAGCCACTCTACTCTACTACAAGACGAGTAAAGCAAAGGTTACCGGTGTGTGTGTGTGTGTGTGTGTGTGTGTGTGTGTGTGATACTGTCCATGATTACTGGTTAAGTTCCTTTAATAACAGATGGATTGAGTACTAGTTGGATACAAACCTTCAAAGTTTTCCACATGAGGATAAATATTTTCCTCTGATTTGGACACTAACTAAATTGTACCAACAGTTTCCTTGTTGGGAAACTATTTTTTTTTCTAACCTGCAGCAGATGGTCGTAGCATTCAAACATTTTAATTTTGTATTTGGCTGAAATCCTTTCAGCTTTAAACCAGTGAAGCCTTGATCAGTGCAGCACTGCTGCAGCAATGTGAGGCTGAGGACCAAAAAATAATCCTCATCTTCACATTCATCGTAGGAATATCAGTCATAATGAACGGCAGTGAATCCACTCCCTGCCAAAAGTACAGAGCAATTACTGTTTGACCCAAGGTGAAGCTTGCTGCTTATTAATGAGAGTTTTGGAATTACTGAAATGATATGAATAAGAAACATAATCCAGACTTCAAACACACGGAGCCTGGCTGTTGGACTGAGTGCCAGCAGTGTTGATGAGTAACAAACAGACCAAACAGTACTTAAGTATTAGAGCTTCTACAGTCGCGGGTATTACATTTGTTCAGGGACACAGCAATTACACACCTTGCCCACAGGCCCCAAAGTCAATTTAATTGTTCTTAGAGACATAAACCCACGTGGTTAATTTTTGTATTTCAGCAATAGCACCCATTTAAATCAAACAAAAAACTCCAATTTGTAAAATATGACTGTCCTATTTTGAGGCAAATTATTATTACAAACTGAAAGTGTCAACAACACAGTTTAGCAGAATTGTATTTCATCTGCCAGGGAGATTATGATTGTATCTTAGTTTGTTTGTTTGTATTTTAGCAGGATTGTGCAAAAAAGTACGGAGCCAATTTACATGACATTTTGTTGAGGGGTGGTGCATGACCCTAACTATTGAATGTTAGTGTGGCTTACGGGATGGATTCAGGATTTTATTTTGTTGCTTTCTTTAACTTTGCATTTTAGAATATTTTCATTGATTTCTCAGAGAATAATTTGTTGTTCTTGATGAAGAAAATCAGTCATGTTGTTGATGCTGCAATACTGAGAAAATCACTTCATATTTTCCAAAAAACGGAACCTCAACAAATTACTGAGACAATCTGCAAACTATCCGATGAAGGTCATACTACATGTAGCAAAGTGTTATTTGTAGGATCAAATTAGGCAATCTATGGATACTGAAAAAGCATGTCCTCTCTCGTAAAATGCCTTGTGAAATCACCCCACAGTGGCATCGCTAATCAGAAAACATGAACAAATTAATGTCAAACCTGTTCCCCCATCAAACACATCAACCTTGTATTACTGTATAATTGGAAAGCAATGAGTGGACCCTAATCTGAATCCAGAGCCTGTGGGACTGTAGAAGGAGGTATGATGTTGCTTGACAGAAGAACAAAAAAAACATAACCAGAGAAGACATAGACGACAGGATTGAGGAGAAGTGAGGAAGAACAAGAGAGAGAGGGAGATAGAGTAAAGAAAGAAGGGGAATTTGAAGAAGGTATTCTCGAACCATCGGGGCTCCTCTGTGTCAGCGACAGAATATGAATCATTTTGCTGTTAAGTGGCGAGCAGGTTTGTCAGATGGTATTTCATTGTTTCACAGACCTCAGCATATCAGTTAACCTGCAGTCTCCGAGTCTCAGAGCACACTAATTTAAAATATCTCTTGGAAGAAGTGGCAATGACAGAACTCTGATGCTTTGTTAAGATGTAAATGCAAAGGGCTATTGTCAATTTTATCCCTCTGGCTGAGTCGAAAAGACTTGAAACCTTGAGAAATACTAGCAGATGAAACTAAATATAGAAAGTCCACAGTGTCATTATGTGACGACGCCTCATACAGCATTTAAAGTAATGTCTTTTGCAGAGAACCTCTCATATTTTTGCAGATCCAAGGCTATTTGTTCCCGTGCTCCACATTTTGTGGAACTTTGTCTTAAAGGGACAGTCCAGTGAAAAAGGAAAATGCACTCATTTTCACTCACCACTTTGTAGATTGATGGTTCGGTGAAGTGTTTGAGTCCTATGTCCGCTAGCATTGCTACTTGCGGTACTAGCCATTTTTACACATGGTGTAAATGACGCCAATTCAATTTTGGGGTTTGCTGACACTTGGATGACACCACACGAGCAGTATGGAGGTTTGTTATGGTTTCTGTGCTGTTTTATTACTTTTGAAGAAGAGGTCACCTTGGTTGAAACACTGTTTACCGCTGAGAATACAAAAGTGTTTTCTGGACTCAAACACTACCCCCCCATCGGGGTGAGTAGATATTGAGTGAATTGAGTGATATTGAGGTGACTGAAGAATAACTGCAGTGTATAAACATTCTCAACCTGCTGTGCATTATTTTGCAAATAGTGTTTACTGTATAAATCAAGTCACCAAGTCAATATCACTGCAATCGATGATTTCCGGCTGTCAACTCTCACAGATGTCAAGAAACAGATTTTCCCTGGGAGTAACTGTGTTACCATCTGATTATATAGTAACACAATGACAAACTACACAATACATGCATCAGGCAAAATGCTGAGACACTAATGGAGCAAGCTTTGAGTTTTTGCAAATTGGTTTGTGCTATACCTTTGCCGAGGAGGTTATTTTTAATTTTGTCCCTCTATTAGTGAGCAGGATTATGCAAAAACTACTGGACAGATTACTATGCAACTCTGTGTAGGGATGCAGTGTGGGTCAGGAAAGTACCTATTACATTTTTGTGCAGAGTCAAAGAAGTGGGAAGATACAGGAACACTGGGCAGCTGCATTGTGTCCATTCACAGAAGTCGCTCTCACACCCATGACTGGATATGTGCACAATTGCAGCTGAAACTATGAGATCTAAAAGCATCAGCGCTGCAAATAACACTGCAAACAGAAATTCATCAAAAGAGAAAATACCAAGTAAGAATTATCTCATTATGAAAAATTTAAAGACATTTTTTATTCAGTATCAAACTGTAACAGGACAATTAGAAATGTCACATGCATTTGTTTGTCTCTTTGCTAGAAAGCAGGATTACACAAATCCTACTGAACCGATTCATGTAAAAGGTCATGGAGGAGAGGGGAATGATCAAAGAAAGATCCCATTAGTTGTGTAGCAGATACAGATAATGGGTGGATCCAGGAACTTCTTCCAATTTTCTTTAACATGACAACACAGGGCATGAGCCTTGGTTTTCACTCTGAGTTCCCTTCTTGTTTGGATGTGAAAACAAACGGCTGGACAACAACACATCAAAAGAACAATGGATTTCACAGTGAAAAGTAATATAGAAAAAATGAAATACAGTCCTTGCTATTGATTAAACGTCAAACTTGGATACAGTTGAAGTGCTGGAGACATTCTGCATCTTATCCCGACAAACAAACCAAGGCTTTTTCCTGGTTTAGACCAGAATATTGTTTGTCTACTATAGTGCAGTCTGCACCATGTGCACTGTGTTTCTTCATAAGCCGCATATAGCTTGATAACAAATGGTGTTTATCTGGTGCAGTTTGGCTGTGAGGCTAAAATCCGCTCACCATAAACTCTGCTGAATCATCTTCCTGCATCAGCGGGGATGACTCACTCAACACAGATGAGTTGTCTCTCTCTACGCTGGCTGTGACTAGCTCCTGGCAGGGATCTGGGCCATTACACTTCATCATCTCTAAAAGTAACACGGCAACCAATGGGCCAAGACTTTCCCTTCGCCCTCATTTTCTAGATGGTGTTTGATTAAGTGTGAGGTTATGTGCTTACAAGTTTGGGTTTGACTTTACTTCAAATGACTTTGTAATGCAATAATTAAGCTCACCCTATTGGCATCTAATTAAAAGTTCAAGTGCATTATTGGTCTGATAAAACACTTAGCTTACCTTTGGGCATAATTCAAAGAAGTGGAAAGTAGTGTTGACTTATTAAAAATCATATCTTGAATAACCCCAATCAAACAGATTAATTAAAAGAAGAACCTATGTGCTGCAGGTACATAGGAAGGTAGGCACTAGTGATTGGCAACACTTTTCACCTCAAACTGTATTTCGGCTCAACATCCTCATTCACTGTTGGGATTGAACATAAACTATGCTTCTTAAAATGCATTGCTCTTTTCAATGCTCTACCTATCTTTCTCTCAGCGTCAGGGATTACCCGGCTAAAGCTGTGCCGATTTTCATTGCTCATAATATTCACATAACAATCTGATATAGGTCAGAATCACAAGTTCTGCATATATAAACTATAGGGGGTTGCAGCCTCTCACACATATACCACCAATGTATCTATGGACTCCTGCAGTGGATGGTCACTCCAGTTGTTGCAATGCACCTTGCAATATCACACATTCATAAATACTAAAAATATGTGGAAGAAATAAAAGGAGTATAAGTGGTGTTTCATTACTGAGGACACTTCTCCCCTTGGGTTCTGCCGATGCTTTTATTTTTCATTATTATAAATCCTTACCAAAGAGCACCCACAGCCTTTCCTTGGAATATTCGTTTTGAACAACTGACCTTCCAGTTCCCTGCATAAACATCAAGCCAAGAGCTGCTTTAACTGCAAAACAAAACAAAAAATAAATTATCGGTACACTGACCTAAAATGTCTGCCAATGTTCTGGGCAGCATCTTTTGTGCTTGTGGGCAATGGTTGGGAGCTCAGGACATTCTGCTGTCTGTCTGTGGCATCTCCAGGGTGTTGAACCACAGCAGGTAACGATGGGGCATGCTGGGTGTTTGATTACTCTGAACTGGTGTCACCATATTGGGCTTGGCTCTGCTGTGCGTGTAGGGAGTTAGTCCAAGGCTGACTGGGCATTCCGTTTACCTCAGTAGACCGGACTTCCTCTCTTACCAGGAGTACACGTAGCTGTAAACTACTGTCTTGATTGTTAGTATTGCTTCCGATCATATTAATGTAATTAGCTATTAGGGGATATAGAGAAATTCAGTAGATGATAGCCTTTTACATCTTTTGGTTTGTGGCATGAGCAGGGAGGTAGCTACTGATTAGTTTAGTAGTTCCAGTAACCACAATAAAGAAGTATGATCAGAGCTAATTATATTTGAACAAATGCATAATTGTTTGGGGTTTGATTGCAAAGGTATTGTTGCATTTTGACAACTACTTTAGAATATGGTGATTATAAAATAATAAAACTGTTTTTCATTATGACCAATGAAAAGCACTAATGACAGGTGTCTTAGTAAAGTGTAGTGGGGGATCATGAATGGTGTTGAATCAAACTGGAGGGCTCAACCAGTAGCAATGAAATAGCTTCCAGTTCAGCAAACATCATCATCTCTATCACTTTCAAAAATGTTCAACACAAGGAAGTCTATGTCCAGTGCAATGTATACAAGACAAAGAAACAGTTGCTGTCATGTCATGTGGCACCGCAAGCAAACATATGGAACTGCTAGAAATGTTCAACACATTCACAAGATACTTATGTTGACTACATTTATTTAAGTTCTATGGCCCTTGGTGTTGCTAGTGTATCATTAGATGATACAGCTTCCCTATGGTTTTCAATATAGTTCTTTAAAATGTCGGAGGGCCAAAACACCTTCAGTGCTCAATTCCTCATAACAAATACTTCGACTTTTTATGTTCTTTTGATGCAGGCCCAAGTGTTGTACAGACTAACTAAATTAAACCAAGAAAATGACTTCAGGCCAAAAGTGTTGAATATGAAGACAGTTTAATATGGTGTCTGGCAGAGCAATATATCTCTAGATGGGTTTTGCATTTAAAGCGAAAGACACGTTGATAAAGGAGAAGAGAAAAGGAGGCGAGAGGAGGTTAAAGAGGGGAGGCTCAGACTGTGACTGACTGATTAGAATGACATTCAAGGTGTCAGATACAGAGCTTTGGGGAGATTTCATATCCACTCCTCTCACACACTGTTCTTAATTCACCGAATTTATCAGCCTAATACAGTCCACTGGCCCTGTGAAATGGCATTTTAGATGGGTCAGCTAAAATACTTGTAAAGTAGAATGAAGAGAGGAGTGAGACTGAGGGATTGTGTTATGTTTTAAGCCGTGAGGTTGAATCTATTTTTGTCATTGCACACATGAAAGTAGAAGTTTCATGTAAATGAATGAGAGAACTGACAGCTTTGACGAAGAAAAGAAAATAATGGTCGATGTGTGGATGAAGATGTGTACAGTTTCAAGCTAAGCATATCCTGTGTTAACAGGCAAATAATTATAGAAAAAATAGACTGCGGCAAATTTAAGTATGCAAATGCTTTAAAAATCACAACATGCACTATAGTTTCATCTAAATGTGATTTAAGAGAGCGTGACATAGAAACCTGCTCTGACCCTGCAGGTGTCCTCAAAAAGACATGAGCAGACAGCGAATCAGCAAGTGTGAATATATTTATAAAAATAAATATATACCTGGGCCAAAACTGGACTGGGTAGTGTGCTGAGTGCAGAAAGCCCAGACACACACACATACACACACACACACACACAAAACACACATGGACACACGAACAGTAAACACACATCGACACACAACTTGGCTAATACAGAGGTATGTGTCAGCCGGAATTTTCTATTCTTAAGGGAAATGGGCTGTGACAGACATTACTGCAGCACACACAGTCTGCATGAGAATCCCTGCTCGTACCATGGAAACCCACCCAAGGTTACACTGCACTCTCAACACACAGGGAGGAAGAAAGAAAGAGCAGGAGGAACAAAACAGAGAGACAGAAAGACTGACAGACCGAAAAAGATAGACGGGGACAGACAGATATTTTCATCAAACAATGACTTTGGGGAAATAGATAAAATAGCTGCACATGCCGCTGCTGACTCTTAATCAGTCGGTTTCTTACTATTGCATAAGAAACGAGAAGTAGCTTTAAGTCAGGGGTGACGTTACAACACACTTTGCACTCTAATGCGCAACAGTGTTGAATTAAACAGGAAAAGGGGACATGGAAGAGAAACTGACACCACCATAAATCATGAATTCTGATGCTCTGCCGAGCAAAGCAAAACACATCCACACATATGCATTACATAAGGACAGTCAGGTAAGAACATTAATAAATCATGAGGGAAATTCTGAGATTCGCTTAGTCACCAGTTTATTATATACAATTCAGTAATTCAGCGCCGTAATAAATCCAATGACTGTGAGGATAACATAGTTCTTTGTTGAATATCTGTTCATTTCTGAGGCTATGTTCATCTTTGACAGAATAACTGTTACTTATTCATGAGACAAATCTCTCAATATTGAAGACAAATATGTTCAAGATAGATGGATAGCAAAAAAGGTGACATTTGTCATTTTTCAGATTTTTTCTTTTCATTTATATATTATAGTATTATACTGAAAAAGTGTTTGTGTAGTAGATTTTTAGGCCTGTCTTTTTATCTCTTTCCTGATTATTGTGAGACTCCAACAGCACAGTATAAATCCAAATAGAGCATGTTATTACATGAATGTAAATGAAGGATGTATGCACTCTGACGTAAAAACACAGTAAGCAGACTCCATAACTGATTATATAGGAAGTACAGACGCTACATTCAAGAACCTAAAACAATATTAACAATAAACAAGGAAAAGTTGTACAACACAAGTAAACATTGAATAAATTAAAGCAATGTGATTATAGGAGCCTAAATTAGTGCTGGCAAGTGTGTTGTGTTTGCATATTCACACAGACCTCAAATATAAATAAGCCCAAGTAAGTGTGGAAATGTGGGCAAGTGTCACAGTGAGTATGTCTGTCGCTCTGCATATAAACCACTTCTGTAGCCACAACCCATGATGGAAAACAGGCATCATTAAGCTGCTTGACAGTATCCATCTGTAATGATGGTGACAGCATGACATGTTGGGAAAGGGCTAAAAAAAAGACTCGCACAAGAAAGCCCAGTGTGTCACTTCAATGTACTGTTCCCTGTAATCCCCAGATCGTCACCTCAGGGGAACCGAAGGGACACACATGGAGGCAGGAAGCGTCACAGTATAACCACATGAAAAAAATATAAAATAAAATCCGTATCTCAATGACAGCCAGCCTGACAGCCTTTGCTTCAACATTTGCTCCCACCATTTGGCCTATTCCTCTCCCCTTCTCTGTCCTCCAGATAGACTGATGTAATAGATGGGAGCTTGTCCCAGTGGAGGCCCTCCAACCCAGAAACATGCGGGCCTGCTGGTCGCTCTGGTCCACTAAGCTCTGAGCAAATCTCAGGCGCTTATGCCCATCGGAGAGACAGAGGGCAGCCGCATCAGGGACTCTACCAGGATCAGAGATGATGGAGTTTATTCAGGTTATCTTTATCTGGGCTTCAGTGGCCTCTCTTCTGGTGCCGTCCTTGCCACTTAAAATGCTTTCTTTTTATATCCCCATCACTTATTCCTGGATGGAGCTGAAATCCACCTCAATAGGCAGCAAATCATTTTAAGGGGAAAGCCGAATAAGATGCATCATCTGGCCTCTCCCCTAATGGAGAAGCAGCACAAATCCATGAAGAGGGACTTGAGTCCATTAACTTGTGTTTCCGCAGGACTTCAGAAGGACTGTGTGGTAATAAGCACCATGGATTTAAGAGGTATGGACCCAGCAAATCACCTGGACAGTGATTTTCTTTTCTTTCAGAGAAGAAGGTAGAATAATCCCCATTGCTTCTAGGGGTGGAAAATATTGAATGGATTGCCATAATGACAGAAATCCATGCCCTTTCAATAGAAATTGCAATAATTTGGTTGATCTCCTGCTCTTCTATCTCAACATTCCAATATGACCAGGGTTATGGTTTGTACCCTCAGGGTTGAATGCACTTATTGTAAGTCGCTTTGGATAAAAGCGTCAGCTAAATGAAATGTAATGTAATGTAATGTAATATATCTTCAAAACATCCCCATCAGTCTTAGCTGTAATTTATCTAGCAAATATAGCAAGCTTACTACAATAAGGTAGGTTTCTCCTCATAACATTAGAGTTTACTGAGTCTGGGTAATTCCATACATGTTTAATGTCTTACTCTACAACACCTTGATTCCCCACAACAAAATCACGGCTTACTCCATATAACCAAATTTTAAATAAAACTGAGGTGGTAATCTATTTAATAGATCCCCTAAAAAATAAACTTCAACCCTACATTCTTCAGATGAAATGTCCTCATTTTGAAGTTTATGAAAAATGAATGTCAGCACTTCTGGATGAATTAGTATTCACCTCTGTCCATCCTTCTATTATCTATCACAGTGCCAACATACAGAGAAAAAAACTGAAGGTTCATACTCACGTTCACACCTACAGTTAATTGAGAGTCTCCAATTAACCTAATCTCAATCTGCATGTCTTTGGAGTGAGGGAGGACGTAGGAGTACCAAAAAAAAAACCCACACAGACACAAGAAGATAATGCGAACTCCACACAGACAGACACTTGCCCCGGATTCCCTTCAGGAACCTTCTTGCTGTGAAGTGATGGTGCTAACCACAATGCCACTGTGCCACCTCTCCTGTCATGTACATGATTTATATAGATATCATCTTAAATGGTACAAGAGACATCTGCCAGTACTCATTTATACACTTACAAAAGTATGTGAGATTACTTAGATCCTACTTGATAGTTTTATTGGCACTATCACAACAACATGACGGTAGTAGTTGTAGAGCAAATCAAATGAAGCCAAACTCTCTAATTAGAATCTGAGGTTCTGGAGCTGACAACAGAAACTCACTACTCCAGCAAAACAACACAGACATAGATCAGATGTTCTCTGCAGAGTCGCAAATACAATTTCCTAAAAGCAAGAGAAACTTGAGCTCCAAAAGTCACGAGCATCTGAGTGCAACTACCACACAGTGTCTGCACATTTACTGTAAATGAATCCATTGGGTATCACAGCATCGAGAGGAAAGAGCCGGTAGATGAGTTGTATTGTACAGAATTAAGTACTTTATTCGCCCTGAAATCCATCTTCATAAGTAGTGAGGAGCTAAGTGGCAACACTTCTCACCCATTTCCACCATTTTCTCTGCAAGACACTACTCAGAGTGATGCTTTGCAAACCATGAGTACAGAACACAGCGTTCAACACAGACAGCTCAGAAACAACTGACATGCATCTTTTTTTCGAACAAAATGAGATCATGAAGCTGCACTTCAGTGAACATGACATCAAGAGAGTGAGAGACAGAGGTGTGTGTGTGTGTGTGTGTGTGTGTGTGTGTGTGTGTGTGTGTGTGTGTGTGTGTGTGTGTGTGTGTGTGTGTGTGTGTGTGTGTGTGTGTGTGTGTGTGTGTGTTTGTGTGTGCGTACAGGGGTGGTGGTGGTGAACACCACTTCACCCATAGAATAGAGGTTGTGTTAATGCTGTGGAAAATATTGTTGTAACAGCAAATATCTACATCTAATCTATTTTGGAAAAAAGTTTAAATATACATTTTCATTAAACAAAGATGACCGACAACAAATAAAATGAAATAACCATGAATATGCAATATACAGCATATTGGAGGTAATACAATGGAAGCAATAGCATAGATGCATATGCTTTAGCAAAAAGCCCTTTGAGAAGGATAAATATACTGCATGCTCGATTACACACAATGTGGGAACCAAAGAGACTAATTGCAATTATGCAAACAACAGTCAAATAACAATGATTCATGGCTCAAAGTTAATGAGGACACATCCCCCTCTGTCTCAGTGGTAGATAAATGCTGTGAGTGTTTCTATCTGTCACTTCCTCCTTGTTGTCGTTCCTGCATTTCTATCTGCTACTTTCCATCTCATCACTTTTGTTAGTTTTTGCATGCTCTCTCTCTCTCTCTCTCTCTCTCTCTCTCTCTCTCTCTCTCTCTCTCTCTCTCTCTCTCTCTCTCTCTCTCTCTCTCTCTCTCTCTCTCTCTCTCTCTCTCTCTCTCTCTCTCTCTCTCTCTCTCTCTCTCTCTCTCTCTCTCTCTCTCTCTCTCTCTCTCTCTCTCTCTCTCTCTCTCTCTCTCTCTCTCTCTCTCGGCGCATGCTGGGAGCGTGGTGTGTGAGTGAGTCTGTGAGCGAGTTCTTTTTTTGTTGTAAATGTTATATTTGTTTAATCACATATCACATTAGAGTCACAGTAGTTTGTTTTCTGGTGGTTTGGGCTTTCTGTGGTGGGTGTTTTCCCCTCACCAGCGTCTGGCTGGTGGCCTGGACCGGGTGGAGAAGGTGAACTCCGTGGTCGAGACAGGGATCACCGTGAACGGTTGTTTTGTACAGGTGCTGCCTTTGTCCCAGCCCGCTACCAAGGTGGTCCTGTCCAATGTCCCTCCGTTCATCACCGATGAGTTTCTCAGTAAAGAGCTGTCCAGGTACGGGAAGGTAGCGTCCCCCATACGGAAGTTGTTATCTGGATGTAAGTCTCCATTACTGAAACACGTAGTGTCTCACCGCAGACAACTGTACATGATACTGAACAACCGGAACGAGGAGCTCAACCTCTGCTTCCACGTTAAAGTAGATGATTATGATTACGTGATTTTTGCAACAACATCGGTGATGAAGTGCTTCGGGTGCGGAGAGGAGGGACACACGTGCTCAGAGCAAAGCGACAATTGAGCAGTGATGGAAAGGACAGCAATGTGTGTTTTAATTAATTTATTGTTTTCTGTTTTTGTTTCTAACATTTTAAACAACATGGATGTTTTTAAAGTTGGGGTTTTAAACGTGAACGGTGCAAGAGAACAAAAGAAAAGAATTTGTATTTATGAAACAATGAAAATGAAAAAGATTGATGTCATGTTTTTACAAGAAACGCACAGTGTTTTTAATAATGAGTCTGACTGGAGGAGGGGGTGGGGGGGGGAGGCCCTTTTAAGTCATAACACTTCTCTGAGTGGAGGAGTGGGCTTCCTCTTCTCCACGGCTTTTAAACCAAACTCACTGGAGGTCAAGCATGTGATCCCGGGGAGGTTTCTTTTAGCCAAGGCTCAGTTCGATAATTTTACTGCTTTTTTTATTAACGTCTATGCTCCAACAACCGGTGCAGAGAGGAAGCCCTTTTTACTGAAAATAAGTGATGTTCTTAATGATTGTGCGATGGAGGATTTTTTATTCTTGGGTGGGGATTTTAACTGCACTGAAGATGCGGTTTTAGACCGCAACCACGCAGAGCCTCATCCGGCCTCTCAGCACGCCTTAAAGCAGCTGGTCCGCTCTCACGGCCTGGTGGACGTGTGGAGGAGGATGCACCCAGACTGCAGACAGTACACCTGGTCCCACATCAGAGAGAGTAGGGTCTCCTCAGCCAGGCTAGATAGGATGTATTGTTTTAAACATCACTTTAACATTTTTAAAAGCTGTGCCATCATGCCAGCTGGTTTTAGTGATCATTCTCTGCTTTTATGTCATGTTTTTGTCAGGAATGTTTTACCCAAGAGTGCGTATTGGCATTTTAATTCTGTTTTAACTTTCGATAAGAATTTTAAAGATGTCTTAACGTATTTTTGGGGTGTTTTTAGACAGAGGAAGGGCGATTTTAGCAGTCTTAGGCAGTGGTGGGACCATGGTAAGACACAAATCCGCCTATTGTGTCAACAGCACACCCTCAATGTCACATGAGACGCCACCCGATCTATGAAAGATCTAGAGACCGACATAGTGGAACTAGAACATTTAAGTGAGTCCACCGGAAATCGAGGTTATGTTGAAAGCCTCAAAGAAAAAAAATGGCTTTAGCCGACCTGCTAGAAAGTAAAGTACAGGGCGCGTTGGTCAGGTCCCGCTTCCAAAACATCAGTGAAATGGATGCTCCCACCAGCTACTTCTTCAGTCTGGAGAAAAAGAACGGGCAGAGGAGATTAATCCACACACTGCTCTCGGACACAGGGCAAGAGCTAATGGAACCACGCCAGATAAGAGAGCGGGCTGTGAGTTTTTATCAAACACTGTACTCTTCTGAGGACGAAGGAACAGGCACAGAGGAGCTCTGTAAAGAGCGACCTCAGGTCTCAGAAGAGTCCAACTCACAGCTCGCCGCCCCCCTCCGGATGCAGGAGCTGCTGACCGCCCTGCAGGGAATGCAGGGACGGCGGGCTCCTGGCATCGACGGCATAACCCCTGAGTTTTACAAAGCTTACTGGGGCCTTTTATCGCACGACATTTTACAGGTTTTTAATGAATGTCTGGCGTCTGGTTCCATGCCAGTGTCCTGCAGGAGAGCAGTCCTCACACTGCTCCCGAAGAAGGGGAACCTGCAGGACATCAAGAACTGGCGCCCTGTGTCATTGCTCTGTGTGGATTATAAACTTCTGTCCAAAGTACTGGCCTCCAGGCTGGGGAAGGTTATGGAGCAGGTCATTCACAGGGACCAGACCTACTGCGTGCCCGGCAGGTCTATGGTGGACAACGTCCACCTCATTCGAGACCTTTTGGATGTCTCCAGTTCATTAGATATAGATATAGGCTTGATTTCCCTAGACCAAGAAAAAGCTTTTGACCGCGTTGAACACAGCTTCCTCTGGAAAGTAATGGAGAAGTTTGGGTTCAGCGCTGGCTTCATAGCTAAGATCAAGGTGCTGTACAGTGACGTTGAGAGTGTGCTAAAGTTCAACGGCAGTCTGAGTGCTCCTTTCAGGGTGGGTCGAGGTGTCTGGCAGGGCTGTGCTCTGTCGGGCATGCTCTACGCACTCTCCCTGGAACCTCTCCTCCAAAGAATAAGGTCTAGCATTCAAGGTGTGTTTTATCCTGGTTTTAGTGGCAACATGATTTTATCGGCTTACGCCGATGATCTTATTGTTTTTATTAAAGACCAGACAGACGTGGATATTTTAGCCAAAATACTAAATGATTTTAGCGTGACATCGGCGGCGAGGGTCAACTGGGGAAAAAGCGAAGCCCTCGCTGTCGGGGAGTGGCCTGGTGGTCTCCCAGTTCTCCCCCAAAACCTGAAATGGAAGAAGGAGGGGATAAAATACCTCGGGGTGTTTTTAGGGAACAGTGATATATGCAAGAAGAACTGGGAGAACGCCACAGAAAAAATTGAAAACAGGCTTTTAAAATGGAAATGGCTGCTCCCAAAAATGTCTCTTAGAGGGAGAGTTCTGGTTTTAAATAACCTTGTAGAATCCCAACTGTGGCACCGTCTAATGTGTGTGGAACCCCCCCCCCCGGCTTGCTTGCCACAGTGCAAAAAAAAATGGTGGATTTTTTCTGGGGAGGGCTACACTGGGTGCCACAGGGGGTGCTGTTTTTAGCTAGGGAGGAGGGGGGGCAGGGCCTCGTCCACTTGGCCAGCCGGACCGCCACTTTTACACTCCAATTCATCCAAAAGTACCTCACAGGTCCAGCGGATCTGGTTTTGGAGAGATGTGGCCAGCAGCATCCTTAGGCGTGCCAATAACCTGGGGTTGGATGATGCTCTGTTTTTAACAGATTCTAAATTCTTAAAACTAAGTGGGTTGCCTCCTTTTTATCAAGGTGTTTTTAAATCTTGGGGCCTTTTTAATACAAAAAAGTCCCAAAAAGTAGACTCTCTGTACTGGTTGTTGAGAGAACCGCTCGTAAATGGAGCCAGACTGGATGTCAGCGACACTTCAACACCCGGCCTAACGGCGGCGCTGACCCGGTCTGGGACGGTGACCTTGCAGCAGCTGGTGGATGCAGTGGGGCCGGCACTCACCAACTCCCAGGCCCTGGGCTCCCTGCTGGGGCTGCAGTCCACCCGCATGGCCCAGAGGATCCTGGAGCTCTGGAATCTAAGGCTCTCCAAACGTGAGAAGGATATCCTGAGGGCCTACCGAGGGGGGAGATCACACCAGAGGCTGCAGACCCCTACCCGGAAACTATCCTGAGCCCAGGCCTGGGGGAAAAGACCGGCCCCCTACTAACAGAAATAAATAAACACAAACTAACAATACACAGAGCGGACAAAGAGACAATATACAGAAACTGTGTCAAAAGCATCCACCAGGCCGGACTGAGCAACAGACCCCCCACTGTGTGGTCACGGAGGTGGGGAGAACATGGACCCAGCCCACAGTGGAGGATTTTATACAAACCTCCCCTCAAGAAAAGAACAGGCGACCTCCAGTGGAGAATTTTACACGGCGCCGTTGCTTCCAACGCTTTTATTTCTATTCTTAACCCCACCGTTCTTAACAAGTGTCCGTTCTGCGACCTGCGTGAGACCATTTATCACGTTTTTACTGAGTGCAAGAGACTGAAAAGTTTCTTCGCTCTTTTAACTGCGGTTTTTAGTGATTTTAATGTCACTTTTACTGAGAAGGTTTTTATCATGGGAGCTGCCTACAACAAAAATAATAAAGATAAGTGGCAGCTCCTGAACCACCTCTCAGGTGAAGCAAAGATGGCAATTTACATCAGTAGAAAGAACAAAGTAGAGAACAGAGACGGGCAGGAAGCGGCGGCGGTGTGGCAGGTAAACCTCCGATCCAGACTCCGACTCGAGTTCAGCGATGGTGTCTGATCTCGGGTCTTTTAAAAGAATTTGGTGTTTTAATGACATCCTCTGCACCGTCACCAACAATGAGCTGTCCTTTCCACACTTTTTAACAGACTGAGTTTTTTAACATCAGCACTTTTTGGTTTATTTATTGAATAATACTGTGAGCAAGTGTTTTGTTAAATGAAGAACATGTAAATAAAGTGTTTGTGAAAATCAAAAAAAAATCTCTCTCTCTCTCTCTCTTCTACCACATTTACTATTGTACAAGTGGACAAATTTGGCCTCCCATCTATTTTGTGTGGGCCCCCTACAAGGACCCCTACAATACCATCTGATCAGACAACTTTCAACAGAAAAGTACACTTGTTGATTCTCAGAGGAAATGACACACAAGGGGCATTAATGAGGCAGGTTTTATGATGACTACTTTCTACGAAAAAGTTCCAGGACTTACATGGAAATTATACTGCTGATGGATTTTAAAAAGCCTAGTTGAATTTGTGAATTAAATTAACTGTTTCTAGCATCAAAACAACGGCATAGACAACCTAGATATCCACCCGCCTCAAAGTAAAACCTTTAACTGAAAGTCATCAAGGAAGTAATAATGGCACAATACTTTAAAGAGGCTAACAAAGTAATATGAAGCTTGTGTCAACACCCTTGATAAAGGAATTGACGTTATTTTCTCCCATTTCAAACTACCTTTTCAAGAACAAATAATGCTGTTGTCTCCAAATCTTGTTTTCACTGACATCTGTCAAACCAATATCTTTTCTTCTCAGAGCCATTCTCTGTGTACTTTTCTATTTAACCTAGGTCACCACATTGGTCTTTGAGGATAACAAATGACACTTCCAAGGCTGAACTGAATTAATTCATTCACATGAATACAATGTCAGTCGATGACCCTGCAGGGTTAGCAGAGTCTAGTGCATAAGAAGTAAAACTGAATACTTTGCATAGGTTTGAACTGTCAAATTGCAGCACTACAACAAAGCCTCCTTAGTAACACTGCACTTGAAAACATTGAGGTGACTGAGTTCATTGGATGTCTTCACTGGGCTGTTAACAAAGAAAGCATGTATGAATTGTTCGCCGCACCAGGCAAAACCCCTATATGCACAGCGATTGTTAAAGCCATTAAGAGCACGGGACCCGGCTCTGATCTTAAGTTAAGGAGCGACGATAACTTGGTAATTATTTCAGCAAATATGACCAAAGATGTAATTTAACATCTGATTCCATAAAGATAAATATCACTTTTGAACTATTCTATCAAAAGTTGTATAAATCAGACCATGTTCATGATGAAAAAGTATGTGCTGATTTTTTTGAATCTTTACATTTATCTAACATGCCCTTGGAGGGCAAGCATTTATTAAAGGCACCTAGCACTCTAGAGGAACAAAGAAAAGCCATTAAATCAATGAATAAAGGCATATAGCTTGGCCTGGATGGATGACCTCCAGATACATATTTAATGTTGGCCCCAGCTCAGCCCTCTGCCATTGGATATGTTTTTATTTTCTTTAAGTAAGTAGAGCTACTTTTTCCACTCGAGCACCAATATTTATATAATCCATCTTTTGCTTAAGCAGAACCAGCCTATTTTTGCATGGTACTCATAATGTTTTGCATTTCGTTAACTTACTTAGGGGTTAAATCCAAATGTTTGTGCTCCCTCATTAAACATTAATAAACATTATCTAGAAAATATGGCATATTTCAACAAAACCCCAAAATAAGTAAAGCCAAGTACATCATATTTTCTCTCCCAACTACTAGCCAGAATGTGTGAAAAAACATTTCCTATTTATCAAATCGTCCATATTTACTCTCTTTTGATAGATGGATGGTCAAAGTGTTTTCCACAAAGCTTTTTGGATTTACAAAGATACTTTATACATACACAAATTAAATAAACGTTTAATGATTAAACATTGAACTCATTGTATTGCTGTTGTACAAACTGAATACATTATTCAAACATTCACTGTTTGGGGTGGAAAAAAAAAAGTATCAGAATTCCCTCAACTAAAAACATCAACCAAAGCCAAGTGGAGTCAGAAGTTAGCAAGTGTCAATAGCGCCAGTTGTGGGTCAGAGCTAGTTTAACTAATTGAATATCTACACATCTACCACAGCTTGTTTTTCACAAGAAGCATCTGCTGATGTGAACCCGCAGCCTCACACAGACAGAGGTCTCAGAAGGCTTACAATCAGGAATAGTTGTTTTGCATGAAGCTATAGAGAGGAGACAATGTAATCTCCAAAAGCTCAGATACTTATCGGCCCCCACTGGCTGCCTATAAATGGGGATGATTCAGCTCTGTGGCCAACCTCCCATGAAAGAGGTGTCCAGCTTAGATGACTCCAAAGGCAAAATGCAGAATGCTCAATGAGGTAAAAAACAAAACAAAGGCGCACCCTGACATTCCACAGAGCCACTGGGGAAATGTGTTGTTTATTGAGGAAAATAAGGTTAAATTGTTGTGGAAGGAAACACAGGGCTACGTGTGGCATAAAAAGGACACTGCGGTACGAGGGAGCTTTGTGATTTAATGCTTTTCTGCTTCACTGCCTGCACAGCTTTCCATTGTGGATAGAAATGTAATTCCCAAATACACAGCAATATTTCATTATGAAAAAACACAAAATACGCTTTGATCGTTTAGAAAAACAAAAGAAAATATGTTTTATTATATATATTGATTGTTTAAAAAGTATGGGAAGTCTTCTGCCTCTACTTCACACTTTGGAATACATGCATTGAAGATATTATTCCTGGGGTAAATTTCAGATTTCTCAGGTTGAAATTCAGTTTCTCAACAGGAGAAAGTCACTGTGATGGAGAGACCTGAAAGTTTCCTCGCCTTGCCCCTTCAAGCTGGAACTAGACACATCCTCCAGTTCTGTACAGATTTGTGGTCACAGCATAAATGAACCAGCCAGTTACTTTTAAAACTTCATTATGAGAGAATTACATTTTTTTGTGGAGGGATTTTATTGCTGGACCCAAACAAATTCAACACAACTTCATATCAAACACAGTACAGGCCATCTCACCACAGTGAATTTGTAGCTCTGTAGGTCCACAGGAGAGAGTGCCTCCTCTAAATGAAAGGGGTTTCTGATCTCAGCTCTGCTTTGATTGAATATGAGCTCTACAGGGCCCACAGCCTCCAGAGCTGAGCAACGACTGACACACTTTCTGCTTCTGAGAGCTCATTTGGTGGCGTGTAACATGAATCCTCCAGTGGTGAAACGTCCCTATGGGCAAACCGCTTTGATACGAGAGAGACAGAGACAGTGTGTGTGTGTGTGTGTGTGGCGGGGGGAGACACCTTGTCTGTGAGAGAGACAGAGAATAAGAGATGCAAAAAGAAAGAAATAATCCATTTTGAATGTGAACTAGCTGTGTCAAATGATTAGAAGAGGAAGGATTCAATGCAATTTCAATAATAACAAGAAGGTGCATATGATGGTGATGGTTAGAAAACTGTTCTGTATTCAACACCAGGGAAACCTCGACAATATGTATGTGAAACTGCCACAGCACAGAGCCATATGCCATCAACATCAAGTAATTGAAACCCTAAGTCTGGTGGCCTCTCACTTTCTTTCTGGAGAACAAGGTGTTCTTCTCTGATACTCATTTTAGATCCAGTGGTCTGACACTCCCTGGTGAGAGAACATTCAGCTTCTCAAGAGAAATTATTCTGCAGCCACAAGCTCATATGAAAACCCCACAAAATTATTTTTAGAGAAATAAAACAAAAATGCCAGCAGACCGAGTGGATTATGTGATCATATCACAGACATAGAAGAGCTGTTCTTATTTTGGCATTATCACTAAATCAGTAACCCACTTCCTCAGAAATGCAGTCTTTCATGAGTGGAACTAGAAGGAGTGTTATTGGCAAAGTCACAGGGGACATCTTGAAGACATAAAGGCTTAATCCTAGTCATGTTTCAGTGCATGAATTCATTTGAAGAGCTTCTCCTCGATGACAAGATGGATTCTGGATGCATGTGGACTGCAAACTGTTGAAAAAAGAGCTCTGTGATGCTCCTTTGTTTGACTGCTTACAAGCCTTATACCAACATCACAAACCATATGGATGATGCGATCTGATTCAATATTGACCTCAATATGCAGATTGGGAATCAGCCAGACCACACAATCCATATCAAACACTGCCTGATCCCCTCATTCTCTGTGAATTTTGATCCCCTATAAGTCACCGCTATCCTTATCACTTACTGCATGTGGTTTGTGATAAATGGACTTAAAAGGCAGGCTTTTATGTCAGTTGAATGTTTTTACTGACTGAAAAATGACTGATTTTACTAAGAGTCATTTCAATGTGCTCTATGATGGAGTCATTTTCATCATCAAAAGCATGAACAAATCAAATCCAACCTATAATTGTAAAGAGCCTTGCAGAAATTTCCTTGAGCTGCCTGCGGCCAGGTAGCTGTTCTGGGACTTGGGTTAAATCAAATGAACAGTGATACCATTGACTGTCATCTTGTAATGTTGCCCTTCCCATGACCACATTTTTGTAGGCAATACAAAAACAACAAAGCTAGACCTGTTAGACTCATTGTTACTGCTTTGTGTTTGAAAGGCCCTCATGTTGAGTAATGTTTACGGATGTGCATTGACCGTATAAGCCAACTTATAATAGGCTGTTTTGGGGAATTCAATCCCTTCTATTCTCTTTCAGTGTGTCTGCTTGCTCAGTGAGTGCCAACACACAAGGTCAGGGTTAGGCCACCAAAGTCAACTGTTTGTCTGTAGACCAGAATGTTCACATCTGTTCCACTCTCGCAAGCAGTAACCATGGGAACCAAGGTTACCAAAGGGCCCAATATTGCTAATGACTGTAGGGGGGTGAAAACATACAGGGGGACTATGCAGCATCTAAGGATTTCAGGGACCGTCAGAAAAAGCAGCAGAGTTGTCAACCTGTTAAAATATGTTTTGTCCACTTCTCTTCCTCCTATATCTGCTGAGAAGTCACCCCTCCTGCTTGAAAGGTTTCCAAAACAAGCGGCTTTATTCTGTGTTACTCACTTCTGGGTACAGAAGCTGAATTTCACAGTATCAACCAGCTTCTATTGTATGTGGCTGATTAAATAGAAATTTGATATCAAGGCTCAGCCGGTGTATTTCTTCTTTGATTTCCTTTTACTGCTCATTTGTGTAAACAGCAGTTCTCCTGTTTGCTCTTATTCATGAGCTGACCATGGTAATGAATGATTGCTGTAATGGATTAAAACCAAGGGTGTGAATAACATTATAGATGAAAACCTATTATGTCTACATTTTGCACTGATCTCTTCACATCCCTGAAACAGGAAACTGGTCATTGAGGCAGATTAGAGTAGTTTTTACTTAGTCAACACTTAAAGCCATGGTTAATCACATAATAATTGATGAAAAGGAGATGCATTGATCTGCTCAGTTGGTTGACTTTATAAGCATTGTTTTGTTGACACTTTTTTGGTGATCAAATTGATTTGGTGATTCAATCAAAGCAATAACAAAGGACGGATGTTTGTGAAATTGTAATTTATTTATTTTTTAAATCCACCTTCTGTCACTGTATTTCCCTCGACTTCATCTTCATCTTCCTCTCTTTTGCTCTCCTCTTTAACCCCTGTCTCACAACAAAGTTCCTACCTTATCAACCGCAGTCCCCCAAACCACCTGCACCCTTGTACCCATCCAATCTCACATTCTCCAGACTACTGCTCCCGACCTTCTCCTTTTCTCAACCATCTTATCAACACTTCCCTGTCAACTGGCTGTTTCCCTAACTCTCGGAAGGAGGCAAGAGTGAACCCTGTCCTGAAGAAACCCGTCTGAGGGAAACAACTACAGCAGACCTGTCTCTCTTCTTCCCTTTCTTTCCTGGCTCCTAAATGGTGGAACGAGCTCCCCAATGACATCAGGACAGCAGAAAGTCTACACATCTTCCGCCGCAGACTAAAGACACATCTCTTCAGTAATATACCTTGGATAGCACTTTAGTAGCACTTATATGGCACTTACCTATATCACTTTGTAGTTTGGCTTTCTTGCAGAAAATTTTACGTTTACGTTTGTTTATTAACCACTGCACACTGACATGGTAGCATAGCAACGGGCCTCACTTCTTCTCTGGTATTGTCCCTCTAACCTAGCCTGGGTGCCAGACGAACTTAGCCCCGCCCACAACATTTGTTGTTCGGGAAGTTCGGTCTGGAGTCGCTCCGTTGGGGAGAAACTATGGCCAATCAGGGGCTGATCGGACCAATCAAATCGTCAGGGCGGGCTTTATACAATGATTGACAGATGATCTACAGTGACGTAATCAACCACGTCACCAGAGAGCGCTGCCTGCAGAGCTGAGATGTGTCGATGCTGCCATCGAGTCTGTTTCAGCAGACATCGACAGCGCATTCATTTTGAAAGAGGAACAGAGGACCGTGATCAAGGCATTTGTAGATCGAACAGATGTTTTTGCCGTCCTCCTACGGGATTCATAAAAAGTTTAATTTATCAGCTGGCCCCGATGCTGCAGCCACACAAGCAGTCATATGAATAAAAAGAGGGGGGGGGGCGCTACGCTCCTCAGCACATGAGACAAAAAAGACACAAGTTGGGATGCTGTTGTAGTTAATGTTGGAGCAACAAGGAAGTGTAAAACGATCAGCTGCCGTTTCTCCTCCTCGCTGGCTCTTGCAGAGCCATGACAGCGGAGCTCTGCAGCGCAGCGTGCGGATCAGCAGCTCCGTGGATTTCTGGTAGGGACGGATCTCTCTCAGAGCCCCGGTCGCGGTCCGGTCGCGGTCCCGGGCCAGTAGCGAGGCTCTGAGAGAGATCCGTAGCGGGCTTCTTCACGCCACCGGCGGCCGGGGCTCTCACGAGCAGCCCTGGCCTCCAGCTGCTTCCTGGGGGCTTTGCCTCCGGTGGATATACGAGCGGCATTAGCAGCATTTCCATTGATTTATTTAGAGAGTGAATACACTCGTGAAACAGACAACTGACAACAACTATGCGTCGCTTGACATACGTCACATACTACGTTGCTCTGATTGGTTGTAGGTCTATCCAATTGAGCGAAGAGGCATTTTGTTTCCTGGTTCTGTTGAAACACGCCCCATAATCACAGCCCAATGGAGCGGTCTCAGACTCATATTCTGACTAGAATAATGAGTCTGACAACGTCAGGCTACCAGACCCCAACTGCCAGACCGGCAAAGCTATTTGAGTTATCTTTATGCGCCCTCCTCCCCTTTCCCCCTCAGTTGTAAATAAACGCCTAATTTCTATTTACCATACACCCCTGCGTCTGACTGCTCTGTTTCCAGTTTGTATACCCACTGTTCTCCTCTTGCAAGGCCGGGCTCCCACAGGCCGAACAAGTTGTTTTTGTTGTTTTTTCTGATCGGCCCATAAAACAGGTAAATCGGCTGACACTGGGATGGCCCAATCACATCTTTAAACACATACCCCTTTGTATTGCATTGAAAGACCACACCTTCTTTGCTCTTTTTTATCTTGAATCTAACCTGGGCCACCTTGGTACCTGCATCTGTCTGGATGGACGGGGCCGGCCTGGGCCAAAGCGTCGGGGACAGTTTGTTGTCCCAGTCCAGTCCAGCCTAGAGTTATTTGTCACCAGCCACTGAGATCACTGTAAATGTATCACAGTTATAAATACAGTGAATACTATCATGACATTTAGACCTCATCTATCATGTCATTAAAGACCTTATTAAACAGTGTACTTGAATAGCTCACACCAATACACTACAATGCTATAAATAAGTAATTATGTTTTTCTTTCTGCATTTTGTGCGCCTTAAGCTATGGCAGCTTACATTAGCACTAATCTGATCTGTGTGCACAAACAGCTTTGTACAGCTTTTCTGTGATTCATTCATTCAATCAGCTGCAAACATTCACAATCTCAAAGTAGACAATGATAAACAAAGTGCCTCACACCCGCGGTGCGGCGCGGACCGAAGGGCTTTCGGGGCGCACAATAAAATTACGTTCATCAAAAGGCGAACGCAGATTGCAATTGTTTCATTCTTTAGCATGGCTGGTGGCTGTTTGTCCTACTTTACCAAAATACAGCCGTCAAACCATCAGTGGTAACAAAACCTCTAACACGGTAGTGTTTCAAAAGTAAATTGCAAGCTTACGAACATCAGCCTTCTGTTTAACATTGTCTATGTATTTGAATGCCCTAGAGGAGTCTTTCTAACACCACCGATCACCCAAACAAAAGCCCACAAGAGTGCGTAAAACCCACAATCAAAAGAAATGGGCACAATCTGAAATCTCAGCTTTGTACCTGTTTCACATAGGTTTAAAATAATCCACTTGGAAGCCCCATTTTTACCAGTTTTTGTTTATTATCATCCATCATTTGATGGATCCATTTTGCTCTGGGAAACCATTAACCTTGCCATGAGATTAACAAATGAGACACTTCTCTATAAGCACAGCAGTAATTCAATAATAGGTCAGGGCCAAGATGCAGCACCATCTTTTCTGGATGATTCATGTGTTGCGTACCTGGATTCAGTGTACTATGATACCGTTTACAATCATTCACTACGGAGCATCTACTCCAATAAATTTATTTAGGGTTAAATCCTCCTTGATTACATTACTTGCATTATATCATGAAGCAAAGTCCCTGTTATATATAATTGCTCCTAATTAAATTGACTAAACCTTCACTCGATACACACTGTAGTACAGTGATATTAGAATTAGCTCACCTTGCCCATGCACCAGTGTGCAATTCAAATCCATACATTGCATTTAAGAGGAAGCCCCAAAATATAACAATCTTATTAGGGATGAGCGAGTACAGCATTATCTGTATCTGTTAACCATATGAATTATCCGTATCCGTACTCGGAGTGGGCGGGGCCTAACCAGGAAGTGGGTGTGGTTTAACCCGGAAGTGGGCTGGTTCAACATAACTTTCTTTATTAACTTTGACATTTTTTTATTTTTATTTTTTTTAAATTTATTTCCACACCAGGTGTGTGTGTGTGTGTGTGTGTGTGTGAGTGACAGTGAACGTCCCTCGCATCTCCAGCGCTCCTCTACTGAGCCATTGCAGGTCTCGTGAAAATTTTTCCAAAGACTCGTACCCGTAGACCCAGTCGGGAAATGAACGAATCATTTCTGCTTCCTTGACTGAGCCTATGGAACAGTCCCGATGCGCAGTGAACCTGAGTGACTGAGAGACAGAGAGCTGTTCTGTGAGTGAGTGAGCAGAGCCGTGTGTGACGGGAGGAGCGCTGTGACGCTGTGTGAGGATTTTCATTCAGTCCGAGCACAGATAATGACTCCGATTACTCGTATTATACTCGTAATCGGCAAAAGTGCTTTATCCGTACCGGATACTCGTTTCAGCCGAGTATCCGGCTCATCTCTAAATCTCATCACACCATCATGCTTCACATATACTTTGTAGGATGTTGTATCGTATTCATTGCTCAAGATAAGGCAAGTTACTAAATCATGTGGTACTCCTCCATAAGGTAAAGGCAGTGACAGGGTCCTTGTTAAGTCCTGTGGAGATTTATGGTACAGGTGAAGCAAGTCAATACAAGTGTAATTTTTCAAATCACAGTGTTCATTTTTTTAACAGTTTATGGAGCATCTCTCTTATTTCAAACCAATATGCACAGCACCACTAACCCAGTCCAAATCCAGTCCAATCTGATGCTTTATTTACCGACATGCTAATCAAATGTACATTTGAGATATTTAAGTAAAAGCTGTGGGCTACATATTTATAAGCTTACATTACTGATAGGATACATTTAGGTTTACGTGGACAATGTGACAGCTGTCACCGCTGCAATGTATCGATCAGGTTTAAAACAACAGAAATACTGTGACTCCAGAAAGGAGCGAATCACCTACAACCTACCGGGAATGATTCTTTCATTGTTCATATTCAAAAATCAATCCAAGTGTTAATTTTTTCCCTCATCACATCACAGCTCAAATGAATTTAAGTACAACGTAGTTTAATCCAACACCATAACTCTATTTTATGCTCATAAAGGGCCCTGATAATGAACTTGAGGATTGGTTGGGAAGATCTCTTTATTAACAGGAGTTGCTGGATATTACCAGTGATTTATTCAGAGATTTTCATGACATGACAGAAATGTAATTATGTCAAAGGTCATACGTCACCTTCTCTCATAACATGATAATCTGAGCTAAATTTGACCCATAGCCAACCTATAATCATTTCCTACATTATGTCCCTCAGCTGCTGTCACTATAAAACTGCTCTGACAAGCATCGTGCTGGACTGGCCAGCCACCGGTTTATATAAATCACACAAGTTCAAATCTGCAGCCACTTTACAGAGCAATTAAAGCCAAGGATTCAGCGTGAATGACATAATCCCCTCTACAGCTCTAATTGGTACCAACCCTCTGATGGTGTATACCTATTCCTCAAAAATAAAGAACACCAGTCAGTGTTGATGTGTGAACAACAATTTGAAAAATATATAGATAGAACGGCTTTGAAAGGAAGTGGGAGTTGAGGAAAACAAGTATAAATGCACTCTAGTGGTTAATTTCCCAATTCATCTTGCTTTATTTACAGAGAGAATTTATTATCCAAGCCCTTCCATTGTATATAGAGACTAAGTGGCTTATGTTAAGAGAGTTTTCTCATTTAGTCAACCATAATTAGTTACCCCTTAAAAAAGCTCCTCTATAGACGCAGCAGTGAATTAGCAGCCAACCTTGTTAGAGGAGGAGAAAATAGGTGGAACGGTCTTCTATGACACTGTATCATTGAAGCTGAATCAATACAATCACACAGGCAAGTAGCGACTGAAATTAATAACTGCATATTATTTACTTCAATTAAAGACGAGTTGAGCCAAATCAGCGTGACTGAAGCAGTTTACGCCACCTACAGATAAATTTCCAATCTGACACTTTCAGATACATCTATCAACCAGCCTCAAAAAATTTCTATATTTACAGGTGGACTGTGAAAAGAACAGTACATCTGTCCACAGAAGGAGGATGGGGTCCGTCAACCTCTGTTGGACAATGCTGAGGATGTTCTATGGGTGTGGTGGGCAGTGCTATCCAGTTTGCTGTTGTGGGCAGCAGCAGGTGCCGAGAGACTCAACAAACTGATCTCCAAGTTGCAGGCTATCTCGGACAATATCCCCCGGCTACTTCATGGCATACAGGCTAAGCACAGGAGGACATCCAGCACTCAACCGAGATGTACCACAGAGCGTAACAGGAAGTCACCCCTGGCTGTGGTCATCAGACTTAATAATGTCTCCCACGGAGTGTCAGACACTATAGACTCAATGTAGTTGTAGTATTTTTTTTTTTTGGCCAAAAACATATTTTGTTAGGGCACAGTGCCCAGGACCCTTGACTTTTTAACACCAAAATCTAATCTAGACTACAAGTGGACATCAATATCAGATGTAATAAAATTCCCCAAAGGTTTTTCAGGGATATAATTTACAATAACAAAATGGACGAACAGAAGAACAAATGGATTGAAGTATAACCAGAAAATGTAATGTCTCGAGCCATGGCTGTCACCAGCACGGAGACACAATCCTGCCATTAAGGGACATTATACATCCACTTATTACATCCCGGTAAAATAAGTAAATTATACATTCACTTATTAAATCCTGGCAAAATAACTAACATATTGGTCTGATCAACGAATGACCAACAGATTACTTATATAACTGCTGTAAATATGCATCACATTTTGGAAATTTTAATATTATAGCATAAGGCTGGAAAATTAACCGAAAAATGTATTGAAACTGATATTTACGACCTATATCCGACGTAATCCTGCTCATATCCGTTAGTTTGGTTAATACTTTCCCCAATGTGTGCATTCACTATCTGTCGGGTTTCCACTATGTTCTGTGCTGTGTTACCCTGCCACATGTCCCCCCTCCCCTCCACCCGGCTGAGCTGCACTCTTAGACACAGACAAGACATCAGGGTTAAAATCACTGGGACAACAGGATTCATGATCCAACATCAATTATTAATAACTTAATAAATGTGATCATATGAAGAGTGAAAAATATGCACCCACAAACTCATGAATACAGTAGAGACGTTATTTCTGCAGACTTTGATGTAACGCAGTGTTTTAACTTTATTGTTGCAGAGAAGCGATGCCCTATTATCCAGGAACATAAATATGAATTCACCAGGTATTTCTAAAGATCAGTGTGAGTGATTGAATAAGGCAGAGAAGCAGTCTCTTGTTGACTTGCATGGGGTAGTGTGCCCCATGCGTAGGGGGCTGAGGGGTGGGGGGGATAAAACAATATAAACAGGGTAAAACATTTTAATAATCGTCTGTGTGACAGTTTAGACCACTGTCCCTGTTTGGCTGCCTGTCGGCGGCGCGCATTGATGGATGGTGTGAGCGGCAAGGCCCTCAAGCATACATTCTCTTTGTTCAAACACTCACAAACAATCTTACCCGCTCACCACGGCTCTGTACTGCAGACTAAAAGAGTCAGGGTGGGGCTGAGGGCTTTAAATATGGTGTCAGGAAATACCTGCTGCAACTGATTGGACTGATTGGTCATGTTTGGGCCAAACCATTTTCCCTTGTGTCAAAGGGGGACACTGGACATTGACATTGGACATTAATGAGTGACAATTTTAAATGTACTAGTGAAAATCACTAATCTGCTAAATGAAAGTAACATTAACATGCATGCTGTATTTTTTGATGAGTGTATTCATGGTTGGTTGGCAAAATGCTCAGTATTATAATCCCCCTGTTGATTGGGCCTGTCTAGTGGGAGGGGCCATGGGGTATATAAGGGGTGAGCTGCTGTCCTTCTGACAGTCTGCTGCATGCTGTTGCCGGAGGAGGTTGTCGGTGTTGTGCAGGGTGCTCAGCTCTCCACGGAATATCTACTCAGGTGATTATTCTATTATGTTGTAATTGAGTTTAATTTGCATTTATTTTGCTAATGGATTATTTGATTTATTGACATTGAGTATTTGAAGTACCGGTATTTGATTTTGAATATGCTTTGATTTATTATAGAGAATATTTGATTATTGATTATTTGAATTGATTGAATTATTTGATTGTGGAATTGGTTTTGAATATGTTTTTATTTGACTATTTGCAGATGTTTGGGTTTTGGCCTCCTATGTATGTTGTGCACTTATTTTGACACGTTGGGAGAATAAATGTTGTTACAAACCAATTTGCAACTGTGTGCCTTGCCATCTTTGGATTTGAGAGTCCAGTCTTTTTAAGGTTACATTACCTTCACCCGAGGCGGGGTGTGACAATTGGTGGCAGTGGTGGGATGGCAGGCCGCAGAGGTTTTAACAAGCCTGGCAGAGGCAGAGCGAGAAGTGGGTTACGATCCCAAGTGTCAGTGCTAGCAACTACAGAGGAGGCTGAAGAGGAGGCCAAACCGAGGGCCATGGCTATGGAGCTGGAAGGGGCGGCGGCCATGGCTGAGGATCGTGAAGGAGTTGGATGGAACACCGAGGAGTCTGATGAAGATGTTCAAGGATATGAGAACTTGGGGGCTAGGCCTAAGCGGGACAAAGAGGGGTCTAGAAAGGCTAGGTGGTCTGCTGAGCCACCGAGGCCTACAACAATGCCAGGTGAACCTACACTGGTTGACATGTTCAAAGACTTTTTGATTGGCCAGCAACGTAGGGAGGGTGTATTGGTCCGTGAAATTCAGCAGTTAAAAACTGCCATTACAGTGCCCAACATAACCGCCTCACCTGTTAGCCAAAATGCTTAACCTACCTTCTGATGGTAGTCTTCGTGTGCAGATGCCTACAGACACACAGACACACACACACAGCCACTCCCAGATCTCAAGCTTCAACACCAAATCCCCCTCCGTCTCCGTCCAGAGATTCTTCCAACACACCGCTGCGTCCAGATCCAAAGATGCTTTCTTTCCAAGAGGGAGAGGACATTGAGAACTTTCTTGTGCGCTTTGAGCGGATCGCTCGCACCTGGGGCTGGCCTCCGTCTGAATGGGCTTGTCGGCTCATTCCCCTCTGGACGGGTAGAGCCCTGGATGCCTACTCCGCGATGGAGGAAGACGACTCCAACGTCTACGCTAGCCTTAAAGAAGCACTCCTTGCAAAATTCGACATCTCTCCTGAGACATACAGACTTCAGTTCCGGTCGACCTACATACCTCCTGGTGAATCTCCCAAGGAGACTTATAGCAGACTCAAAGGACTTTACAGAAGATGGATCAAGCCAGAGCAGCGGTCCAAAGAGGACATCGCCGAGCTTCTCATTCTTGAGCAAATGCTTCGCATGCTTCCCGACGAAATGAAGACCTGGGTCAAGGAACATGAGCCAGAAGATGGACTTAATGCGGCTAAGCTTGCAGGCCAGTACTTGAATGCTCGCAAAGGTCTCAGAATGTCAAGGCAACAGAATACCCGAGTAGCAGCCCAAGAGGCAGCTGACGTGTCTCACAAAGGAGGTGAGCACAGAGCCATTGGTCCCGTGAGTGTTCCAGGCACCTTTGGGGAGAAGAAAGGATTCTGGAGACCGGGTCCAGTGAAGGATCTCATCTGCTACCACTGTCAACAGCCAGGGCATTGGGCCTCAGTCTGTCCTCTGAAAGGGCCCAAACTGTCCAGCTTCTGTTATGTGCCACATCCATCTCTCCCAGCTTCAGTTGTGGCACCGTTCCTAGCACCAGATCCTGAACCTGAGCTTGAACCTGACACTGAGCCTATTATGATCCCAGCTCGTGTTAACGGTCGTCAAGTGCAAGCACTACTTGACACAGGTAGCTCTATGACACTGCTTAACCATTCCTTTGTCTTGCTTGGCAATCTTGACTATCGGCATACCACCGCCATACAGTGTGTCCATGGTGATCAAAGAAGATATCCAGTGACTGATGTGACTGTCGTCATTGAAGACCAGGCTTTCTTGCTTCGTGCGGGGGTTCTTGAAAACATGCCCCATGACATGATCTTGGGCAGGGACTTACCCATTCTCCCTGACCTTGTGCATCAGGCACGCCAGAAGCGGGTGAAGTCCAATTCAACCCCAGCTATTCAAGAGGCTTATCCAGTACTTACCCGTTCCCAGACAGCCAAGACAGGGCTGGAGCCTCTTCCTGACTTGGACCCTTCTTTATGCCAGGCTGGACAAAAGGGACCCCGGAAAAGCAAACGCCAGCGCCGCCTGGAGAAGATCCAAGGTACTCCACTATTAGGCAATCTATCTAACTTGAAACCTGATGAAGAGTGGCAGGTACCTGAAGACATCAGAGAGCTACAAAGAGCCGATGCCTCACTGGTACCCCTACTGGCGAAGATGAAAGATACTAACATCACCTTGCAGCCAGACCAGAGTGAGAAGTACCTCCTGGAGGATGGAGTCCTGTATACAGCAGGTCAGCCAGAGAATCGCTTGGTTGTTCCAACTTGTATTCGGCCTCTTGTACTCCATCTGGCTCATTCCATACCCTGGGCTGGTCATCTTGGGCAAGAAAAGACTCTGGCTCGAGTCAAAGCTCGCTTCTTTTGGCCTTTAATGGTCAAAGATGTCTGAGTACTGTCAAACTTGTCCGCAGTGCCAGAAGACTTCTCCGAGACGACCTGAGAGAGCTCCACTACTACCTCTTCCTCTCATTGATGTTCCTTTCCGGAGGATTGCAATGGATATCGTCGGACCACTGGAAAAGAGCAGTGCAGGCCATGAATATATCCTTGTCCTCTGTGACTACGCAACCAGGTTTCCAGAGGCCTTCCCACTGAGGAGTATCAAGACACCTAAAATCATTAGTTCACTTGTCCAGTTCTTCTCACGAGTTGGAATTCCAGATGAGATAATTACGGACCAAGGCACAAACTTCACTTCCAAGCTCATGAAGCAGCTTCACAAACAACTTGGCATTACTGGCATTCGCACAACCCCCTATCATCCACAAACTGATGGTTTGGTGGAAAGATTTAACCAAACACTGAAGTCCATGCTACGCAAATTCGTAGGCGACACCGGTCGAGACTGGGATAAATGGCTTCCCTTTGTGCTCTTTGCTTATCGAGAGGTACCTCAAGCCTCTACCGTATTTTCGCCCTTCGAACTAATGTATGGGTTCCCTATTCAAGGTCCTTTGGATCTCTTGAAGAAATCCTGGGAGTCCAAACCACCCGCGCCACAGGGTGTGCTTTCTTATGTGCTGCAGATGCGAGACAGACTAGAACAATACCGAGCTGAGGCGAAACTGAATCTTGGAAAGGCCCAGCTGAAGCAGAAGACCTGGTATGACCAAAAAGCACGACACAGGGTGCTACGGCCAGGTCAAAAGGTCATCCTCTTGCTTCCAACCTCCAGCCATAAGTTGCTAGCCCAATGGCAAGGTCCTTACTCCGTTGCCAGACAAGTTGGACCTGTCACTTATGAGATCTCTCATCCGGACAAAGGAAAGGCATCCCAGGTATACCACATCAACCTTCTAAAGGAATGGAAGGAGAGGAAAGGATCTGTGGAAGGAACTGACGTCCAGGACAGTCCAGAACTTGTGGAAAAGGGGATGCTGGCACGGGAAGTGGGAATGGAGGATGCCGAAGAGGATACAGATCTAGCCATGCTTACTACATCACAGCAACCTGACGTGAGTCACTTGCCTGCACAACCAGCCCTTGAACTCTTGTAGGTGTGTGAGGAGTTCCCAGACCTTTTCAGTGGAAAGCCCGGGAAAACTCCATTAATCGAGCATGTCATTCGGTTAAAGAACCCTACCCCTATCCGTCAACGCCCATACAGGGTGCCTGAGCGAATGACGGAACCCCTCAACAATGAGATACAAACCATGCTGGATCTAGGAGTGATCGAACCCTCAGACAGTGAGTGGTGTAATCCCATTGTTCTTGTTCCAAAGAAAGACAACACTATAAGACTCTGTAATGACCTACGAAAAGTGAATGCGGTTTCTAAATTCGATGCTTATCCTATGCCACGAATTGATTAACTCCTTGAGAAACTTGGCAAAGCTGTGTTCATTACCACCCTTGACCTGTGTAAAGGATATTGGCCAGTGCCTTTGGAGAAGGAATCAAGGGAGTACACTGCCTTCCGTGGCCCAGAGGGTCTCTATCATTACACAGTCATGCCGTTCGGACTCCATGGAGCCCCTGCCACTTTTCAGCGGCTTATGGATCGAGTTCTGCAGGGATGTGCCCAGTTTTCTGCGGCGTATCTTGATGACGTGGTGGTCTTTAGTACTTCCTGGGAAGACCATCTTATTCACCTGCATCAGATCCTGTTCCGGATCCATTCCGCTGGCCTCACACTTAACACCCAGAAATGTGAGTGGGCCAAAACGGAGGTTTGCTATCTGGGCTACCATCTCGGCAATGGCCAAATACGTCCTCAGGTGGACAAGGTGAAGGCAATCCGAGACAGTCCTAGACCACGGACAAAGAAGCAAGTCCGGTCATTCTTGGGGCTTTCTGGGTGGTACAGGAGATTTGTGCCACATTTCTCTACCATCAAGGCTCCTCTTATAGATCTGACTACCAAAGCAGCCCCTAATCCAGTGAAATGGTCAGAAAGATGTGAAACTGCCTTCTCCAATGTCAAAGCCATCATGTGCTCTTCCCCGGTCTTGCAAAGTCCTGACTTTAACCAAAGATTCCTTGTTCAAGTCGATGCTTCTGGTGTGGGCCTTGGAGCCGTCCTAGCACAAGGAAAGGAGGGTGAGGAATGCCCTATTCTCTATTTGAGCCGTAAACTGCATCCCAGAGAAACTAGGTACTCTGCCATTGAAAAGGAATGTCTTGCAATCAAGTGGGCATTGGACAGTCTTCGGTATTATCTTCTTGGAAGGACCTTTGATTTGGAAACGGACCACCGGGCATTGAGCTGGATCAACTCCATGAGGGATAAGAACTCCCGTGTCACCAGATGGTACTTGGCATTACAGCCATATTGCTTCAATATTACTCACAGAGCTGGAAAAACGAACTTGCTTGCAGATTACCTGTCCCGCCTGCCTGAACTTGCAGTTCCTGGAGAGGAGGGAGGTGATGTGACAGTTTAGACCACTGTCCCTGTTTGGCTGCCTGTCGGCGGCGCGCATTGATGGATGGTGTGAGCGGCAAGGCCCTCAAGCATACATTCTCTTTGTTCAAACACTCACAAACAATCTTACCCGCTCACCACGGCTCTGTACTGCAGACTAAAAGAGTCAGGGTGGGGCTGAGGGCTTTAAATATGGTGTCAGGAAATACCTGCTGCAACTGATTGGACTGATTGGCCATGTTTGGGCCAAACCATTTTCCCTTGTGTCAAAGGGGGACACTGGACATTGACATTGGACATTAATGAGTGACAATTTTAAATGTACTAGTGAAAATCACTAATCTGCTAAATGAAAGTAACATTAACATGCATGCTGTATTTTTTGATGAGTGTATTCATGGTTGGTTGGCAAAATGCTCAGTATTATAATCCCCCTGTTGATTGGGCCTGTCTAGTGGGAGGGGCCATGGGGTATATAAGGGGTGAGCTGCTGTCCTTCTGACAGTCTGCTGCATGCTGTTGCCGGAGGAGGTTGTCGGTGTTGTGCTGGGTGCTCAGCTCTCCACGGAATATCTACTGAGGTGATTTTTCTATTATGTTGTAATTGAGTTTAATTTGCATTTATTTTGCTAATGGATTATTTGATTTATTGACATTGAGTATTTGAAGTACCGGTATTTGATTTTGAATATGCTTTGATTTATTATAGAGAATATTTGATTATTGATTATTTGAATTGATTGAATTATTTGATTGTGGAATTGGTTTTGAATATGTTTTTATTTGACTATTTGCAGATGTTTGGGTTTTGGCCTCCTATGTATGTTGTGCACTTATTTTGACACGTTGGGAGAATAAATGTTGTTACAAACCAATTTGCAACTGTGTGCCTTGCCATCTTTGGATTTGAAAGTCCAGCCTTTTAAGGTTACATTACCTTCACCCGAGGCGGGGTGTGACAGTCTGCCATACAAAACCCCCTAGGCTAGGCAAACATTTTAATAAGATAAAAATCTTTATATCAGACAATATAGAATTATAACGATAAGTTTCACCTTAATATTATAATGTTCAAAGATTCATTATTGGACCTGAGTGATGGTTGTGGTTTAACTAAACCCTTCTTTATGGGCAGAGACACTAGATAAAGATGTAAATTATGTCTTGAACTTCCTCACTGTGCTTGTACAATATATAAGCATTGCATTGATATATTTCCAACCTTAGTTATATTGCTATTGATGAAAATAATTTTGCATATTGATATTGACGATTGCCCAGCCCAAAAAAAAAATAAAAATAATACTTCTTCAAAGCTGCAGCTATAGTCTCATAGCTTAGTCTGAATTCTCTCTGCCTCCAGTATGTGACATGGACACCGCATGGATAGTTATGCACGGTAACTTGAGTCTAATAACCGGAAGATGGTCTTCCAAACTGGTTTCAGCTGGTCTGGCCCCTGCTTGCCATGCTTTACTTGGCATGCACACCACACTTTACGTCAAGATGAGCCCACTCAACCATATGGCTCAATCCCTCCTGCACTCTCTAGAGGCCCAGTCACATTTCAAACAGCGACTGGTCAAGGCCAGTGGAGTGTAAAATTTGAGCAAGATTCTTTTGTTATGTAGAAATTAATATATTCAACAACTGTGAAGGTTATTATTGTACCATGTACCATGAAATCAGTGTAATAATACACTGAGGTTTTGCTCATCGTGCATTACTTTCATGATGCCTTGTCACATCCAAACGAGCATTGGCAACCCTTAGGCTCACTGATTCTCAGATTTGTGGCTGTCCCGGAGATTTAGAGAAAGCGGAGGCAGCTCAGCGAGGCTCAAAGTCACAGTCAGACAATCCCAAGCTTGTCATGGGGCTCTCATCATCTTAGATGATCTATCAGCATCAACATAAAAGTTCAATTCACTGGCTGCCGCTCTTGTGTGTAATTCGCCTGCAGTCACCTGCAGTTTCATAAATCAAAGTTAGAGGCTGACGCAATGAGAATAAGGTCTAAATCTGCAGACAGGAAATCAAACTAGAACCTGGGTTTGCCTTCCACAGAACCAGGAATCAGGACACAGTTTTATGTAATAGCCAAGTTTCAAATGCAGTAAGTCCAGGGAGGCCTCCGTGTTCTAGGGTTCATATCTAAATCCGTCTTTGAAACACAGAAAATGCTTGCCAAGACATTAACAACCAACGGTCTATTCCATCTCTTTTGAACCCAAGAACTAATTATGTTGTTAGCAATCCACATAAGTAAGGCAATCATCTCTGCTGAATTCAGGTCAGAGCAGCAACTGGACACGGTTCCTGGTCCTTGTTGAGCGTAGTGGATTGTAGCTGGGTTGACAAGGTCACTGGTGAGGGGGAGGGGGGGGGGGGTGGAGGCAAACACCTCATTTACGCTTCAGTGTTTTTTAGTCCAAAATTATGCCTGAGCACACATGAATTCATGTTCCTACTCTGCAGATTTTAATTCCCTGCTGTTTTAAAATTCCCAAACCACTTTTTGGCACAACTGAGATCCTACTTTTATTATTACTCCACAATATTAATAAAATGCATGGAGAGTGGAGTGTTGTTTTAATAAAGGCTTTTATTATGGTTCTTTTTACCTGCTGGGCTATAAATAAACATTGAGTATAATTGGTTGAAGTACTAAACCTTACCAGGACTATTAATGTCCGCTTTGAAAGACTGATCTGTGTGCCCTGATGACCCGGGGCCCAGTTGAAGGAGGAAACACGACAACAACTATATATATATTACTAATTTGTATGAGAGCTGTAGTAACTAGATTACACAGAGTGATTGTACATGCAAAAACATGTGAAGAGTTTAAAACTATGATGTGTGAAATGTAGTTAAACAGGCTAAAACTGATCAACTGGGGACATGGGAGAAATCGAAGGATCAGGAGCGGAAATAGTGGATGTGGACCTATAAACACAGATCTTCTTGATCTTGACCATGATATGCAGGTGACCTGTCCATGGTGTACCCCTCCTTTCGCCCAATGTCAAATGGGATTGACTCCAGCTCCCCTCGGGATACTTAAAGAATAAGCGCTAAAGAAGATAGATGGATGGATGGATGGGACTATGGCTGTTGTCAGCACTCCTGTTAAATCCGAAGAGAGACATGGAGGGTGCCCTTCTTCCCCTTTCTCTCACCACGTCTTCTGAGAGTGCAGGTCTTTATTATTCAGCCATGTCTCTCAGAGAGGTTTAGTGGTTTTGTCCTAATTGGGGCAACAGCGTCCAACATTTCCGAGCAGCTCAAAATAAAAAGGGTGAAAGCTGACATTACTGCCATGTACAGTTAGGAGCACATAGTTAATGAAAGCAACAGAAAACTGTTAGTTTCAGGTTTAATTGCACATTACCGAAGCAAAAGATGTAGCTCCAGTACCAGGGAGTGCAGTAGTGACTGGTTAACATGAGGTCTACTGTAAGTCATTTTATATGAATAAGGTCAGAGGTCTAGTAACTGTCATTTACTTTTTCTTTCTTTCTTAGTTAAGAAACCCATTTACCCAGTCCTGTTCTTGGTAGACGTTAGGGAATTGCATGATCTGTGGGCAATGGTAAGTCTTACATTAATAAGGTCACTATGCTTCATACAATGCAGTAAGTAGAATGATCTGCAAGGATTTCCTTTGTAAAAATATCTCACTTGATCGCATAAAGACATTCACTCTCCACGTAGCAACTTGAGACAGCTTAAGAAGATTACCTCCTGTAATCAATACACCGCACAACACAATTGGTATGTTTCTGTGACGGTCTTTTTACCACATGGCACGTTATTAGAATATGATGAATGGATGTGGAGTGATTTCCTCAATACAGTGTATTATTAGCGGATTTAAAGGAGTTGTTGTAACTATCTGTAACAGTTCAAAGCCAGAAAGGAGGATAGCACCTCTCACTGGAGAAAAGCCAGTTATCTCTGTGCATACAAATGTGTGTGTGTTTTTTCTCTCCAACAAATCCTGACAGCAGATTTATTACACCGTTGGAGGAGCTAAAAAAGCACTGGTTTTACTTTCTGTTTCTGGAGGAAATACGCATACTCTTAACAGTCTCTCAATGTAATCACAGATTTTCAATTGTGAACCTTTATTGATCCATACTTTCACACTGGATTCTAACATCCTGTGTGGATTTACACAATGTATTCCTCCCTGTCCCATCAGTTAGTGATAGTTTTGAAGCTGGATACCAACCAGATTTTTTTTCAGAACACCCTTGAGCACCACAGACACTGTGCAGAGTGTAACATTGGCTACAAATAAAATAAAGACCTCAAAATAAAAAGCCTCTGTCGAAAATCATTTAAACCCCATGATCGTTGTGATTCCACCAAGCTGAGATAAACACTGAATTCACACATGGGGGAAATGAGGCACAGAAAGGATAATCTACCAGGAACTTTTGAGGTAAGTTTATTATTTTTTGTTTTCAAAGTATCATGTTAGTAGTATCAAAAAAGACATGCAGACAGATATATATATAAAAAACTCTGTGCAATTGTCCTTCTCCAACAAATGTGACCCAGGAAAACTGTCAACGAATGGGCTGGAAACAACCAGGTAGTGCCCATAAATAATGCACAAACAAATTTCTTGGAATGAGAATTTTCTTGGTAAGAACTGTCTCTGGATTTGTACATTGTGCATCCACAAATAGCCGCAACCTCACACTCTGAGTCTGACATTGAAGAAGGTGCTCATTTTCTCCTGCCTGCATATTTTAGGCAAGTCTGTATAATGTGATACAATGCTGCATCCACACAAACTGTAGCTGCCAAAATGATGATAAACTTTAATCACAACCTCCACAAAACAATTTCAGGTGAGGCTAATGTCCTCATGATGCTGCCATGAATTTATATACACTCTTTCCACGAACCCATATATCCAACTCTTCCTGACTCCACTCAGCTGCTGTAGATACGAGCCAGCGTACACACTCACTTCCCTTGGGACTGTACGTGTCAAGCTGCAACCCATATTCCAAACACTACTGAAGAGATCTCTTGGGAGTTTACATTCTCAGTAGCTTTGAAATTTACTAGACTGTGATATGCATTTAGTGCTTGTTTGCTTATGGACAATACTTATGTTGTGTGCATTGTCAAGGTACCTTTTGTGCATTTCGATGGTAATAATAGCTTGTTTATTTCATTTGAATGTGATAACTTTTGTTGAGTTATCAATTTCTTATTTCAACATGTAGGTTTACATATTTTTGAAGGACAACCAAGTATTAATTGCTTTACTTCTACTTATCATTAGCTTGACATGAGATGTGCAATTGCCAAGTAAATAAAAAATGAAATTCAAATTGCTTTGAGTTTCAATGACAATTAAATATAACTAAACATTTCAGTTCTACAAAGAAAGCAACTGTCTTCCCCTGGATTGTCTCATATTTAAACAAATAATAATTAAATAAGAACTGCATCCTGTTTTCTATCAGGAAATTTCTGTAAAAGTGCATTTAAGATTAATAAATGCAACAACAACACAAATCACTGTCTGGAGACATGCTGCATTTTTGTATCCTGACATTAAAAGACTTGCTGCTTCCTCACATCTTCCCCAAGACCCTTTACCTTTTACCTCCAGAGATTTCTGACCCTGAAAACCTGCCTCTGCCCACTCTGTGTCCAATATAGCACACGGAGTCCAGGGCTAAACATTTGGAAGATGGAAACTATTCTCAGTGGGGAAATGGGAAAAGCAGTGTTTGCCAAACCAGCATCAATATCGTGCATAAAATGTGTAAAGAGGTCACTGAATGTGATTTTTCCATATGCCAAGAAGAAAAAATCTACAACATAGAGAAACCTGAAGAAAGGAGGAAGCATTGATGAGATTCATCCTTTTATCCTATCTAGAGGTGAAATGTTCTAATGCAAGACTAACATCTGCAGAAGGTACCAGTACTTTGTAATATTTCATAAAATATAACCTTCAAATAATTGTTTTTTTAAGTTAGTATGGAGACAGCAGCATGTTGCAAATAATAACAGCTCCAATTGTGTTGTGGCAATAATGACAAAAACAATGAATCACTAAACCATAACACAACCTGACGGACAGTGGTCACAGAATGACACGTTGAAAGATATTTTAAGATGTGTGCTGTGTGTATAATTCTATATATCTTTTTTTTTTAAAGAAAAAACAACCAAATTATGGTATAATGTTATCACTAACAGGGAAGAACAGAAAGCCCAGATGTGCATTTTCCAATTTATGCCAAAATCAAGCCAAACAACCACTCAGAATGTCTATTTAATTCAATTATGGCTCATTTGTATTCATCTCAGCTCTCAAGTTTGTTTTCATTTCGGCTTCTCTCTATTTTACAAAGTAGACTCTGTTTGGAAAGTTAATGCACACCCCCCTCCTATTTCCATCACATTGCTCATTTGTATTTTGGGCTCAAAGCAAACGCACAAAGTGTTTATTATAAAGTGCCAACAATACAAAAGGCAGAAAGAAAAAAGAAAAAAGGTGAGACAGAATTCCATCAATACAATATAACCAAACATGGCAGCTTGCCATCAGAGTGAGAAGAGATGAGGCTTCTGATAACCAGAGATAAGTCAAATTGTGTTTCATGTCGAACCTGCAATGGCCATCGGTTAGGCAAATGAAATGTAAATGATTTCTGTCTTGGGATGCAAAGCGCACACTTTATTACATTATTCATGACACTACTTTGACAACCGTGCCTTTGTAAGGTCCATGATCTACACATCCATGGCTGGTTTTATACTTTCAGGGTTCCACACATCTTGCAGTAATGACTGCTCTCGAAGCCACACCAGTGTAACGCATTGTGACATTGTCTCAGGATTGTATTAAGCTTCTGCAATCAGTAAATCTGATTTGAGTACATGGGTCCATCAATGAAACATAATTTGTCTCTTTCCAGTCTGAGGATGATGAATATTGCCTCTAGAATATTAAATAAAGTATACATGAACTAAATAAAACAACCATCTCAGAAATGACCTCCACACTAGTTCATGTAGGTGTCATCCACACATCTATGACCCTGTGTCAGTCCCTTTCCAACTATTCACTGATTCCCCTCCCTGAAAATAGTTTGATGGAAATTCCCAAGGCCATTCTGCTTCAGGCATTTCATCTCTCCACCATCCACTATAGCTGCCACTGGCCGACTCTACTCTGTTTTCCGAACGGATGTAAACTCTCAGATGCCATTTAAGACAAGGTACCGGCTTAAATGTTCTGGTTTCCTCTGGCTGTTTGTTTCATAGCCCCGGAGCTCTTATGAAAAAAGACCCCAGCAGTAAAAGACCACAGCTGCAATCATCGAATAGACTTCCAATCTCCATGATACCGCAGGAGAATAAAGCCACCTGTCCATTTAATTACAGCATGGCACCAATTGTTCAGTGGTAGATGGTTTTTTTGTGCCTGCTTTGCAAGAAGAGTTGAGCCTCAGCCAGATTTTAAGTTTGGCTGAAAAACTAAAGGAAACAGCCAAGTGCAGTCTGAATAGCCAAGTAACAGCCAGGATGCTGGCTGTGATTCCCTGTTTGATGCTGTTTCAAATACCTATCAACTCACTTCTGCCTGCATGCTCTGAAATGTAAACTCTTACAGTCCATGAACAGTACACACTTTCCTACAGTATGACTCCATCTTTCATTATGAAGTGCATCTGAGTTTCACCTGGAAAGCGTGCACTTGAAACAATCTGTAAATGGCATCAGAAGCACTACAGGCGACACACTCAACCTGATCATTACTGATGTCCTCATGCAAAACCTGCAGTGGGACGATCGTCTGATCAGAGAGCTCTGTCTAGAGACCCCAGAGGATTTGATCTCCAAATGTCCCATTATCACACTGATAAATGTCACACTGATCCTATTCTTGGCCACTGCACCCTTGGTTACAGAGAGGCATGGCGATGGTTGTTGATTAGATAATCAAACATTTTGGTCAAGGCTGAAGTATCTCAACATAAATTTGATCCCCCGGCAAAAAAATATTAAAAGACCTGCTAAGCACGAGCCTGAACCATCGTTCATTGTGAGCATTTCTTTGTGCCTGTGCACTCACTGTTTATGTTGCAGTCCCTTTTTGCTCCTGTCTTTCTTCTTTTGCCACAGAATCCACACTCATAACTCACCTACAGTAGGTTTCACCCTCTCTAAACATGCAAGTAGAGAGAGTTCAGGGTTTGTTTTTCGCCATGTAATTACTTCTCTCATTCTATTTAAATATTGTCACTCAGCTACGCTACCAGGGATTAGCTCATCGCACTGCAGCCAGCTGGCATGGTGAACAACGGACATCCCCTTAGAAACCCAGAGGAGGATACATGGGGGATGCAGAAGAGGAATGAGGCAATGAGGGAAAAGAGCCAGGACTGGAATACAGAGAATGATGAGCATAGATCCCTTCTATAATCAAGGGTAACGTGAGATCACGGGACTAGCACTAGCATCCCTAGTGAGGAATAAGCAGGATTTTCCAGAGTGTAGTGTTACATGTTTTGCAGAGGTATGAGAACAGACCCATACTCTGGGATCTGCAGACTTTCACTTTTACAGAAGGACAAAGGGTTTACTGCAGCAGACGTGTGGTTCAAGACAGATGTACTTTATAATCATGGTTGATTTGGGTATAACATGAAATAAACCAATGACAGGTCATGTTCTGACCAAGTATCAACGACCGTCCTGAGAGATCTGAGTGGGCAACCTTAAGTTTGTCTGTCCACACCTGACATGCAGACCAACTGATGTTTTTAACCAGTTTGAGTCAAACGTTGGTTCTAAAGACAATGTTTGTATGTGTATCTCTGTGAGTCAGAGTGAAAAAGAGAAAGTGAGCTAGCGGAGTTAGGTGGGCTTAATGAATCAATACGCTGATGAAAAGCAATTTTACTCATTTAAAACAATTTGTTTTAAAATGTAATGGTGGTGTTGTAATGTTGGCGATGGCCACAAACAAATCAGCACATGGGCACTGAGAAGAGTGAAAATATGATTGATTCATTGCGAAACTGTTGCGGGATGTTGCAGGACATCAGCTGAGGAGGCTTCCCTCATAAGTGGCCCAGGGCACTTATGTATTCACACAGCAAAAAGTGTGCGTCAACATGTGCCGCCCTCCTAAGTAAGGTCTGAGGGATCAGATCTCAGGACACATTGAGGACGCGTTCGGGTGCTTTCACACATGCACTTAGTGCCGACCACTTGTAATCTGATCAGCCAGGATGGATTGTGAACACCAGGTCTGAAAGAAGTGCTCTCTGAAACTCCCTTTAAATGCCAGATGCACTTACACTTCAGTGAATTGCTACTGTAAAGGCAGAACTGTGAGGTAAATAAGAACGAATAATTCCTTGCAGTGAAAACAGGTTTGTTAACATACCTACTATATGTCTGTTGCCACAATCAGTTGTATAATTAGCCGAAGTCATTTGTCGTTACCTATGCACGTCGCTTAATTCCTCACAGAGCTTGTAGTGGTTCACTTGGATTTTTCTCTGTGTGAAAAATAAACCAAATAAAGGTGGAAAATGTTGCAAGTTAACAAACTCTTCTCCTGGAACCGTCACCTTATCGTGGTGGAGAGGTTTGCGTGTCCCTGTGAACATGAGGGCTGTGTTGTCTGGAGCCTTGTGCTCCTGGTAGGGTCTCTCATGGCAGAGTGGTCTCAGGTGAGGGGCCAGACTAAGAATGGTTCAAAAACCCTCAATGAATATCGATACAAGAGGAGATGGGACCCAGCCCGGAGGAAGCCCGGGGCCCCCGTTTGGAGCTAGGCCCAGACGGAGGGCTCGATGGCGAGCGCCGTACCGTACTCCTGGATAAGGGTTGGACTCTATTCTTCTCCGGAGTTGCCAAGGGCGTGAGGCGCCGGGCGGGTGTGGGGATACTCATAAATCCCCGGCTGAGCGCCGCGGTGTTGGAGTTTACCCCGGTAGACGAGAGGGTCGCCTCCCTGCGCCTAAGGGTTGTAGGGGGGAAAACTCTGACTGTTGTTTGTGCGTATGCACCAAACAGCAGCTCAGAGTACTCGGCCTTCTTGGAGACCCTAAATGGAGTCCTGCATGGGGCTCCAGTAGGGGACTCCGTAGTTCTGCTGGGTGACTTAACGCCCAGGTGGGCAACGATGGAGATACCTGGAGAGGCGTGGTGGGGAGGAACGGCCTCCCTGATCTGAACCCGAGCGGTCGTTTGTTATTGGACTTCTGTGCTAGTCATGGATTATCCAAAACAAACACCATGTTCGAACATAAGGGTGCTCATAAGTGTACCTGGTACCAGAGTACCCTAGGCCGAAGATCAATGATCGATTTTGTGATCATGTCATCTGATCTGAGGCCGCATGTTTTGGACACTCGGGTAAAGAGAGGGGCGGAACTGTCAACCGACCACCATCTGGTTGTGAGTTGGATCAGGGAATGGGGGAAATTTCCGGATAGACCTGGTAAGCCCAAACGAGTAGTGCGGGTGAACTGGGAACGTCTGGAGGAGGCCCCCGTCCTAGGTATCTTCAACTCACACCTCCGGCGGAGTTTTTCTGGCATTCCTGTGGAGGTTGGGGACATTGAGCCGGAGTGGGCGGTGTTCAAAGCCTCCATTGCTGAAGCTGCGGCGGCTAGCTGTGGCCTCAGGGTCTTAGGTTCCTCAAGGGGCGGTAACCCTCGGACACCGTGGTGGACACCGGTGGTCAGGGAAGCCGTCCGATTGAAGAAGGAGGCCTTCCGGGATATGATATCCTGGAGGACTCCTGACGTGGTTGCAGGGTACCGACAGGCCCGAAGGGCTGCAGCTGCTGCCGTGTCGGAGGCTAAGCAGCGGGCGTGGGAGAAGTTTGGAGAGGTCATGGAGAAGGACTTTCGGTCGGCACCAAAGTGTTTCTGGAAGACTATCCGGCACCTCAGGAGGGGGAAACGGGGAACCATCCAAGCTGTGTACAGTAAGGATGGGACTCTGTTGACCTCAACTGAGGAGGTCGTCGGACGTTGGAAGGAACACTTTGAGGAACTCCTGAATCCGAATAACACGCCCTCTATGTTGGAGGCAGAGCTCGAGGTTGATGGTGTTTCGTCGTCAATTTCCCTGGTGGAGGTCACTGAGGTAGTCAAACATCTCCGCAGTGGCAAGGCCCCAGGGATTGATGAGATCCAGCCAGAAATGCTAAAGGCTCTGGGTGTTGAGGGGCTGTCATGGTTGATACGCCTATTCAACATCGCGTGGGAGTTGGGTAGAGTGGCAAACCGGGGTGGTGGTTCCCCTGTTCAAAAAGGGGGACCAGAGAGTGTGTACCAATTATCGGGGTATCACACTTCTCAGCCTCCCTGGTAAAGTCTACTCCAAAGTGCTGGAAAGGAGGGTTCGGCCGATCGTCGAACCTCAGATTGAAGAGGAACAATGCGGTTTTCGCCCCGGACGTGGAACTACGGACCAGCTCTTCACTCTCGCAAGGATCCTGGAGGGGGCCTGGGAGTATGCCCATCCGGTCCACTTGTGTTTTGTGGATCTGGAGAAGGCGTATGACCGGGTCCCCTGGGAGAAACTGTGGGAGGTGCTGCGGGAGTATGGGGTAAGGGGGTCTCTCCTCAGGGCCGTCCAATCCCTGTACTCCCAAAGCGAGAGCTGTGTTCGGGTCCTCGGCGGCCAGTCAGTTTCGTTCTCAGTGGGTGCTGGTCTCCGCCGGGGCTGCGCCTTGTCACCAATCCTGTTTGTGATATACATGGACGGGGTGTCGAGGCGTAGTCGTGGTGGGGAGGGGTTGCAGTTCGGTGGTCTGAGGAACCCTTTTTGCAGATGATGTGGTCCTCATTGGATCATCGGCTTGTGACCTTCAGCACTCACTGGATCGGCTGGCGGCCGAGTGTGAAGCGGCTGGGATGAGGATCAGCACCGCTAAATCTGAGGCCATGACTCTTAGCAGGAAACCGATGGATTGCTTACTCCGGGTAGGAAATGAGTCCTTAACCCAAGTGAAGGAGATCAAGTACCTCGGGGTCTTGTTCGCGAGTGAGGGTACTATGGAGCGTGAGACTGGCCGGAGAATCGGAGCAGCGGGGGCGGTATTGCGTTCGCTTTACCGCACCGTTGTAACGAAAAGAGAGCTGAGCCACAAAGCAAAGCTCTCGATCTACCGGTCGATCTTCGTTCCTATCCTCACCTATGGTCATGAGGGCTGGGTGATGACCGAAAGGACGAGATCGCGGGTACAAGCGGCCGAGATGAGTTTTCTCAGAAGGGTGGCTGGCGTCTCCCTTAGAGATAGGGTGAGAAGCTCAGTCATCCGTGAGGGACTCGGATTAGAGCCGCTGCTCCTTTACTTAGAAAGGAGTCAGCTGAGGTGGTTCGGGCATCTGGTAAGGATGCCCACTGGGCGCCTCCCTTGGGAGGTGTTTCAGGCACGTCCAGTGGGGAGGAGACCTCGGGGAAGACCCAGGACTAGGTGGAGAGATTATATCTCAACACTGGCCTGGGAACGCCTCGGGATCCCCCGTCAGAGCTGGTCAATGTGGCCCGGGAAAGGGAAGTCTGGGGCCCCCTGCTTGAGCTGCTCCCCCCGCGACCCGACCCCGGATAAGCGGATGACGATGAGATGAGATGAGATCTTCTGAGATTGACCAGGGACTTTTTTTTGTTATTTACACTCTCTTCCTCGCACTCTCTTTTTTCTTTACAATCCCTCGAAAGTTATTTTTCAAAAAGCCCAGCTTATAAACACTATATTCGTCCAACTGCACAGGCCTAGCACTGATCTCTATGGGAAACACTCTGGTTTATTTTCTGTCCATGGGCCCAGGAAAAAACAGCGCCGAAATAAGCAATTAATTTTGATAGGACAGCTGACCATGGCCTCCATGACTCCAGTTATAATTAACAACTTAGCATCATAGACTGCAGCATCATGGATAGGCAGTATGGTATAAGATCACAGACTTTGGTTCATTGTGGTTAAGGATACTAGTAGAAGACAGCTCTATTCACAAGAGCACATGAGCCATTTATAGTGGCAGCATACTGTGCATAATATAAATGGAACCTTTTGATGAAGTCAAAATATATTCTATTCAAACTATGTTGAAATACAAATCGTTTACACATAACTTTTGACCATGGCAATTAAAAATGTCTACTTTCTCTTTCATTTACAAACATACAAGAGAGATGTCAAAAAGTTAATAAGGAGCATCCTCTTTTCCAGATTTAGAGATCTAACATTACAAGGAAGCTGGGTGCCAGGTTATTAGGTTTTATTCTAAGAGTTTTTTTAAATGTAAATGTAGTACTAGTCCCTATATTCCAGGGTCAAATCCTTACACAGCTTTGGTGCCAAATATCAGCACTTTTTAAACAGATTTCTTTTACAGCACATTGGCTTAAATTGATTCTTAATGTGATTGAAATGTAGCTTACAGCATAGAACTGTTTCATTTATTTATTTTTAAATAATAATCCATTTTCAGATTTAAGAGAAATGAAGCATTCTGTATTACACACTCACATGTTATGCACCTTACTCTAACCCTAACACTGGGAGAGAGACTTTGACAACATCACATCCCTACTCGGCAGTCACCCTCTGTTCTGATGCACAGCTTACATTCTTCTTTTTCAATTAAGACTTAGGTAATGGGTTCACGACCTCATCTCCACGCTAACAGGAGCATATCTGTAGATTATTGCTGAGCTCTGACCTCAGTGTTGAAATTTGGTTTTAATATGGATTACATGTTTGCATCATGGACATGAGTATAGCGTCTTGAAGAAAAATTGTATTTTCTTTATTCCTATAATGGTTGAAAATGTAGCCACTTGAATCTATCAAGTATGAGAGTGAATTACTCAGTAGAACACAATAGCTATTATCCTCTGAAGCCATGCTTCTCCAAGCTGTAACCAGAAATGGTATCACTTAGGGTAAATTGGAGATACTCTGCAGTAGTAGTGTTCTGATGCTAATGACTCTTAGAGCTTGGGTTTCTTGTGCTGATCGCTATCCTGAATAAGGAGCTACTCTGTCTTTTTATAAAGGTTCCATCACAATAGACCTCGGGCTGACTCCCTGTGACTCTGATAACAACAATGTTGATATCTAATGAAACTTGATCTTTTTTTTAATCTATTGATTATGAGATGTCTTATGAGTTTGTCAGAAAAAACGACAAAGGCTTTGTTATATCCCTCAAATTTATTCGAAGAACTTAATCTACAATGCTCTTTCTATACGTCACCTGCAACGTAACTATGACTAGTCAGAGTTACTGGTCGGAGTTTAATTGTAAATCTGAGACTGGAATTAAATAGTAACAACTGAATTGTAGATATCTATAATGAGGAACCCTATACACACATCAATGGTAAATGCCGTTTAAATATTACTAGTCGATCTATTTACTAATGTCTAAAATTAACGATTTTGAGTCAGAATGATGTTATAAATATCTTTCATAAAAAATCTTAGTAGTCACAATGAAAGTATGACAAATATAATTGACATTGCTATCTGAAGGTGCCTCTGTGTGACAGCTCCAGGCCGACAGGAGGTGAGTCAGTCACTCTCGGCAGAGTCTCTTGTTTCCCAGCAGACAAGCTGCACTGGGCTGAATTCAGGTCTATTTATACAAAACCCAACAGGTTGTTTGTGTGTTTTAGAGTATAACCTCTGTAAACAATCAGAAAACTACATTTTGTTAATTTTTTTCAGTGCGTTGTGTTGATCGCTCTCTTCATTCGGTCTATAGATTTCTCGATCACTGCCACTTTCTCTCAACTCGATAAGTCCAGGAAGCAGGAGTTGTTAAAAGTGTGTGAATACTTTGTATTAAAGCCTTAAAGGAAAACCTGTGCCCATCTGATATCACATGGTACAGTAGGACAACATCACTGAGGTATAAACGTTAAAGTTGTTTGCGATTCGCCAGTAATTTTTCCATTTTTTTCCTCTTGATTCCAGAGTGATGCTGTGCTGCCGTGGATTCACTCATTTTGCAGCTAACTATCTCAGCCGGCTTTTTGACAACCTGTCTCTACTGTATCGTCAGCAGCGATTGTCTCCCCCGTTTTTTCAAATGCTGACTACAGAGGAGACGTGTTGTGAAGTCAACTCACGAGAAGAAAATACCTTTTTCAACTTCTGCAACTAAGTATTAGACAGCAGCAGCCTGGAAGGTGTTGGGATTTTCATGTATGGCCTGTAGTAGTTTCTGAGGGCTGACGTATTTTTTTCCGTTTCCAGAGAAAATGGATTTATTTGGGGAAAGAAGTTCAAAGCGTCTCCCAGAATCTGTCAGCCAAGAATTATATCTGTCAAAGATGATGAGCTCAAAAACACCAAAGTGAGAGAAATGTTCAGTGTCAGAGAAAATAATTATTTGAATGGAATTAAAATGAGAGTTGTCCTTTCCATAGGTGCTAAATCCTGTCGAACAGTATTATTAATCACTTTGTAGGGTTTTGGCATCAGAACAGTGTGAATGCTAATGAATGAACGACTTAATCTGGACCTCATGGATCCTGCTGCCTCTTCTCACTAGCACGAGTAGAAAAGTGCCTCCTAAATTTCTCACAAATAAAAAGGAGGTGCAAAGTGTGCATTGAGATACAAAGCATTGAGAAAAAAAATAAAAATATATATATATTTTCACATTGGACTGTTTTGCCACTGAACATTTCTACGGGAATTTCTGGTGTTAAACTTTAAAGAGTTTGTCCTTGACATAAAGTGTTACCATGATCATGTTATGACAAAAACATGCATCTATGAAGGTTGTAGGTGTACGTGGTGTTATCCCTACTCACATTTTGAATAGAATTGCTTTGGGTAGTTTGGTCATTTTAACAGTTGCAATATTATAGCCTTTACAAGGAGTTTTTAACTGGTTATGTAACAGTCGTATTCTAATATCGCTGCCTCTTAATGACCTTAAACAGCAAATGAGACAATCAGGGAGTAGATTGGCTTTTTAAACTATTCTCAATGTCTGTCGCAGGCACTGATTACCTCCGAAGTCAGACCAAAGATTTAGAGCAGAAACAGAACTGGGCTAAGCGCGAGACTATAGGCTTTGCTACAGCATAAACCATTCAGACCAGTGCTCTCGAGTCTGTTGCTCGCCAACACCAGGTCTGTTATGCAGTGGACATTTCTTAATAACCACCCTGTTGATGCCTACAGCAGCGATTCCAGCGAGGGCGCAGCTCCATATGAACTTTTTGCATATGGCATGTGCACATACTGGGGCTAAACCAAGCTGGTATCTGTCTAGTTTCAGTTTGACACCAGTCAGACACCACAGGGTCTTGATGTCTGTTGTGCATAATAAAATCCAGTCTGTACATTGTTTCTGTGCACATGCTATCCGCATAAAGTTCATATTGAGCTGTACCCTAGATGAAAATGTCTGCAATAGGCATAAACAGAGGTTATTAAGTAAATGTCTAATACAGTTACAAACTAGATGGATGACACCTGAATGAGAATTGCGATATATTACCTCATCGCAATGCACCCTGCAAACAGCTGTGTGTAACGGTGGGGTTTAGTATTCCAGCCAACTTTAAGCCCCTGTCATGCCCTCTGCCTCACCTGCCTACTAGGATGATTACAGATGAGAACCTGGTGTGCTGGAGTAGGGGCCTTGATTGACCAGCTGCTTTTATAAGCTCCACTACTGCTCTCAGTCTGCGCAGGACTATAGACTCAGTTCACGTCAGTTCTAGCTGCCGCTAATCGTAACTATTCAGATTCTGTAACGTCCTGTTAGTCCCGTGTCCTGACTTTGTCTGTCTTCCTGCTCAGGACCAGCTGCTGGATTATTGCCCCGACTCCAGCTCCAGTATTCTGCCTGCCTGCCTACCTACCTGCTTACCTGCCTGTCTACCTGTCTGCTTACTTATTGGACATTCCAATAAAACTCTATTTTGACATTACTTCTGCCTCAGCCTCTATGTTCGAAGCCTGGCCTTATCAGCCCCTATACATTGATTGACATGGTATTGTCTCAGGTGGGAATGTTCCATTTGCACACAAGAGGAAGGGGGGGGGGGTGTATGGATTTCTTGTACCTATATAAATACTCAATGGTTATGTTGTATCAGTTTTACTATTGCTAGAATATTGTCTTTACTGACAATTGGATTAATGTTTTATGAATATCTTGAGTATTTGTTGTGCAAATTAATAATCCTGCGTTAAAGTGTTTATTTTGACAGCCCTAGTTTTAACTGTTAAAAAGTAAGTCTGTTGTTGGAAAGATTCCACTCACCACAATTTTTCACCATTTGGTGACCACCCCATGATTGAGTGATTAAATCTTTCACAAACGTGTTTGCAACATGCCTCAGTAGCTCATAAATCCCAAGGGACAAAACCGTGGGTTTATTACAGGGGTGGGAAAACTTTTTGACTCGCGGGCCACAATGGGTTCTAAAATTTGACAGAGGGGCCGGGCCAGGAACAGATGGATAGAGTGTTTTTGTGAACTAATATAAATGACATGGAAAAATCATTACATGAAAGGATTTGGCTTTTACCAAGTAGCAAAGCACTTATTTGCAAGGCCATTTAACAAAAACTCGCCTTCAGATAAAGGCTTGCTAGCCTTTGCTATTTTGAATGCCCCCCAAAAAACATGCCTTGGTAGATGACTCTTTAATGGCAGTTTGTCTGTGAAAAAAAATGTTGCTGAGTCTGTAAATTACCCATTCTTGCGTTGACTGCTTGCTAGCGTAGGTAGCATGCTTCGTAGCAAAGTGACGGCTGATGTTGTACTCCATGAAAACTGCAACAGTTTCTCGGCATATCAGGCATTCAGCCTACGATTGGACATCATTGAAAAAGTATTTTGTTGTCAACTCCGTGTTAAACACTCGGCACTCATTGTCCACTTTTCGTTTCCATGATCCTCTCATTTTACAGAAGGGCTCACAGGGCAAAGGGACAAAGTGAAGGGAGATCATGTGCCCTTTCGAGCCCTATACACCACACTCCCAGGCAAATTTAATTTAGCTGACGCTTTTATCCAAAGCGACTTGCAATAAGTGCATTCAACCCTGAGGGTTCAAACCCAGAACAACAAGAATCAAGAAAGTATGATTTCTTCAAAAATAAAGCAAAAACTACAAAGTGCTTTAAGTACGTGCCATTTAAGTGCTACTAAATTGTTAGTTTAAAATTTTTTTTTTTTATTATTTGGACAAGTTCGGCGGGCCGGGTTAAAAAAAAGCCGTATACGGCCCATGGGCCGTACTTTGCCCATGTCTGGTTTAATATATCTCTCAGAAATACATTCATCTTTCCACAAAGGACAGTCATTCCTAACGGCTTATTGTAATGTAAATGTGAATACAACTGCTTCATGCTTAATCAGGGACCTTCACATGCTCATATCTTAAGGCCAATATATGCTACTCCATTTTTACAGACACTGACAGATAGGACCGCCCTCTCTGCCGTGGAACGCCCTCTCTGAGCGCCTCGGAGAGCTTCTTGTGCACCTCTGATTTTTCTAACTATCCGTGGGCATGGCGGAGGGCCTAGGGACAGCCCTTGGCTGTGATTGGTCCGCTAACGACAGCATTTCGGAACGACATCATTTCCGGACCTCAAACTTCCGGTTTCATTCCCTGTATCACAATAAACCCAAACACAACTACGATTCTACGATTAATGTGACAAGTGTGTTAAGCCAGTGGAGTTGTCCGGCTGATGGTGGCTGGTTAGAGCACTGCCGGCATATGTGCACGGTCACATACGTTTATAACGAACTTTCATAACGCCGCTAGCGTGCTAGCCACCATGCTAACTGCGGTGGAAACAGCGCACAAACCTGCTTTCACGACATTAATTCCACTGTTTCTCAAACACCGTCAGGTTAGAAGCAAACACTTAGTAGTAGTTAGTATTGGGAGTCCATGCTGACTGTGTGTGGAAGCTGGGGGGGAGCTAGCTGCCTCCGTGTAGCTTCAAGCTGTGGAATTAGCAGCACAGTTCGGAAACAAGACCGGGGAACCACTGCGCTAAGAAACGATTACATCAGCATTTCGACCCGCTGTGTGTCACTTTGTTTTATTTAGTTGCCATCGTAGCCTACACTGTGTGTGAGGAAAGTGGGGAGTAGGTAAATAAACAGCGTGGACTTCTTCTGATTACTCGTGAGGTAGGCTTCTCCAAGCTTGTCTTCCGTTGCGCCACCTACTGTTCTGGCGGTGAATTGTTTTCAGCACCGGAGAACTATAAATGAAAAAGTATCCGTCCGATACGTCCGTTCGTCCTTCCGTTAAGGATTCAGAGTAGCATAGTAGGGCCTCAAGGCAGAGTAGAGCCCACAGACCTGTTTACTGTTAGCAGAATGATGGACAGGCTTAAAGCCAATTTATACTTCTTCATTGAATCCCAAAATGTGGTTAAAAAAAGGTGCAGTTTATTTACAGATTTGTTAAAGGGGAGCTTAAAGTAATTTAGACATTTTTCAACTGTGGACTTTACAGACATGATGGGACTGCAGATAAATGTAACTGTTATGACTTTCACATTGATGTTTCTTACATGGAACTAAATCTGTTTCTCATCTGTTTACAATGGTGATGTACTTGACTCAACAACTTCCATCCATCCATCACCTATACCGCGTGTCCTTTAAAGATCGGGGGAGCTGTAGCCAATCCCGAAAAACTCCAGTGAAACCTACCGCTTTGATGCTCTCATCAAAGAGGAGAACAATAGGCAACATTTCAATGAAAATGTAACTGAAGGAGCACTCTTCTGAGATGGTTGAATGAAGTAATTAAATCTCATTTGTTGATCTCCCCTAAAATGATTTATCCTTCTATCTCACACCTTATTTGTGTATTGCTCAATAGATTGATTATTTGCAAATTAAAGTGTGCCCACCCTTAAAATATTTGTTTTTATTCATTTAAAGACGTCTCTCATTATGCAGGAAAGAAACATTTGACTAAAATCTTAAATGAGAGCAAGACAGATGTGTCGTCCGTAACATTATCCTCACTGCTTCATGCTTGAGAATGGGTCTGGATCCTCTCAGTTATTTCCTATTTTCAAGACAAGATATCTATACACATCAGCCCTCTTGGTTGTTAATGAAAATGCTTTGGCTATGGTCGGTCATCCAATCAAACCCGCCCTATTTTTGATAAAAAGAAGTGATTAACAGACTGCATGAAGAATGAAAATCAGTGCTAATAGAAGAGTGAGCGGACCCATCTGCATGAGTGAATCAGCAGCACCTCTCTGATTGGTCTGGTTCTGAGGCTGCTGCACACTCATTTTCTCATGGTGGTCATTCTGCAGATGGAAGAATAAAAAATCAAGGAATACTGACTCTTATTTCCATGGAACATTTGTGTCTTCTTCTTTTTAAAAGTGTCGAAATTAATTTATATAAAACATGTAGCATTAAACATCTACAGTTTAGAGGCTATACAAAAGTGTAGCCATGTGCACACAGTGTTACCCATAGTATAGGTAACTAAAGACCATTGTGTGGAAAGACTGAATGAGTGCTTCTTTTGACACACTGATCGTGCTTCAAGGAAGAAAAAGGAGTCCTCTTCCTCTCTCTGTGACTCTCTAACACTCTTTTCTTCCTCCTCCTCCTCATCCTCCTCATCCTCCCTCTCCTTCTCCCCCTCCTTCTCCTCCTCGCTGTCTTGCATAGCCCTGACAGATGTCTGACCATGACAGCCTAAAGTGGAGATCTGAAGCTCCACAGCACAAACCTTTTAACTTTATTAAACTGTCACAGACCAATTCTTCATGCAGCTCACAGACGTCAACGGGTGTTGCACGGAGGCGGGGACTGAGAGGGAGCTGAACAGTGGACTGAATCTATGGGGCCAGTTTTGTAGTAGATCTGTTTGAAAATGTGGGCGGAGAGTGGTTTAACTGTATCCCGGGCCACGGGCATGAACGTGTTAAAAGGATATTGAAATGCACAGAGAGACTTGTGGATGTTTACAGAAAACAGCAAATTTGCATTAAGAAGTCTGTGTGTGCATAATCACATTTGTCGTTGTAGGGAGATTACACAAAGCTGTAAATGCATAAATAGACCTGTAAATATATAGACAAATCTGTAAATCCGCACATGGATCTGCAGACACAATTGCTAATTTCAATTTATACATTTTAAATGTTTACACTTAATGTAGTTATACTGCCTGCATACCAATGGCCGACAATTTCGGTTTGGCCGTCATTCAGTTCTTCACGGTCAAAGCTGCATGAGGTGTGAAAGAACGATGATATCCTGGTAAAACTAAGCACCATGAACTATCTGCATCATCATTATGTTGGACTTACATATATGTAAAAAAGATTAGTTGAAATATATTCAAATTAAGTAATGTATTATTATAATTATTATATTTATTGTAATTATTATATTTATTATATTTATTATAATTATTATTTATTCAACTGCTACTGCTTTCAGTAATCACATCATCACATTTATCAATATCTTAGTTTTGTATTATTATTGTAACGACCAGTCTGGTCTCTCTCTCCCCCTCTCTCTCTTCTGCCCTTTTTCTGAATCTTCTCTCCTATCACCCCATTTTTCTCCACTCACCCCAACTGTTCGGCAGGTGGCCGCCCACATGGAGTCTGGTTCTGTTTAGGTTTCCTCCTGTTTAGAGAATATTTTCTCTTGCCACAGTCGCCAGTGCCAGCTGGTTTTGGGAACTGTTGGGTTTCTCTACAATAATGTAAAGTGCCCTGAGGTAACGTATGTTGTAATTTATCGCTATACAAATAAATATGAATTTGATTGAATTGAATAAAGCATGTGTGTGTCCTATAGAAATGATTTTTAAAAATCCCCCTGAAATGTGAGAAAAATAAAATAAACGACTAATTTGAATTCAGGACATAAAGTCTGACTACACACACAGTTACAATCGAGCATTTGAACCCCAACCTGAGAACCTCAAACCTTCCACAGTCTAATTTAAAGTGTTTATGTAGCGAGACAGCGGACATATTCTGTGGAACTACGTGAGGGTAGTAAAAGGAAGAAAATGCAAATATCAGTCACTGAGTCAGAAAGCAGATGTTGGTTGTCCATATATTTGCAAACTGAGCAATTCCCGCATAACAGCATGAATATTTGGTAGTTGTTACCGGGTCATTAGGAAGTGCAATAACGAGTTAAAATGAAAATTTTAACTTGACTAAACAAGAGCATGTTTCTTTTGTTTTCACACATGCAGAGAGAGATGCCACACGAACACTTCTCTGTTGCTGAAGCCTTGAGCGATAATGACTGCAAACTCCGCTCAGATGAAAGTGGTGAAGACAGCGAGGAGGAAAGTTGCCGTTTCAGGCAACGAGTTGATCCCGCTGAGGATGTTTGAGATGAGTAGGTGAATTTTTTTTACATCTGTCAACAGGCTCGGTGCGACACCATGCACAGTGTGATAAATACACAATGGCTTTTTTCTATGTCAGATCATTTATAAACCAGTTAGTGTCTCTTTTATTCCTCATTATGGCTGTTAATAGGAATAAGCAGAGGGATGAAAAGTAGCTTCAGCTGGAGCGTTCACCACCGCGGAGGCATGAACAGCGGTCAAAGAGAGAAGGCAGCATTTTCAATAACTGTCCAAACGCCTATTTTCTCTCAACTTAAAATCCATATGACTTTCAATTGTGATTAGCCTTATGGGGCAAAGAGGGTCACAAGGACATTTCCAGTGATGGACCACTTATATTTGGGAGGGAACCAATTAAATCTTTGTTGATGCCTACTTCATCAACACACATCAGCCACTGGCTTCTAAGACTTGAACTGTAAAACCAGATGGAATTTCAGAAATGACTGAAACCCCTGTGAGTTGCTAACACCAGTGTTTACAAGTCAAAATGTTGACACAGTGTTTTGGCGGGACAGGCCACAGTGTATACAATGAATTGGCGCAAACTGATTATATTTCACCATCAGAGAGGGATTTCCAGGCTGTAATGTCAATTTAGCAAATTGTTTCACTCTTGACACCTTTAGCTATTTTTATAATCTACATCAATTCCCTAAAAGTCTGTCTTTCTGATCGGGGGAAGCATATCTCACAAACGTTTATCTAATCAACTTCACATTTGGGATGAGTATTCTTAGTGGTCCTGAGAACGAAAAGAACTTGAGTCCGAAGATTGTGTCGATTGCTGAACAGAAATAGCCAACATGCAGAAATAACACCAGTCAAGTTAATAATTCAAACTCATATGAACCACACACAAACAATAGTAAATCAATTTCAGTTTAATTTCATTAAAAAAACATTGACTATAAGATCTTCACTGAAGATAAACCAGTAAGGATGGACGCATTCCCCTAACTTCACTCTGTACCAGACACTGTTTAGAAAAGAGCTCTGCACACAAGACCCAGCACACAAACAATAACAAGTGAATCTATATCGTAGAACAGATTGAGGAGGACTCAATAATGACATGGAAAATTTCAGAAGTAGCTTAGAAATATTATTTTTCATTATTTAAATCTGTCCAGTGAGGTCAACAGGGTGACTGACAGACGTCATGGTTACTGAAGTGGATGTGTCAGGCTGGAGTCACTGAAGCCTCGGCAGCAAAGCAACACAGGGCCATGGTTCAAGCTATTAGAACATCACTCCCCACCTACACACTGGGCTGATCTCTCCACTGCATCCAGCTGCTGGATTCAGCTGCATTCCTTGAGTTGACTGAGCAGAGAAGCACAGGCCTTAGCGGCATCCCCAAGGACTAGGAGGGTAAATCTCTGCAGACTTGTTAGCTTGTTCGCTTCCACATCTCCTGTCAGACCTGAGTTTTCCCCACAGATTGAGACCATGGACCATTTTGCCCATGTCTGACTGTGATGTTCTGATGGGTAACTTCACCCTTTATATGGCTCTGTCACAAACCGCCGTCATCTCAACTGGAGAAGCTGCAAAATAGATTATTTTTTAAATAATTTATACGAACATGGGGTAGAGTCCTGTATTAAATCTGTACACAGCATGTGTCTTCTTTAAGAAACAGCATAACATTTACTTTGTGCATGCAGGATTAGATCATTAAGGTGTGGATAATGAATGATGAATGCTGTGCATGATCACACATCTTCCTCACTGATGTGGATTGGTCTTACTAAAAATGTAACTACTAAATTGTGGAAGATTGTTTCTGTTACGGACAGTGATCTGTATGTCCTGTATGTATACGTGTATTGTGTTCTGTCTTGTGTTGTTGTTTTGTCTCCACATCCTAGTTGACTGGTGATGCCTCCAGTGACTGGAAGGGGGAGCTCTCGGGCAGGACGCGCCAGTGAAGTGGCCACAGAAGAAGAAGCATCATGGCCGCTCATCTCACCTGCATCGAATCTTCAAATCACCCCACCTGTTACAGATCTCTCATCAACCCTTCCCCTTTAAATAGTCCTGTGTTTGTTTTGTTGGAGAGAGGAGGCTTTTGTGGTGAGCTGTGGCAGAGCTCTAATTGTTGGGTTTGATGTTTGCTGGTGTATTGAATTAGGTTTACCAGTAGTATTTAAGTTGTAGCAGCCTACTTTTGTTTTGTCTTTTGTCTTTGTCAACTTTGTTTGTTGTGCGCATAGGGACTACAAGGACAGGTAAGATACTCCGGGGTCTACATATCACACACCTAGGTTTACTTCTTGTTAATACCTCAGGTTAGAGTGAGCACCACCCGCTGTACTTTTGGGTGCTAAGCACCTGTAAAGGGGGGGGGGGAGATTTCTTTGTGTTTTTCTTTGGTGCCACTGATAGTCCTTGCTGATCCCTGTGTTGCTTTGTTTAAATAAATATTGTCTTTGTCTAATATCGGGTCTTGTCTTCTGTGTGACTGCACCCTCACTTATTCAAACCTGTTGCATTTATGTTATGTCCTGCTACGAGCCACCAGATGCTTAAGCGCCGCTTCAGCGCCCGGTGTAAACCCGGCGTAATGTGTGAATTTTTTTTTTTCTAAGAGGGAGTGAGGAAGAAACCAAAAAGAAAGTATAATGGATGGCAGCACACTCTCACATATAGAGAGGGGAGTGTTGTTGGTTTGTGTGTGAGGCACAGCATCATGTCTCTGCTGATTATCTTTATCTCCCTCTGACATTCTCTCTGACTCTTGTCCCTTTATTTCCCTGCTTCTTTCCTACACTTTTACTGAAAACTATTCAATCCTTGACATGTAACAACCTCAACATGTGATTCAACCTTTTGTTCTTCTGACGGGTCAAACTATAATAAACTACTCTGCAACATTTTTAAGTGGAATTCCCATATATTTCAACCTAGGCCCCATTAAAGTAACATTTGGAATTGGTCCAGTAGAACGTCTCATTAGCGGCACTGGCTCCTGTGTAATTTAATGGGACAACTGCAAAATGTCCACTTAAAGTTCCTTTTTTCAACGATTAAAGGCTCAAATTGTTACTCTCGCTCTTTCCTACGAGTCTGGCACCATAAAAAATGTTCTGCTCAACTTAAAGTCTCACTCTTGTTCTTGCAGAAAGATGGAGGTGGAAATGTGAGTGAGAGCTGGTGGGCAGAGTTTTCAAATTTGAGTTGAGAAAAAGGAACACTGGTTCAAGTCTGTCTTAATCACTTACCATTGTCTGATATGGAAATGCTTGAGAAGTGGCTAGTGGAGCTAAATGTGAAAGCAAACACTCCTGTCGAAGCACTACGCCTTGCTTACCACTTTGACTTCGATGACTACTGCCTCAGAGGAAAAGAAAAGCTCAACCAGACCAACACTCCCTCAAGAAAAGTGTTGAGCGTAAGAAATTATATTATTGACTTAAGTAACATGTTGCCAGACTCTAAGCAAAGACCCATAATAACATCAACAGTCTTTTGTTGGCAAAAAAAACAGTTTGGTCCATGGTTATTTAATGGACTGGGCAGTTACCCCATACGATTACATTGTAGCCACTGTCACACCTGCTGATGGAGGCAATTTCCTGGAGCCAACTCCCAGACTTTTTTGTAATTACCATTGATATGGCCCAGTTTGAAGAATACTGGAATTCCCATTTAATATTTGTGGATTAATGAGATGATCAGTTATGTCTGATTAGAATGTGGTTCGAACAGTCAACAGAGAAAATAAAAACCTGAGACAGAACCTCTGCTTCCATCTCTTCCCTCTCTCCGTCAACTCTACAATAAAAAGACCAAGTGGTCGACACCTAGTGGAACTATTGTTACAGTCTGTTATTAAAAAACATGTTATTTTAGAGTCAGGAAGAGTAAAGCTGCATTATAGTGATACTACAGTCTACCCTGTGTTAGATGTTCTATTGTTTTGGGTTGTAAAATGAGACTAGAAGCAGATAAGAACTAAATCATGAAAATCTCAGTGATGATGGATGAAGAGCTCGGAAAATGTCACACCTAATAATGAACTATGTTTTTCCATTTAAATTACTGAGGTTGTGCAGGCAGTGAGGAGAGGGCTGACAGATGTATTGCCTCGAAATGTCAGACATTTGGGGAAAAAGAAAGAGAAATACAGAAATGAAGAACTTCATCTATTCTTTACAACAAAGTCTCTCAAACCCTCTGGTCACAAATACAGAGTTTATATTAAGACATCCTCAGATGTCAGTCAGGTCTCACATATCAAAGGAAAAAGCATCAGGTTTAAAGAAAACCTCTCTCCAGTACGTGGGAACATTGAACGTTAAACCAAACAGCCTCAGGCAAAGGACACAGACATAACAGACTCAGAAATAACGGACTCAGTAAAATCATATTCAGACCAAAAAGCCTCAGACAAAGAAGCCTTAGACAAAGTGGACTCAGACAATGAGCATTCTGATAAAACTGACTCAGACAGAACTACGTCAGGCAGAGTGTCCATGAAACCAACCTGCTGATCCATCCTCAGCAGTCAGTTACTTTGCATCTTGCATTGGTTTCCTTTAACTGAGCTGTTTTATTAAAACTCTGAATCTCTCAATGTGGAAGCTGTCAGTATAATATTAATTAGAACGATTCAGTGCATGTGTTTGTCAAATCAGGAAAAGGCGCAATGTCTGTGATAGAAATAGATTTGTCAGGTTTGTTTCAGTCATTGTGTGTTGGTTTCACGGTCTGTAACATTGTTGCCAACAGACTGAACAAATATCAAGTTTCGATATGCAACTTACATCTTGTGTCAGCTTTCGTGGCCACAATTCAGCAGCCACTTCAGCTCTTACAGAATATTTGTATCAGTTTACATTATTGTTAACATGCAAATGCAGGAGCTCATGCGTGTTCACGCGACCAGTTTTATACAAACGTGTGAGAGTCGTTAAAGTAAATTAAACACTTTGTTTCAGTTATCAGAGAGAAAGGGGACTCTGCTCTTACTGAATGGGAGATGTACACAACTGGAAGCCACTCTCTGATTTGCCATGATGCTATTCATTACAACATTCATCCTTGTTCCAGCTTTAGAGTATTAACAAACAGAGACATTTGGAGGGAAGATGAAAAAAGCATGAGAGCGATATGGTGGAGAAAACCCAATCTCTGTTTCCATTTTCTCACATTATAGCTTCTCATGGGCCATTGAGCCATGATAACATCATAATCTAGCATCATAAGCATGGTCAGTAGCTATGAAGGACCAGGGAGGACATCAGGCCTCTCTTTCAAGTATTTCTTTTATATTATATATTTTTCATGTCTTTTCTTTGTCATGTCTCCCTTCTTTCCCCTTCTCATCCAGGAGATTGACATTTCCAACCCTCAGACACATACAAATCCTACAATCTATTTCATCTAATCTGGAGCCATGTCTATATTATGCGATACACTGAGGGTTTGCCAGTCATGTGAGTAGAAATGTCAGGCAGCTTAGACACCACAGAAATGTGAGGACCTCAGACCGGCTCACTAAGTGTCTTCGATATGAAAATGTTCTGTGGCCCTTATCCATTCAAAACTCCATTTGTTTGAAGAAATCAGGTCTTTGAAGATATTGTGTGATTATATAAACATATTGTGACACACAGGGAGGACTGGAGATGACACGGACAGAACTGTGCTGAGAAACCTGAAAAGGTTTTGTGTCGGACATGCACCTGGTCACCACATAAAGAGGCTGAAAAGCAACTGTTTGGTATCTGGCTGTGTTTGGGAGTCCCCGGTGGCATTGACATGTGCAACAGTGGCTCCTGACTCCACGCAGCCAGAGATGCTGACCTGCCGTCCGAGACAGAGCGCTAAGACAGAGAAATACGTGGCCATGTCCGGAGAGACTCTGTGCAGGGGCTGGCTTCCTCTCCTGGCCTGTGGGGAGTGGGGGGTGAGTAGGGCAGGTGGATGGCCACCCGGCCTGAGTTTGGCGATGGGGGTATGTGGGCATGGAGGTGTCTCAGAGAGCAGCTCTACCTGTAGCAGAGGATTAATCAGTGGAGCTAAGGGCTATTTGCAGATTGATTCTCTGGTTGTCCAGAGGGAGACACATGAGAAGAAACACTGAGAGAACCATGGAGAGAAACACGGAGAGAAACACGGAGAGACTGCACGGCTGATCTGAGCTGCCAAGCTGAGACGCCAGCAGGAACGCTGGCAAGTTTAAGTTTGGATTTATGCTGGTGCCTGTTCTGCAATAAAAAGGGGTAAAGCCTGAGTACCTCGTCTTTGCCACACATACAAACTGTGGTAACTATAATAAAAACAGTTATTGAGCATTAAGAGACTTTCAACAAAGTGGAAATTACACTTTTTCTCTTTCAGCTTGATGTTTTAGCAGAAAATATGAAGTTAACAGCCTCAGTATATAGATTATGGCTTATTTGGAAATAACACTTTCCCAATTAATATCTAAATCTAGATTGTGTTCTATGTAACTCTTCCGTTATCAATAGGATGATGACCTGTTTGTGTTGGTGATCTTTAGTCCTGCTCTGCGTTTTCTTACTTCCTTCAATTGCCCATGGGACAGCACATTAAAATTGCCACGTGTCTATTTCTTCCTTATTTTTTCTTTCATGGCATCATAGATATAGATAGATAAGACCTTGCTTTGTCATGCTCTTCATCAGTCCCTCTCCCATACAGAATTATGACAAGGCTCAGTGAAGGACAGCAGCAAATTTGAATACCCCACCCACATAGCATGTTTGGCTCAAGTTGTTTTTAAATTGTCACAACCTTCTCTAGGTTGAACATATTCTACCCACCAGCTTCACTGTTTGTGAAGCAGGTACAGCTGAAAACAGTGTTATAATGGCATCTTCTATGAGCATAAACACTCCTCAGTCATTTTAGTGCAGATTGACCCAGTTATCGAACCCACCATCTGGTAGAGAAAACTAGATTAAATATTCAGCTATTACATTTTAAGTATCTATTATTATTATCCATTTCAGAGCCATTTCTAGGATTAATACCTTTCATCATCATTTTCACATGATAAAATCCAGCGACCCTGGTACCTCGTTGATTTCGGAAATATTAATCTAGAGGTAATTTCGCCTTCTTAGTGGATTTTTTTATGAAAAAGAGCCATATACACGATACAATAAAAGTGAGTACGAGGGTCGAGCCAATTGTCAATCATCAATTAATGGCAGTTATCATGATTCCAGGGTTGTTCTTGAATACAACCTGGTAAATTAATAGAGCAGATCAGTGCACATTTAGGTCAGGTGATGCAATGTGTTTGCAATTGTTCAGCTGGAGAGGAGCTGTCTGAGGGGGAGTTTGGCTCAAAGTCATCTTTAAAGATGAAAACGTTTAGACGAACGTGAGGTGTATGTGAAATTATCTCCTTCAGGATATGAACAGAAAAGCTGAGCTAATTTATGTTATGTTTTAAGCAAGCTAAATCAAGTGCTTCCTTTGGTTAAAAAAACCCGAAACCAAGATATTTGTATCTAGGAACGAAGAAGGGAAGTTGCAACTTGATGCCTGCATGGATTCTAAAGCATTAAAGACTTAAACCCCATGCTAAAAGTATTGGTGTACTTATGGCTTAGGATCTTAATTTAGGTGATTGCATCAAAGCTATAACTACGTTTGCATTTTTGCATCTCAAAATTATTGCTGGTATGACAGATTTTGTGTCTTAACCAGGCTTAGATAAACTTATACATAACTTAATATCCTCGAGACTTGACTATTGCAATGCTTTCCCATTGACCTTCAAAACAAGATCATTATAAGGCATCAACTAAAACAGTGAATATTACTTAAATTCTCAGGTTTTCACACTTAACATTGTGTAGGAGACAATATTGCCAGGGCTCTGACTATATTTCTGAAACGTGACACGTACAGAAGCATAAGAGGTCTGTCAGATCCTGGAATAAGGTGAAATGACACCTGGCCACAGTACGGATCCATACTGGCACCAGCTCACAATGGTTATCAAATCTACCACCATAAGCTGCTTAATAAGGATTTTAAAAAGTGTCTTATTTTCCTGTGCCTTCGCTTAATCACCTAATCCTGCATTCTGATGAGACAATATCTGTTTTATAATTTGTGCTTTAATACTGTTTCTATCATTTGTAATGTTTTATCCATGTAGTGTGTATTATACATATTATTATTTTTGCTTTTATTTCTGTAGAGCACATTGAGTATGAAGCAAAACGAGAGGTCTAATCATCAACTATTTAATTCTGAATGGGACCGATAACAGTCTGCAAAGCACCAGTTATGAGGATTCCCGTATTGAGTTTTGATTAATGTGTATAATTGAGTTTCTTGTTGATGTTTCTTTCCATTTCAAATTGTTTAATTTTTATTGCTCTACAATGCATTGTGCTCTGTCAGTAAAGGATATTCCCTAATGCGACCTATAAATGTAATCTCCCAGACACCATTGGCATACTTCCTTTTTTCACAGTCAGCATTGAGAAAGCATTGCATTGAGAAAACCATTGCTGTGTCCAAGGCAAATACATGCATGTTGGTCCCCAAACCTTCTTTTGCCGTTTTGTGAGCAATGGCTCAAAATGTCCATCGTCCTTATGCTATAGGCCAGAAGACACCTTGTCAGTTTTTCATTAAAAGGCGGCATATATCGTAAATTGTGCATCACAAAACAATTCAGAGGATGGTCAATGCACCTTATGCTATTGGTAGTCTGGCTCTTCCAATTCCTCCTCTCCGCTGCCTAGGCTGTATTTCGACATATGTTCAGTAGCATAGTGAGACAGACGAGTTGAGGCTGTGACACCAGGGATGTACAGGGCCAAATCGAGACCAAGAAGGAGAAAATACAGAGCTTTCTTCTTTCAATGGTTAAGGGAATGGTGAGGTCCCTGGTGAACGTCTGGATGAGCTCTATGTGCCAACTGAGACCCAGTGGCAATGTATTATTATGTGCTTTACAGAAACATGGCTGCAAGAACACATTCTAGAGTCCGACTCCCTCATCAGTCAAACTTCATGCACCAACAGAGCATCCGGCCAGGGAGTCTAAATGTACCACTATTGTAAAGCTGTTTCCATCCCATCATGGCACGTGATCATCAATCCCAATATGGTCATCTCCAGAGACTTCCACATGCTTCTGGTTCAGATGCACTACAAACCTTTGACCAATTCATTCACTGTCTCAATGGAGACATAACATGGAAAAGAAAAAATTGATTTATAGCCTAAAAATTTCCAACATAGATACATTTTGCTCCCCCCTAACTGGCAGACCAAACCACAAGCAGATGCCTCTCTTCCACCTACACACATATTGACCAGCATCGACTTCTGGCCCCAGGAGGCGGTCACAGGAAGCTAATGAGACTGTGCAGGGGTGTTTTTGAGGCCACAGGCTGGAAAAGTACTCAGTGAGCTCAATTCAATATGTCTGTCTGTCTGATACCCATTCACTTTCCTGATTTTCTTTTCACGGTACTCTTGCCATTAAAAGAGGCTATAAAGGTAGAAGTGAGAGGAAAAGGAAATATAGCGCAGCAAGGCAGAGCAGAGTTACTGGAGGAGAGGCAGTGCTCCATCAGTTTGTGAAGTCTAAGCAGCCCCAGTGGGAGCTTTCCACAGCAACCAGCCTCCGTTCACTTTAGTGTTGAATTGATTCCAAGTCCATAGGGACAGCGAGCACTGCCTGGATTGCATTGGACTGCAGCTTGGGGAAGAAGAATATAAAATGGGTAAATGGTAAGTGAAAGATGTCAAAGCAGGACCAACATATAAAACAGACAGCAGATAAATTGAGAGCTGAAACATTGTTCTTTCATACAGTTCTGTCTCGATGCAAAATTGAAAGGTTGACCTCTGACTTTTAATCTCTTTTCCTTCACATTCAGACACAATTTTTCTGTAAACATTTAATAGTTTGAAGAAAAATTGCTTACTCAATTAGGAAGAACTACAAAGACCGTCACAGCCGTATATACAATCATTACAATCATCTTCCTACTCATGTCTTAACGTTTACCGAAGCCGTATTTCAGTTGAAATGGAAAAGATGAGTAAACAATTCTGAGAAACAACAGATACATTCAAAACAAGGCATCACTTAAGAGAGTCTGAAGGCTTCAAAGTAAAGCTTAAACTCTCTCACACTGTGACAGCAATTTTACCATTTGGGCAGTGATTGATTCAAGGAACCACTTCGATGTAAAGAAAGGGCGGGGCCTAACCCGGCAGTGGGTGTGATTTAACCCGGAAGTGGGCTGGTTCAACATAACTTTCTTTTTTAACTTTGAAATTTTTTTATGATTTTTTAATTTTTTTTAAATTTATTCCCACTGTGTGTGTGTGTGTGTGTGTGTGTGTGTGTGTGTGTGTGTGTGTGTGTGTGTGTGTGTGTGTGTGTGTGTGTGTGTGTGTGTGTGTGTGTGTGTGTGTGTGTGTGTGTGTGTGTGTGTGTGTGTGTGTGTGTGTGTGTGTGTGTGTGTGTGTGTGTGTGTGTGTGTGATGCGTGTGTGTGATGCGTGATGCGAGGGACGTTCACTGTCTCCCGGAGAAATGAACACTCTGTGTTTTTAGTATAGAGAGATGTGAATTATATTCGTTCACAAGTCATACAGACTGGTTTTGTTATTTTCACTTTACATTAACACTTAAAGTTTAGTGCAGTGTAATTGTTTGCCGTGATAATTAAATGCCAGTGTGATAATAAATGACAATTTCAAACCATACAAACTGTCATGTTGTACTGTATTTAATAGGTTTACTTTACTGTAAGTGTAAATGTAAAGTGAAAATAACAAAACCAGTCATTATGACTTGTGAACGAATATAATTCACGTCTTTCTATACTTAAAACACAGAGTGTTCATTTCTCCGGGAGACAGTGAACGTCCGTCGCATCTCCAGCGATCCTCTACTGAGCCAATGCAGGTCTCGTGAAAAATGATCCAAAGACTCGTACCCGAAGACCCAGTCGGGAAATGAACGAATCATTTCTGCTTCCTTGACTGAGCCTATGGAACAGTCCCGATGCGCAGTGAACCTGAGTGACTGAGAGACAGAGAGCTGCTCTGTGAGTGCGTGAGCAGAGCCGTGGGTGACGGGAGGAGCGCTGTGACGCTGTGTGAGGATTTTCATTCAGTCCGAGCACAGATAATGACTCCGATTACTCGTATAATAATCGTACTCGGCAAAAGTGCTTTATCCGTACCGGATACTCGTTTCAGCCGAGTATCCGGCTCATCTCTAATAAATACTAAATATAAATTTCTTAAACTGTTTTAATATTGAAGCTCAATCATAAATTGGGTTACAACAAAATCTGCAATGCTGAATGCCTAACCATCATCTTGAAGAGGGACATTATTTTAGGGATAGAGCTAATTTAATCATTGTTTTGTGAAGTGATGTTGATTTAATGGTTTTTTTTTCTGAGGGTCTGTTTTTATCTCCTTTAATGTTTTCACCTAAGGTATTTATTTACTTGTAGCTGACAGAAAACACTACGCTGTTAATTTAATATGAAGTATTTGATTAGGTAAAATGATCTGTATGGTGAATAAATATCTTTCTTAAAGACGGAACCTGCAGACTTGTGTTCACCTCTGAAATTAGTGAGTCAATTTCCATAGCAGACAGTTTGGTTTACGATCATAACCTCATTAATTTAGAACCTTTTACAAAGCTTTAATATGCTTTCTAATATAAATGCAAGTTAGAAAAACATAAAATATAACAACAAAAAGTCATTAAAAAAGCTATACACCAATGTTAAGAATGAGCCATAACATAAAAGTAAGTCTAAAGAATAGATAACATAAAGGAAACTGAGTTTGCCTGCCTGCGGTTTCAGGGAAGTATGGAGTTTCACTTAGTATAAGTTCAAAGCCTGGCAGCAGCGTTTTGTATCTGTGGATGTTTCACCTGCTGATAGCAGATAAAGTCCACTGCAGAAGTCTGGAGTTGCTGACAAAATTTTGGGATTTGTTAAAAGCATTGGTGACCTTGTCTAAGCTTTCAGAGCAAATAAATAAACTGATCTTGGGTGGCTAGCTAAATTGGAAGGAGGGATTTATGATCATGTCTGATTTGGAGACTGTGTAGTACTGCATAGAAATAGAAATCCATGTCATGACTATGCATGTGGGAAATATGTGACAGGAGAGGATACAAGACAGATCCCTGGGGGACCCCTCAAATGAGAGCAGCACAAAAGGAGGATGCCTCTTCAAGCATTGAGTAGGATCAACTCTACAAAGGACTCTGGGATTATTACCCTGTTTAGCAGTCGGTTCTGAAAATAAGTGTCCTTTGCTTCCTGGGTTCCCCTCATGAATCTCACTTTCAGAGTCAGCAGTTGTGTAAAAGTTGCAGTTATTGACTTTTGCCAACACAAATGGTGAATGGTGCCCAAACAAGATTTCAAAAACCAAGTATTAATCGTCATAAGCTAATTGAAAACTTACAGCAACAGTGTTTGCAAAAAACACAACATCCACTTGACACAGAGCAACATGTCTATCCTGTTGACGTTATGTTTCTGGTCACATGACAAATGCAACTTAGGTGACGACTCATCATTGCTCCAGGTGTGGTTAAGAAACTCAAATGCTAGATGCTCGGCTTCTTTTCTAGCCAAAAACTTGCTTCTACTCTCAGCCTGTTTGACTTTCTTCGCTTGGACAATGACCTGGAGAAGGAAGTTGATTCGAGCCACTGGAGACAAACATACCATCTACACAGTAAGAGGCGAAAAATTCAAGTAATTAGCAATTGCAAAACTGCTGTATCACACTGGTAATAACAATATACAAAATTTTGTTTAAACCCATGAACCTGAATAAATTTAATAAATACTGATGCATAGAAGAGAATAATTGGTTTCTGCACTACTTAAATTAAGAAAAAATAACATTGTTGAATAGAATACATTTACTCCACCTCAGCACTGTTGAGCTCTGTAATTCTTTCAGCTGCTGAGAAATCCAATAACTGTTATTTATTTAAACTGGAAGGCCAGAGACATCAAGGCTACCAACAACAGATATGACATGAAACATACCATCTTGCTAGTTCATATAACTGTTGTGCAATAGGAGTAGACTTGACGTTGGCTAATTAATAATAATCATGAAATATGATTATTAAAATAATAAAAATTATCTATCAAAAATAATTAAATTATTAATTGAAGATGATCAGTAATCAAATAACAATAAAACCACTAATGAGAAAATAGGAATTATCAATTAGAAAGTACAAGCTATCAATTAACAATGATAAGGTTATCAACCAAGAATAATGAAAATAATTAGTCCAACACAATAAAATTATCAATTTAAGAATAATACTATCTATATTAATAATTGAGAAAGGGGGGCACCACCCTGGTTTCCCAGGGGCCAACGATGTCAAGCTATAATTATCAGTCTCATAATGATAAATGTCAAAATAATAATGTCAATATTTTAATATTAACGATTACTTAATAAACAGTGAAGGCTTCTAAGTTCGAGCACAGGCGATCATAATCCAGCTGCAATCACATACATATGCACAAATAATCACAGACTACAGATACTTTAATTACAAAAGTATTTATTACAAAGGGGAAATAAAGTTATAATGTTATTCAATGATTTATCATTTTAACAAGCTCCGATATTTCAAAGGTAAACACAGCAGCAGCACTTATCACAATTCAGAAAATACATGGACAACCTGCGGTCTACCTATGTATGTCTGTCTCTATGTGTGTGTGTGTCTGTGTCAAAGTGTCTCTGTGTGTGTGTGTCTATGTGTGTGTGTGTGAAATAAAGTTAGTGTTATTTAATGATTCATCATCTTAACAAACTCCCATATTTCAAAGATAACAACAGCAGCTTATCACAATTTAGAACACGCATGTAACCTCTGGTCCATCTATGTGTCTCTGTGTGTGTGTGTGTCTGTCTGTGTCTATCAATGTGTGTGTGTGTGTGTGTGTGTGTGCGAGAGAGAGAGAGAAAAAGAAAGGGGGTGGCGATGACGCGTAGTGACATCACATCTAAGATGGAGGCCGATCATGATTCGTGGAATCAAGGCCTAAAAACTCTCAAAATGGCGGATTGACTACAAAACAAGATGGCGGAGCCGTTATGAATTTAGAGCCAGGATGGGAGGAGAGAGAGAGCGGAGGCGTGGCAATAATAGACTCAAAATGGTGGGCCGGAGCGCACACTGGTGGTCGTCACATGAATTACACAAAGGAAATTTTAGACAAAGAGAATTCTTATCTCTGCTTGGCTTTGGGGCCGAATGGTTTCCAGATGTGTTCAGCCTCTCTAGGCATAGATTTAACTATGTGACATGACCTGTATTATAAATACAGGTCAGAAGTGTGTATAGGTCGGTTGAGAGAGAGAGAGAGAGAGAGAGAGAGAGAGAGAGAGAGAGAGAGAGAGAGAGAGAGAGAGAGAGAGAGAGAGAGAGAGAGAGAGAGAGAGAGAGAGAGAGAGAGAGAGAGAGAGAGAGAGAGAGAGAGAGAGAGAGAGAGAGAGAGAGAGAGAGAGAGAGAGAGAGAGAGAGAGAGAGAGAGAGAGAGAGAGAGAGAGAGAGAGAGAGAGAGAGAGAGAGAGAGAGAGAGAGAGAGAGAGAGAGAGAGAGAGAGAGAGAGCATGTAAGGAGAGTTCAAAGAAGCTCTTAAAAGTACGCCTGAGATGAGTTAACAGTGATTCACCCCTCAGCCCTCAAGCGAGCGTTGTGGGCCGAGGTTCTGATCGGTGAAATCACTGCAGACTCACACAGACGTTAACAGTGCGGGCGGAGGCGCTTCTCGCGGCCCTATTTACTTGCAACACAAAACATTGCGATCAAGACGGAAACCGGAAGTAGCGGCTCGGAGTAGTGGCCGGCTAAAACAATGGAACACGGAAGTTCCATCAACAAAATACACTCAAGTATTAAATCAACACGCTACATATTAAAACTAACATCTGCCCAGACAACATAAGCCTCTTACTGTGACCGTGATTTCGTGGGTTGCATGCGACTTGGCGCGAATCCCCGGAAGTCCAGTGAACAATGTCTTGGCCTCTCAGGCGAGCTCCCGTGAGCACCGCAGCTGGGCCGGACCGGAGCGGATCAGTCATGCTCCGTGACGGGATGAAGCTTGGTCTTCTTCTGCAGGGATGTGCGGCTGCGTGGAGCCGGTTGAAGATCGTGTGGAAAAAGAATAAAAGTAAAGTCCGTGTGGATAAGGAAACAGTCTGAGCTCGTCCAGCGAGCAATTTCCTGTTTTGGTCTTTCCAAGTTAAAACAGGAAAAGTCCTTTCCAAAATAAAACGTCGACTAAGATGAAAGAATAAATGAATGAAATGAATTGAAATGCATAAAACAAACGTCTAGTCGCCTCCTTAGTTACTGAGTCGTGTGGTTAGACCTCTTGAGGTCAGAAAACAACTTGAGCAGCGTGGAAAAGAAGAGGACAAAGAGAGTCTCTTAAAAATACCGAGTTAACTAGTAGAACCCCGGAGGGGTTCTGTTGTTGCTTGGGCATCTGAGTGAAGAGAGAGATTAAGAGAAAAGCAGTTCCCTCCTTAAGTTGCTGGAACCTCTGGACAGACCCGAAAGGGCCTGATGGGAACGTCAGCATCGGAGGAAAGAGAGAGAAGTTAGTTGCCTCCTTAAGTTGCTGGGTTAACTGGTGGGACCCCGGGGGGGGGGGTCCTGTTGTCACATCAGCATCGGAGTGAAGAGAGTTAGAAGTCTGTGAGTTCAGCCCTTTTAAGTCATGTCTCAGGTGACTCCCCCCTGGGAGGAGGGGTCAGGGGTCAGTGTGGCCCTCCAGCCAATTGAGTTGTCAGGATTTGGCCCCCAGGGGCGGGCTTACCGTGGGGGACCAGGAAGTGACCTGCTGCCACATGGTGATAAGGGCCACATGCTGGATTTTTAAATGTAAGGGGTTTCCCGAGCCTGGCCTAAGGTTTTACAACTCTTTGTTCTAAGTCAGGACTCTACCCCAACAGTCCCCCTTTGACCTGGGAAGTGGGTCGTTACCCAGTTTCCAGGGCACGCTAGGGTCGAGAGTCCAGTGATAATCCATGAGAGGTAATCCTTGAGTGGAGTTGAAGCATTGAAAGTTAGTTCATCATGAGGCAGAGATGCATAAATGTCTTTGAGGCATGGGTCTAAACAGAGAGAGGTAATTGTCTGGGCAGACAGAGGCTAAACATATATTCTAAAACACGGCGCACATTTTCAATTTCACATAATGCTTATCGGCAGTTATTGTTAACATACTGATGAATTTCGGTGAAGAGTGAAATGAAAGAAAAGTGGAAAAAGGAACAGAAGGAAATGTTTGAGTAGGTGCTGGTGTTTAGAGGTAAACATGTGTGTAATCCTGTCAAACCAAAACATTTAGAACGGCGAATCACGTTCTGTTGTTCGCTAATCTGTGAATATATGGTAAATCCTATTTCTAGGTTTGCAAATCTACAGATATTGAAATTTTACTGCCAAGACTGAATTGCCAACTGTACCCGTGAGGGCTGCACAACCGTAGTGGTAACGACTTCAAAATTCCTCACCGAGGTCTAAAGAGTTCACTACCTGAACATACGTTATACAATTTTCTGACAGAGGGTCTAAAGCATGCAGCTATTGATGGAGTGAGTGGTTTGAGCGGTCTTTGTTTTAAAATTGGGATTTCTTCCCCCCCCCTTTCAGATGTGGAGGTGAGAGGGGGTTTCTGGCAGCGCCTCGGTCCTTCCCAGTCATTGAAGTCATCTTTAGGAGTGGAGAAGGAGGGCAACTGCTTCTAGTTTCGCCAACGGGGTTCAGTGTCTGGTCTCTTAGGGGAGCCTGGAGGAACACGTGGCACAATGTCTCTCATTGCTTCATCCACACATCTCCGTATTAATTCCTCTGTGCCAGGATGCATCCCATGTGTTGGATTTCGGTCACCATCACTATACTCCTGGTATTGATGAGGTTTCCTTTGGTTACAGCCCCTACTTCTCTGTGGAGAGGGATTCAGGTGCTGAGGTCGAAACTGTTTGTGGGGCTGGTTGAAATCCTCACCCCCTTGGTTTTGAGGGGCACCCTGTTGGAAGGGTCGTTGTTTCTGGTTCTCTTTGCTGGGGTTCATCCTGGCGTGGGGAAAGTTGTCATCTTCCAGCGCCGGGTCCACATTGAGTTGGACTTGAACTGCCAGAACCACGGTGTCGTCTTCGTTAAACCCTCGGTTGTCTGGGTCGAAGCGATAAATGTCTTTTCAAGGGGCTCTTGCCGCCGGTTGCGGATTTCCTCTCTTTGAGGGGGTGCTGAGTCATCAGTGTCTTTTGACTCGAATGTGCCACGGTACTCATCTTCGTGGCCACCATCTCTTGCACCGGGGTTGGAGGACCATCCAGGACGCGACCGTGAGTCATGGTGCGCCTCTGCCTGAGTGGCAGACTGGGAATCTCTTTCAGCCCTCCAGGACGGATTCCTTCCGTCGTCGTGATGTGGATCAGCATGGCTCCGTGCAGGATGTGTTCCTTCTGGCTGGAGTGGATGCTGCGTGTCCGCTGGACAGGCATTTGATGTTGCCTTATAGCGGTCCCAGGTCACTGCACGTCTAGGGGTTGAGTCCGGCTCCCCCTTTGGTGTTGAGTGGGTCGGAGCGGTGGACTGCTGGGTGTGTCTGGCTCTCCAGAGCAAAGCTCCCTCTGCATGAGGGTTGTGGAGCTGTGCTCGCAGCTGTTCTCCCAGTGTCTCTGCTCTGCTGGCTCCACCGGGAATGACGTCAGCTCCTGGCCCTGTCATCAGGGATCTCAGCTGGAGGGGGGGACAGCTCTGTTTGACTGTGCCCCCCTTTCTGCTGACCTTTGACCTGCGCATGCTCCTGCACCGCCTGGTCCTGTTCTTTGCGGGTCTCGATGATGTGCCGCAGGTGGGAGTTTTTTCTCCTGCTCCGCTCGACATGCTGCTTGCATGGCTCTGAGCGCCTTCGCATGTTCTTGGGTCTGCAGCTCGGCTCTCTGCTGGTAGAGGAGTGTCAGTTGACCCAGAGCATGGGGTATTTTTGGATGCGGGCCAGTGGGGTTGATGAGTGCATGGACAGTTCTTGATCTTACGATCGCAGGTACTTATTTCATACTCACTCAACTCACTCACCGCATCATTAGAAAAAAATTACTCAGACTGGCTACAGTCTCTAATAGGACCTCTGGTCCTGAGGGAGCACTTGCCCCACGGTGTTACATGCTACTCATCTTCTGAGTGCGAAAAGGCACCTGGTGGACTGCTCACGCTTGCTTAGAAAAAGTGGGTAAAACACTTAATTAAAAAAACTACACAACAAGATGCACAGGTGAGCTTCACCCTGTTTCTATAAAGTGTCAATGAAGGATAGCTCGGTGGCTCAATCCTTAAGACCTAGTTGTTCAACAACTAGTCTTCTCAAAACTAGTCTCTCAAATCTAGTTTGTCTCCTTAAGATCAAAAAGCATGCAGAAAATCTCCAATAAAAATTACCAACTACTGAAACGCAGTCAGCAACCAACCAAAGTTACACAAAAGTCTGCTTAGCAAAGGGAATTAAGAATAAAGAAACTTCAAAGAGAAATTAGTTTCGAACCTATGTCTCTCTTCAAAGATTAATCATAATTATTGTGCATTGAGATGACACAACCACTTATATGCTAGAAGCAACCAACCACGGATACACAAGGCACTAGTATACCTGCTTGGGACAGATGCAAAGGGATTACAATAAAAATGTTCAAAGAGAAATAAATTCCTAGAATTATTTTTCTCTTTTCTTAAATTATTTATGATTCTTGTGCCTCGAGAACACAACCACCGATTGCAATCTGCAGCCAATTACGGATACACCAGGCACTGGTATACCGGTTTGGTAAAAGTTCAAATGAATTAAAAATAAAACTTTGCAAAGAAGAATACATTTCCAAAATTATTTTCTTCTTCAACAACGAATCATGATCAATACCAAATGAGAGAAAGCAAAAGTTTTGAAAAAATCTAATTTTCAAAAAAATTTAAATTTTTCAAAAAATTAAATTTCTGGAAAAAAAAGAATCTGGATTATTGTACACAGTATTATGATACAGCTGGAGTTAGATCGCTCACACGGGGCACCATTTATGTTGTGCAATAGGAGTAGACTTGACGTTGGCTAATTAATAATAATCATGAAATATGATTATTAAAATAATAAAAATTATCTATCAAAAATAATTAAATTATTAATTGAAGATGATCAGTAATCAAATAACAATAAAACCACTAATGAGAAAATAGGAATTATCAATTAGAAAGTACAAGCTATCAATTAACAATGATAAGGTTATCAACCAAGAATAATGAAAATAATTAGTCCAACACAATAAAATTATCAATTTAAGAATAATACTATCTATATTAATAATTGAGAAAGGGGGGCACCACCCTGGTTTCCCAGGGGCCAACGATGTCAAGCTATAATTATCAGTCTCATAATGATAAATGTCAAATTAATAATGTCAATATTTTAATATTAACGATTACTTAATAAACAGTGAAGGCTTCTAAGTTCGAGCACAGGCGATCATAATCCAGCTGCAATCACATACAGATGCACAAATAATCACAGACTACAGATACTTTAATTACAAAAGTATTTATTACAAAGGGGAAATAAAGTTATAATGTTATTCAATGATTTATCATTTTAACAAGCTCCGATATTTCAAAGGTAAACACAGCAGCAGCACTTATCACAATTCAGAAAATACATGGACAACCTGCTGTTCTTGTAAATGCTTTTGTCTCGGTGATTAATTCTGAAGTTGCTGCTACGTGTCCCTTCTGTCCACAGAGGGAGACAGTTTTTCATTGTTTTCTAAAGTGTGGGCGGCTCTCCTCACTGTTTCTGTTTCTGACTCACTTGTTTGCTTTGTTTAATGAAGTTTTCTCAGATCAAATGTTCATCCTGGGTTACAAGTACAACAGTAAAGACAAAATAAAATGTCAACTCTTCAATTTTATTTTGGGTCAAGCTATGATGGCGATCTATCTCTCCAGGAGGAAAAAACTTGAAGACTCACTGGATGTAGATGTTATGTGCATCTTCAAACGAATGTTAAAGGCAAGGCTGAAAACTGACCTATCTTTCTTTATTTTGACAAATAATGTACAAGATTTTGAGAAGATGTTTTATGCTCTGTGAAAAAAGATCAGCTGGTGTTTGGTCATATTTTAGATTGAATATTGTTTGGTTTTTATTTTGATGTATCTTGTGTTTTAGAAATTCATTGAGTAAATAAAAGTGGCTTGAAAAATCAAATCTCTCTCTCTCTCTCTCTCTCCATTAGGGAGCTGACGGCTCAGATCAGGTGATTCTGTGGTTGACTCATTTCCTGTGGGAATTGATAGTCACATTTAATCAAATGGCTGGAAACTAATGACTTTAGTGTGGCTCGGGGCGGGGCCGGAGTTCACTGACTCAGGTCAGCATCAGACAGTAAAGATAAGTGAGTGTGGACGTCCCTCCTGGTCAAAACACTTGAAGGGCATCCTAACAGGGAAAATGTCCGTGGCTAGTAACAGGTGCTTGTGTTTAATTCACGTGGGAAAATGATGTTTAAATGCTCCAGCACTCGATGGATCACAGTTAACGAAGGCCCACTGCCAAATAAGCTATGTCACAACATTAAAGAATCAATCCTGATGCCTGGTTTCTGTAAATTCTGACTCTATCTTTCTTACAGCTGTGCTCTTTGCTTGTTTAGGACTCTTAATCTGGGGGTTGAAGCCTTTCTTGCCTTTCTTCATTACAGCAAAGCATGTGCGGTAAGAGGACTTCAGGGAGCTGTTAAAAATGTATGTCTTCTAAAAAACCACCCACCAAGTCAGACAGCAATTATACTTACACAAGAACAGTATCCAGAAGTGTGAAATAATTGCTAAACATTATTTTAGGACTTCAGCTGTTTTAGCATTGAATTGCTCTTCTGCTAGTTTAGAGTATCTAGCCTTCCTAGAAAAAAATACAATTTCTGTAATCAGCAATTATCCCTTCACACAATTGTTACTTCAGAAAACAGACAGTCATTTTTTTCTTATGACAAATAATATTACTTTTGCAATATTTTATTTCAGATAGCTTCAATTACATGTTTGATCATATATACAAGAGATGTGTTATTACAAGGAAATATTTCCCTTTTGATATATCTGCAGTCCAGTTGTAACTTGTCATTATTTTAGATCAGATATCTAAAATGAAAAAACATCCCAGAATATCATTTTGAATATACTTGGTAAAAACACATGGTAACTGGTAAAATCTCACTGTGGATGTCCACAGTTGGCATAATGAGTAATAACAATAGGGTCCTGGCCTCTCTCCAGGTTTCTCACCTATAGACTGTGCATAAATATGAACAACGCCTCTCTACTTGCTCCCACAAACCAGGAATCAAGCCTGTTTCAGATTTTTCTTTCCAAACAGTTGACTGATGCCGTGTGTATACATTTTCAGTCTAGGAGTTAAGACTTTGTCTATTTAGAAATGTCTTCATATCCTGTGTGTTCTCTGCAATCAGATCAGAAATCCTTGCCAGTGTCAGAAAAAAAATATATCTGTAGTAAAACTAGCAATATGAGGGTTGTGGATGATTTCTTGATTCTGAATGCTGATTGTTAGTGCTGCTTGAAGAGTGAATGTGAGTGAAGTGCCAGTGATTTTTGCTTCAAGCTGAAATGAGTAACTGCTTCCCACTACTCCAGGTTTTCAATTTGCTGCTTTTCTTGCTGAAAAACTTCCAACTTGAGCCAAACATTACAGGAAATCCTGACTTACTCCACAAGAGACAAGAGTGAGAGAAGTAAAAAATCAGTTTGAGTTTTCACATGATTGTATATTCACAGTATCAAGACAGAAACAAAATAGAACAATTACATTGGCACTTAGGGGAGTGTATATACCTAAATGATCCAACAGTCCCTTTATGAAACCACATTTAAATTAAATGAATCCATGTTTGTTTTGGACCTGCGCAAATTATACACAATCATACATATATATTATTAGTTTGAAAAATACTCACAATTTTGGAGAAAAAATAGAATGGCTTTGCACCAAAACTTTAATGAATTATTCTGTACGCAATGCCCCACCCAGAATATCAATCACGTCAGTCTCCACAGCCAAGCTGTCAAGCAGATGTTTGAACCTTGGAGTGGCTGACTCTCATCCCGACCGCTTCACACTTGCCTGGAAACACGACTGCGAACCAAATTATCTGCAAAAAAGCGGGGATGCATTTCCTAAGGTTTCCAAGCTGAACACTCTCCCCACTATGGTTGTGCCTTGAAATACTGGCCATGAAAATCATGAACAGAATTGTTGACAAAAAACAACCCTGGCAAAGTCCCATAACCATTGGGAATGTGCTTGAGTCTGTGCCAAGGATATGGACACAGCTTTCACGTTGATTATACAAGGACTGAATGGCTCTTATTATAGGCCCTAGCAGCCCATACTCCTGCAGTACCCCTTACAGTGTTCCCAGAGTGACACAGTCAAATGGCTCCTCCAAATCCACAATACACAGATAGACTGGATGGTCATACTCCTCTAACTAAACAATGGTAAAAAGCTGATCCACACTACCAAAGCCAGAACAGAATCTGCATTGCCTGTACCCTTTGTTTGACAATTGCCCTGAAGGAAACTTTCTTGGGGAGGCTGAAAAATGTGTGTGAGCAAACCATCCAAGTATGTGACCAAGCCCTGCTTTCCCTACTGGAGCAGCTGAATGGCTAGAGTTCGAGGCCAACCATTAGTCTCCCTGAACTCCTTCTCCACCCAAGTGTTTGTTTCCAAGACCACAGGGGCTGCGTCCCTCTTAGCTTTTGGACACCTGTCAGCTACTGCAGCAGACCTCTGTGCCAAACAGGACTGGATGGCTTCCTTCTTCAGCCTTATGGCTTCCCTCATTGCCTGTATCCAAAAGTGGGTTTTACGTTGCTGCTTGCATAGGCAACCTTCAGACCACGTGTCCACTCGGACAACATGTCCCCGACCTCCCACTTGATACACAAAAAAAGTGTTTTGTAGCTGGTAGTTGAAGACCCGACCTACAGGGACCTTTCCCAGATGTTCCCTGCTCACCCTCGCTACTAACTTGGGTTTTCCTGGTTCATTTGACAATGGTAGACAAATCAGCAAACTCCTGATCAAACTCATAGTTGCTAGCTGTTGTCATTGTACATCAGTGTAAATGATAAAGAGAAATGAGTGTAATGACGAAATAAAAACCTTAGTTGAAACATTGTGGGCAAATTTTTTGAAAATGTAAGCACACAAGTCAAAAAGATATACAGATATAACAGGTCTAGTTGTTAATTGACAGTTTTAATTATAATCAAAATGTTATATCTTTAAGTAAAGTCCTCATAAAATCTCCAGCATTTCAGAAGTGGGACAGCCAAAATGTAAACCACTAATATATGGAAAACTCCACTGTCTTGTGTGTAGATGTTTTAACACCCTGTGGACACTGAACCAGCGTTTTCAGAACCTAAGTAGCAACAATGACAGGTTTTAAGGATAAAAAGGTGAAGTGTAAGTGAAATCATCTATCTAGAGACATAACACGTGTCAAGGAGAGAGCGACACATTAGAATACCGTATTTTCCGCACTATAGGGCGCACTGGATTATAAGGCGCACTGTCAATGAATGGTCTATTTTCAATCTTTTTTCATATATAAGGCGCACCTGACTATAAGAGTGCTTTTCCACAGTCTGAAATAACAAGAGTCTCTTCACGAGTGGATTTTGTAAATATTAACTTCTCTGTCTGAAAAGCTGTTGATAGCTATTGACTGGATTTGTTATTTTCCACCTGTGTTCATGTCAAGGTTTTCACATATGCTCTCAATAGTGACAAGTTAAAGATGCAGCAGTGTTCAGAATAAAATATGCTGAACACACTGATTGACACGGAGAACACACAGTGTGTACCGTATTAGTAATGCACCCAAACAGATAATGTGTTCAGAAAAAAAATGTACACACAGAGACAAGTTGTACAATGAGAAACAAAGACTGAAATACGTGACCTCTTAAACCATTATCACCCATTTTCACTCCAGACTTGTTTCCAGAAGGAAAAGTCACTACCGTATTTTCCGCACTATAAGGCGCACTTAAAAGCCTTTAATTTTCTCAAAACGACAGTGCGCCTTATCATCCGGAGCGCCTTATATATGGATTAATTCTGGTTGTGCTTACTGACCTCGAAGCGATTTTGTGTGGTACACGGCGCTCTGTCAAAATGTTTTAGTACAACTTTGGTAAACTACAAAGCCGCACTGCTTGCAGCATTACGGCTACCGTCAGGAGCGTCGCGGAGTAATAAATACTATGGCTCTTCCTCTGGTGCAGCGGGCGCGGGGCTGAGTCGCCTCTGGGGGGCTGTTCAGTGCTGGCTTGTCCTGCTCGTGGTTCTCCCTGGGCGCTATGTCCGGCGGTGAGGCCGTGGTGGCCTTGGGCGGGTGAGCTTTGGGGTGGATGTGGACGTGGTGGTGCTCGGCGTCCTCGCTGCATGAGCGCGCTTCCCGGTGGGGGCGCCCGGACGGAGGCTGTTGTTTCCCAGCGGGACCTAGGTGGTGGTGGCGGCGGCGGTGGTGGCGGGGGACTGACTGACTTTTGTTTCGCTTAATGCAGCTTATAGTCAGGTGCGCCTTATATATGAAAAAAGATCGAAAATAGACCATTCATTGACAGTGCGCCTTATAATCCAGTGCGCCCTATAGTGCGGAAAATACGGTATTCTAATGTGTCGCTCTCTCCTTGACACTTGTGTTATGTCTCTGGATAGATGATTTCACTTACACTTCACCTTTTTATCCTTAAAACCTGTCGTTGTTGCTACTTAGGTTCTGAAAACGCTGGTTCAGTGTCCACAGGGTGTTAATTATTTCTGACCTTTGGTTACTTAAGGTTTTGAACAATGTGTTTCTGCTCTGGGAGTCTCTCTCTTTCTATTTCTCTATCCCTCTCTATTTTTCTATCCCTCTCTCTGAATATGTATATATATAAATATATATATATTGCTCAAAGTTGAAAATACTATTTTAGCCGGACATCAACAACATAACTCCACAGCTCTTAGACCTGATATCACTTGTGAACAGAAACTCAAGATAAGATTTTAAGATCACTAAACACTGACTTCAATAATTATGCTGGAGGGGGTGAAATACAGACAGGGACATTAAATGGTTCTGGGATAAAGGATTTGAAATGCTGAAATATGATATAAATGCTGATAAAAGATAGAATTGATGTCTTTTTAACAGAAGATCTCATCTCCAGTGAAAATGGCAAAATGTCAGAGGCTGAATGAGGTCCAGCAGAGAGAAACAGCTTAGTCCCGCATGGCTGAGAGCAGAGAGACCTGGCATATGAATGAGACATGATCTCACCATGTCGAGGATTCTGCAATATTGACAGTGGTGTTTCTACATAAGGGGCACTGCCCCACCAGATGGCGCTGGTGTGCAGAAAGCTAAATACGGCATATCTGAACTTTGTGGCAAAAATATATTTTATTTTATTTTATATGCAAAAAGCGTGAATGTGTGTGTGAATAAACGAGACTCACAAGCATTATAGTCTTGTTTTGGAGTCATTTGATTCGTGTGTGTTTCTGTCTGTGTGTTTGCTTTGTGAAACGCTTCCCTCTTGCCGTCCGTCTCTGCACTGGGCTTTGTGAAACGCGTTTCGCTTGCCGTACTTCTCTGCTGTGGGCACAACGGGCAAGCGGCAGACCAGTGCCATGGGTGCACCAATCAGCGTGAAGCACACAGGCCACTGTTAACATTGGAAAGTAGTGATTATGCAGATAGGCCCTACGACGTTTCCCAGCAAGCTACTCGACTCCAGCGTCACCCGGAGACAGGCTGACGCTCCGATTCAACGTCACCTGAGCTAACAGGCTACCTCCTCAGTGGACACCACCCGGGTCTGTGGAGAGGTTCACTCACATCGGATGAATAATACGCTTTGAAGTTCAGCTTGTTCTCCCGGTAGAGAGGCTAAATACGTGTGAGCTCCCGTTTCTGAGGTGAGGTTTGTCAAGTTTAGTATTTGTATTTATCTGTAAAAGTAGTGATTCGGTACCTGCTGTACTTGGGTGTTAGCTTAGCTCGGCTAGCCCACATACATGCCTACAGCAGTAATAGCGATGCTAACGGGACCATAGCCTACGGAGTTATTGACCCGACATGAAGCCACATGATCCGGGCCACCCAGCAGAGAGAAGCGTTAGTTTATGAGGATGAGTGTGTTTGGAGAATAAGCTATGAAATACTAATAATGTGGAAGAACTCCACACAGTACATGCATTGTCTTGGTAGTGCACAGTTTAATCCAAAACCATATTCAAAATCAGTAGTTGAATATCCACAGAAAATAAAGATATAAACTTTGTGTAACACTTACTCTACAATAATGCCATATTTTATGTTTCCTATCATTTTATTAGGGATGGCAAGCCTGAAGGACACAGCTGTGCTGACTGTGTTCTGTCTCTTATGGCAAAGAAGAAAAAGAAAACACTGGGTTCTTATCTAAAGTGTATCAAATCAAGAAGCAAAAGATAAACATTGTTCTAATAAGTGTTCATTTGAATATATAATATATAATGAAAATAGAAATAAACTCATTTATCCATGACACTTAGCAATGACTGCCAACTCTAAACAGTTGCAGGCCGTCTTTAGTTAAGGGAGGAAAACACAAAGTGTTGTGCAGATGAAGCTGATGCATGTCGCCTCATGTTGATAATAATAAATTATGCAAGTTATTTGAGCTATGTGTCTGTCTAATCTTTTTACTTTGTTGCAATCATTTTACTTTAATGCTGTATTATAGGCAACATCTTTGTGTTGGGCTGAGCGCTAAAGCATGTGAAATGTATTTGAAAAAGGATTTCTGCTGCCTGCTGGCACTCAAAATGCAGCCCATGGTACCACTGGTCTATATAGGCCTACTGCTTATAATAATCAACTACCTCTATTTTTATGACGGTGACATGACGTCATACAAAATGCCCCACCAGAAATTTCAGGCTAAAATCGCCACTGAATATTGATATCAATAATGGACTATTTTAGCGGCTGTGAGGCCCTGCAGTAGGCTACACAAGACAAGGGAAGAATGCAATGCATCCATATTTCATTAGGATACAGCAGACCTGATGATATAGCTGCTTCCCAGGAACAATATTAAAACAGCAGAGTTCTTGGTTATAGGGCAACACTGGACAGGGATTCTCAAAGGACACTACATGTGATGCTAGAGAACCAGGGATTAACCAATGGCTCAAAGAACAGGCACTAGAGCGATGTAACAAACAACAATGAGGTTGAGCTTCCAGGCAGATCAGACACATCTTCTTACAAACCTGAGCCACAATAATTGATGGGAAATACGTTCTTGTTCTTTCACTGCTGCTTTCTTTTATTTTGACACAGTCAGTAGAAGATCTGGATTTCAAATTGGTAAACTGGTCAATTTCTTGACTGCTGGTCTCTTTCTACTTGGCATATTAATGTTTTTGTAGTTTTATTTGAGCATGTATACAATGCTATACAGAAAGGCATGTCTTTTGTCAATTGCAGGGCAAGAATTCTAAAGTCTGTCAATTAGTCATTTCATTTGTATGGCTGGTCTACTTTGTTTATTAATCAATTGTGATGTCCAGCACAATGTACACTCCAATCTGATCATGACAATGATTTAAACAAGTAAGAGTCCAGACTAATACTGACACACTAATAACTTTTTTAAAATTGTTTATATTCAGCCTTCTCAAAAAAAAGGAAAGGTAGTTTACATTAAATGAAGGATGAGCAATAATGTGAGTCAGTAGATGTTTTGTCCTCCATTCCCCCTAAGCTTCTCCCTATTGAGGAAGGAGATGGAGGAAAACACATTATCACATTATTGCTCATCGTTCTTTTAATTGTGCCACCACACTCCTTATCTGAATATACAGTATATTGAGAATGCTTTACATTGTTCCACAGGGTACAGATGAAAGTAGGAACCAGAGCATAGTGATTCTGAACAGGAGAAAGACTTTGACCAGCAAAGACAAAAGGAGTGCATAGCTAATATATAACAGATACCTCATTTAGATGGACATGGATTGGGTTTGAAAAGTCGGACAACTGTGGATATAATGCCGCAGACCGGTTCACACAACACACTCAAACCACTGCAGACCTCTTTTACCACCCACACAACAATCATGTCGAACAGTACAGAAGTCCACTCCTTGTCTGGCACCCCTATGTATGGCAAAGAATCATTTATTTTTTATCATTTATTATTACAGTGAATGAGATGTTGGTCATATCTCCTGTCACTTGGCTCCACAGATACTCCTCCATACATCAGACCAAACACACATCACACATTTTGATTGGTTAATTTGCAGGCTATATTTGTTATTAAAGCAGCTCAATGTACTTTTTATCTGAAAAGCTTTAGAATAATTTGGATGCTTTGCAAACTTATAATCAGGAGAATGGCATCTCTGTCACTGCCACAACATTCCCGAAACATCTAAGTGCACTTTCTAACTCTGGTGTACCCTGCCAGAACTTTGTATCATGCTTAAATGTAAACGTCACCAACCAACAGCCAAAACAAGCTGAGGTATGAGCTGGAGTGGGCAGCTGTAAGAAAAGTTAAGCATGTAATTATCAGTATACCATGGAAGAGCCAGCAATGAAATGGGAGAGGAAATATTCAGAGGACCGGAAGACAAGAAAAGGAGACCGTGTCCGGGTAATACTGAATTGGCTACAACTCCTTGACAAGAGTTAAAAGAGGCAAAAAAATGAAGGACAGACCAGGTCAATCATCTGGAGAGTATCTCTGGATGATTAACTTGAAGTGGATTTGGCAAAGGGGAAGACACACACTTGAATCCTGTATATGTGCAGAGGATGGTTAAAAAAGGTATGGATGTTTTAATGAGCCATATATTCCAATGCTGCCAATTAGCCACATGCTAATGAAAAAACCTTGAGCACAGTTGAATAGACAATGTGACAAGAAAAACTGGAACATTAGTGGTTTAAACTACAATTTAGTTTCTATATTTTTTAAAGAAATCACATGTTGATGATAGATACTTGAAATAAACTAGTAAAAATTGTACACTGTCCACAGTGAGAGAAGAGAAATTATTTTAATATTTCATCATAAATGAAAGAATACAGTTAAATATAATTTTCTGTTTTACCTCTTTTGTGCCGCACTTCAGAAGCTTGGATCGTTTCCTACTTATAAAATGGACATGAGCTGAATAACTGTCACACTTACTGTGTGAAGCATCAACATCAAATAATGATAAAACATCAAATCAGTTGTACTTAATTTAAGAGGTACTGACAGTTCTGAAGCAATATTTATCAAAAACAATTAGGCCTGATTTATAAAGTAGATGAGTCAGTGCATCAGTGACACATTCAATCTGTGTTTGTGAGGATATTTACACTGAATGACTTCACAACAATGTTTCACAGAGTGCACATTTCCTGATGTTGCATCATCTCACATTCAATTCATCTTATTTTATTCTACTAAACACAGCTAGGCCTTGTTTCCGTTATAATATTGCACACAGACATAGCCTAGATGTTTAAATGGGACAGAGACCGAGGCAGGATTTCTCCCAGTGCTGCTGATGGTCAGTCAGGCTGTGATAGGCGATAACTGTATTTGTGTGGAGGAAAGAAAGAAAGAGAGCGACAGTGGGGCAAAGAGCTCTGCACACAGATCAACAAGGAGTCAACAGTGCCAAACACTAAGTCAGGGATCATTCTGATTATTATGAAAGTATGTCGGACAAATATTGAAAATATATGCTATGTATGTGTATATATATATATATATATATATATATATATATATATATATATAAATATATATATACACACAGCCTATTTGTACAAAACTTGTAGGCTATGCATTATTCCTCAAATGCTATTCATATTATTCTGTCCTTAATATTCTCATTTTCTCCTCAAACTAAATGACTGAGGCTGTTTCTTCCTTTGTCTACCAAAGTTTACTTAGAAAAGACAATCTGAATGCAGCCTAATGGACGTGATGAATGAGACAGAGGCTGAGCAGGACTGATGAAGGTGATGAAGCCCTGAGGCATCTATCCATCACTGCAGGGAGGGAGAGGAAGAGGGAGAAAGAGACGGAGCAGTGTTGACATAAATAAACAAATATCAAGCACAGATTCTAAAAGATGTGAACACCCACATTGTCTGCATGTACACACACTGTATTACATGATTACACCATTAGTCCTACGAGAGACAAACCCTGAGTTTCCTGAAGGGAAGTGAACAATGACAAAATCAATTTCCACATTAGAGACTTATATTAAATATAGTAAACTATACAGCATTCACCTTATCTCCCCTCTTTTCCTCTACAACTCTTTCTCCTCTCATTGTTTCTCTATAGTCAGGCTCCTTCTTTTCGTATCTCCAGTCTGAACACTATATCCTTAGACTGACAGATAACCATAACTAATTTACTTTATGTTGCTACATTAATGTTATTATTTTAACAAAATGCCTGATTATCTATTGGATCAACATTATGAACAACTACCCATTTGATCTGTTCTGTGCTAAACTGTGTGTAAGGATTTGACTTGCACATTATTTACACAGTAGATTAAATTAACAGCTTTTAGTGGTTTAGTTATTCACATGTTAATAAAGGTTCAATGTATTTAAGGTCAGAGCTTTACAGTCTGTCTGTTTACAGATTCACAAAGCCAAGAGATAACACACTAAATCTGGGGATTATGGGGATCCCCACAAAGGAAATTGAAATCATGTTATTAAATATTGTCAAATGGGGCATTTCCTGACATTTTCACTATAATGAATGGATGTGAATGAGAAAAGAAAAAAACTGTGTCTCTTCTCCTTCCTGCTACCAAAATGCATTTGGTAAAGTACGTGACCTTAACAGATTTGGGAGTGGCATTTTAATTTTCACATCACTCCTTGATCTGCACACAGACGAACAGTGTGCTACTCGCGGTTTGACACTATCCAGGCAGTGAGTCTGAGACTGTGATGCGTTACTTTACAGTTAGGTGAGATATTCAGCACCTTGGAGAGTGACCCTGAAAATATCTTATTAAAGTATGTCAGGTAAACATTCATGTCCTCTGAGGATGAATACAATTTAATAACTCTCATGAATGTTTAACCTAAACTATGTCATTAGCTTGCTAGTTAAACCATAGTTCAGCCCTAAACCAAATGTTGAGGGCTCCAGTGAGCTGCAGTCTCTCCCACACACACTGGACACAGACACACAGAGACACACACATGTTGATTTTGTTTTCCTCCTTAATCTACTGAGAGAGTCATATAGTGCAGACACAACTGTTTGTTCATGGCAACCTCTGAAATGACACACCTACAAACAGCCTAAGCTGCATTCAGCGTGTGGGAAAAGAAGGTGACGGTGTCTGTACAAAGTGTGACTGGAAAGAAGCTGTTCTAACTCCGATAACTAATTCAGATGGATTGTCAACTGTGTACTGAACCGTGTCTGTTTCTACACGACAGACGAGAGAAGAACCCTGTGGAAGAACCTGAAGGAAGAGACATGACAGATAAATACCCAGTCCCGGAGACAAATCAGCAAAGGCTACATCAGGACCAAAAGGAACAAATTAGCAATTGTCCAGTGTCACCAAGTGTCCACGTCATCCAAACATCTCTGTTTCTGCCCATCCAGACTAAAATGCTGCCCTTGATTTTTCAAACTTAACTTGCTCAAATTCTGGAGTAGTTTGGACACCATGTGTCTCCGTAGCAGAGTTGATGAAATGTAGTATTATCGATGTAGTCTTCAGACTTCCCTGACTCAAAAAGGTCCAAATGGGTTTTTGGGACTGGGCTGAAAATTAATGAAGCACATATGCTCATTAATCTCTGACTGCCTGGAGGGTGCTAGTTTTAAACAGAAGAGAAATTTCAGACCAACCAGGTCACATCCGACACATGATTTACTCCAGATTCTCTTTAGTTCCGACATTGACGTCGACACCTGAGCTGGTGATTGTCGTGATGGACATTAGTCTCTGTGTACTGAGGCAGCAGCTCCTCTGAAAATTAAATGCAGACTCGCACAAATAACTTGAGACCTATTGGCCCCTCAGCTATACTCCTTACAGTCAAATGGTCAACAAAGGCCAAGCAAGCAGAGCCACTGAGATACTCAGGAAAAATAAAAAAATTTCTGTGGTTTGGCTTTGAAAGAAAATGAGCAGGACCTGAAATGTGCTCTTATATTGATCTGCAACCTTTCTGAGAAAATTCACAAACTAGCAATCGGCTCCTTTCACTGTGAAGCCGGCCTTTTGTGAGTCTGGGACTTCTGTGTGTTGACTCACAAAGAGCAACATTGCTTTCAACTGGAAAAATATATTTTTGATGATCATCTCTGATTCTGTCAGAGCTTTTTAACTTCATATTATAAATGATCAAGTATAGATAGACACGGACAGAGATGGTCTCTTATACCCTCCATCTAAAATACGGACCTTAGCACTGTGTATTTGCTCCATGTAAAAAGTTTTTACATGAGCTTGTTCACACATTAAAAGTAAATGTAACCAATTTAAAACTCTGCTGTTCTGCCAATATCCAAGATTCAGCTTCCTGTTCAGTCGATAGTGACTCTTCTTTGTAATTTACTTTGTATAACCAACATTAATCCATCCAGGCAGGAAACGCAGTTCACACTGTGAATAATTAGATACAAGTCAATGCCATTAGCGAGAATGGAAAATAAGACTTTAAATATATGAGACAAGTATAGTTAACACCGCAGTGAAAGATCTTTACTTTGAAAACTTTCACCGGCTGTTGGTCTTAATTTTAGTGGCTTTGTGTCGGTGGAGAAGCTCCAGAGGGGTTCCATCCTCCGACTGTGTGTTCACCATCTGCTCCAACTGAGAACCAGCAACAAGGAAATCATGATAACTAATGAGAAACGAGTTCATCACAGTAAAAGATCGATCTCGAGCTGTATCGTCGGAATTGAGTGCTAATGATGGAAAACAAGAACAGAAGCAGGCGCATGGTGCAACAAAGTCTTACTTACACCTCAGCCTCATTGGTAGGGATGGGTATCATTTGGTTTTTATCCGATACCGGTTCCTAACCGATACTTTTAAAACGATACCGGTGCCTAAACGGTTCCTGAACCGATACTTTTTTTTTTTAAAGTGTACAAAACGAAGCTTGACGTCATTTAAGAAAGGCTTTTTTATTGCCAAATATATGAACTGTTTAAAGTAGATTATAAATATAAATGAATACAAAAACGTTTTAACTTAAAACTATGAATAATATATGAACTGTTAACAATAGTTTACACTATACTTAAATAAATGAAAATAAATACAAAACACACACACTCTGACTTCGGTGCCTGAGCCAATTGAAGACCGAGGGTCGCTTTTCACTCAGAGACCCCCGTTTCTCCGCGGCTGGGGCTGTCGCAGGCAGGCTTCGCCCCCCCCCAAATGCGGTCGCTTTTATGAAACATTTCTCGGCGTGGTCTTCGTTCCTCCCGGCCCGAGCCTTTCCAAGCCGACCCGGAGCCGGTCGCAGCGTACCGCCACGGAGGAAATGCGCCCGGTGGGGGCCGGCCAGCGCCGGGGAGAGGTCTCGCCAGGAGATCCCCCCCACCCACCCACCTGCACGGGGCGCGGGCAGCGCGGGGACAAGAGTCTGTCCACCGGCAGCCGGGCCCGCGGGGGCCCGGCGGGAGGCACCGCTTCCCGTGAAGGAAGGAGCGGAAGTGTGAGGAGGCGGGACGAGCGGAGACCTCAGGCTTCGATTGGCTCAGGCACCGAAATGAAGCACCGAAATCTCCGTTGCATTTCGGTCCGGGTAGGTACCGGTTGTAATGGCACCGGTTCTCGGTACCCAACCCTACTCATTGGCTGCTTGTGCAACGTGTGACAGCTGCGTCACTTGAGGTTCTGCAATAAGTATAAAAACCTTGTTGAAGGAAAGAATGGATTCAATCAACAGAGACGCTGGAATTCTCTTACTTTGAAACAGGTACAGGAAGTGCACCTGTGGAAATGAAACAGATGAAACAGATGAACATTGAAACAGTGGTGAAAGATCATTTTCACTGACTATTTTCCTTTGGACTGCGCAGTTCAGAGAAAATAGGCGAGACCATCTCTAGAGGTACAGGGTGGCTAACATGAGTCCTGATTAATCATGGAGGTTATGGCCCTGAGTCGTAATTTGTACTTTTTGTGTTTTGGTTAATCGCCATTAAAGCCTCTGCCTAATTCTGTTCACCTATTCTGTTTCCCTCTTCAGTTTCCTGTCATAGGTGCAACTGGCGCTGATTGGATCAGAGGCTGATGTCATCCTGTGTGAAGTGTTCACTGCTGATGTTAGGTTTGCTTACTGGCTTTGTTCGTCTCCTAACAAGACTCTGCTGGGGATTTGATTTGTTGTAGTGATTCTTTTGTCATTGAAGATATTTATTTATTCATGTGTTTTCACAGATGAGAAGCCATCACTGTTCCTAACAATCTTCTCCTTTTAATGGCCCCGAGTAAGTTAAAATCCACCTTATTTTTTGTCTGTTGTGAGGCAAGTTTGAGAAAAAACAGGTTTATTTATTATTTAGGCGGTGTTTACCCTGATGCCTTTTTCTACCAAACCTGTTCAAAACATTTATGGCTTGGACTAAATTCTGCTGTGGCATGGTGGAACCTGGGACAGGACGGTAAGTGTTTGTTATACGCTCAGGTTTCCCCAAGGCTCGGCTCAACAATGGGTATAATGGTGTCAGGTAGAATCCAGTTGCACTTTAGTGGACTGCTGCTATAATGGCGTTGAAGAAGTCTTCATTGCAGTGGAAACTAATCTGCACATGGATAAAGTCAAAGTGTGAGAACAGATGTGTGGAACAAGCAGAGAGTAGTTATGTTGTGCAGCCCTAAAATAACAATGAAATACTACACCACTAAATTCAGACCAGTCACTTTTCATTGCATCATAATAACAATGCTCTAACACTGTACTTGACCGAATCCCATTTAAAGATAAACACACTCATAAATCTGGGCAATAACCCAAAATGTATTAATACTAATAGTTATAACCTCTCACCGATGTTATCTTGGTCATGATGGTTAATTTCGTTAATACTTCCCCCAATGATGGCATTTACGAACTGTTCTGTTTCAGGAAAGTAACCGTCTAATTAATCATAATTTAGTTAAAAGTTGGAAATTGTGATATTGATTTGAAGTCATATGATCCAGCCCTACACACTCACGTTTGCTCAGATGGACCCAGGTGCATGTTCTATTTTAACAGCATTGGTATTGTACGGGACAATAAAAACTGTTGTTGTACTGGAACCAGCTATTAATAGACTTGTGTTGCACTTAGCATGGTTTTAAGTGTCAGGTGGAATATAAAGCCCATTATGTTAAAAAGTGCTGACTGACACAGTATGCTGTGTGCTTGTGTGTATTGTTGCTATATGGCCCTTTTCATCAGGGATGAAAATGATGCTGAAATGAGCTAGCTGCGCTAATGCTGTTAGCAGGGGACACATTAACTTTGAAGAGTTGGTTGGAGCTTTGACACTTTGAGGTTATGCAGGCTGGATGGAGCTGTGGTTCTTAAGGCCAATTTATGCCTCTCCGTTTTTTCTATTACGGACAGATACGACCGCCCTATCCGTCGTGAAACGCCCTCTCCGAATGCTTCGGACAGCTTTTCGTACACGTCTGATTTTTCTAACTATCCGTCTTCATGTTGGAGACCCGACGGACCGCTCTTGGCTGTGATTGGTCCGCGAACGACATCATTTCCGTATGACGTCATTTCCGTATTTCCGGACCTCAAACTTCCTGTTTACTTGTAGCCACAAACACGAACACAACTATGATTCTACGATTAATGTGACGTGTGTGTTAAGCCAGCGGAGTTGTCCGGCTGACGGTGGCTAGTTAGAGCACTGAGGGCATGTGTGCACGGTCACATACGGTTATAACGAGCTTTCAAAACGGCGCTAGCAGGCTAGGCTAGCGGGCTAGGCTAGCCAACATGCTAACTGCGGTGGTAACAGTGCAAGAACCTGCCGTCACGACTTTAATTCCACTTCTATCATGACACTGTTTCTATAATACCGTCAGGTTAGAAGCAAACACTGGATAGTAGTTGTTAGTGCCGGGAGTCCCTGCTGACTCTGGGGGGGAGCTAGCTCCGGGTAGCTTCTAGCTACATGTAGCCTCAAGCAGATTCAAGCTGTGGAATCAGCAACACAGTTCGGAAACAAGACCGGGGAACCGCTGCGCTAAGAAACGATTACATCAGCATCTTGACCTGCTGGGTGTCACTTTATTTAGTTCTGTTAGTTGCCATGGTTCAGTGTGTGGGAGGAAAGCAGGGAGGAGATGAAATAAACAAACGTGGACTTCTTCTACGCCAGATGGGGTAGGCTTCTCTGAGCTCGTCTTCCGTTGCGCCACCTATGGGTTTGGCGGGGAATTGTTTTTAGACGGATAGTCGTCGGAGAAGTAAAAATCAAAAAGACACTTTGCCCCCTGCTGAGACCTCTCCGAGAAACGGATACGTAGAAGTATATAAGAGCCTTTATTCATTTACGTGTGTGTGTGTGTGTGTGTGTGTGTGTGTGTGTGTGTGTCTGTCTGTCTGTCTGTCTGTCTGTCTGTCTGTCTGTCTGTCTGTCTGTCTGTCTGTCTGTCTGTCTGTCTGTCTGTCTGTCTGTCTGTCTGTCTGTCTGTCTGTCTGTCTGTCTGTCTGTCTGTCTGTCTGTCTGTCTGTCTGTCTGTCTGTCTGTCTGTCTGTCTGTTCTCACTCTAAGCCTAAGATCATATTTTCATCATTACAATTTTAAACAAAGGAGAAAAAGTGTCATTATTGAGGTGTGAAGCTAGACTGCAAGATCTGAACTATTTGATCTGTAACTGTTTCAGTGTCGCATTTGAGGGTGGCTGCTGAGGGGTAGAGTGGTCGTCCTCAACCAGAAGGTCGGTGGTTTGATCCCAGCCTTCCCCATCTCAATGCAGAAGTGTACTTTGGACCCCTAATGGCACCTCATAGAAAAAAGTGCTGCCCATAGATGCACTGTATGCATGTGTGTGTGAATGGTTGAATGGCTAAACTGTACTATAAAGCACTTTGAGTGGTCATCAAGACTAGAAAAGTGCTATATAAATACAGACTTTTTGTTTTAATAACAAAAATCTTTTTCTGCTCTTGTGCAGTTGAATCATTTCATGGAAGAGAAACGGTACAGTGTATGGGATAAATATGTCAACCTCTGCTATTGAAAAAAAGGCTTTGAAAGGTTGATATCTAATCTCCGCAAAACTGTTTCTCAAACATATTTATGAGTTCAAGCTTGCAATTGTGTGGGCAAATCTCTGTGAAGTGGGCGTTGTAATCTCAACTGTGGAATAACAGACTGCAATAGGTGCGCAGGTGTAAATCAGCAAAGTGTTTGCCCTTTCAAAAGTTTCAATGTTTCAGAACTGTCTCTCTTTCCAATGTACCTGCACCAGTTTTCAGATCACAATTTACCTGGAAAACAGATATATACAGTGGGAGAAAAGTGGGAAATGTGTAACTAACTGTTGTGTAATGTGTAAATAACCCTGACCTTAAAAAGAGTGCTGCAGTTACGAAGAAGGAAACTTCAAATACAATAAAATGTTTGCAGAGAATCTTTTTTCCAGCCCATCAAAACATTATTTAAGGCTTTAATCTTTTCTTTAAGCTTTCAAACTTCAGTTTCAACCTTTCAAAGCCTTTTTTCAGTTTTAAAATATGGTATTATATTTATCCCATGATAATTCCCATATCCCATGTCTGTGGATCGACAGCTATTATTACAGTGAATTTCCTGACTGTCACTCATTTACTTTGTATTAGAAAAGTGATCCCCTCATGGCTAAGAGTTTGTGAGAAGATTGACAGAACGGAGTCTGCAGAGATGAACTGATGAGAGTCAGGCTGTGGACTGACAGCTCATGTGCAGACCTGTCTAACAAGAGAGTACAGAGACCATCAATCCACTGAGCTGCACCTGAACGCACCACTGACCACGGACCAAAGCAGCTAATGATCCACAGTCACAGTGAAGAGCGGGAACATGGTCGTCATTCAGTTGCCCTGTTAATTGTGCGTCACAGAGAATCCATTACTGTGCTGTTAGCAGTGATGCAGCATGATAGCAAACAGCTGTTTTGACCGTGACTGACATTGCTCCGATGTCACACTGATGATCTTCACAACACATGAGATCAACTCTGATTCATGAGTCGTCACTGACAACAGCATCAGTGTAGTTGTTTGGCTCGGAGAATAAAATAATCGAGATAAATGTATAATATGGGAAGAAGAAGAAGAAGAAGAAGATACACTTTATTAATCCCACACACATGCACAAACATGCGAAGACACACTCATGCATTGGGGAAATTAGTCCTCTGCATTTCACCCATCTGGTGCAGGACACACTGCAGAGCAGAGCAGTGGGCTGCCAGGTACGGCGCCCGGGGAGCAGATGTTGGGGGAGTAAGGTGTCTTGCTCAGGGGCACTAGACAGGGTAGGGAGAAGAGTCTTTTTGAACTTTGGACAGGTCCAGGTTCGTTACACCATCCAGGCAAGTTTCCGCCGAAACTCCGAGGAGACGAACCGTGGAGTCGAACCAGCATCGAACCAGAGACCCCTTCTCTGCCAGTAGTCAAAGTTTTCTGCCACTAGTCCACCGCCTTCAGTATTCATGATTGAAAATCAACAATTACTATATATTATATCACCTCAATATTAACAGCTATGTACCACTTCAGATTGTCCAAACATTTCCTTGTTCTTTCATTCTCATATTCACACTTTCCCTGTTAGTTAGTTTCCTCATTGTCTACCAAATGGAGTCTACCAGTCAGTGAAGGCCCCATTCATTATGCTATCAGTCTAAACAATGTCTCATTAATGCTCTTCAACACTCTGACGGAAGCACTTGATCATTAAGGTCTTCTGTTGTCTCTTATAAATCATTTTCCATGTCGTGCAAAGAAAATAAATCACAGTGAGACACACACGTCAGCGGAGACTCGGTTTAATTTGGAGACGATCTCTCCAAATTAAACCAAGCACCATGCAGGAGATACTGCTGGGAGCAATATGTCTCCACTGCAGGTGAACGGACTGTAACCAAGCTCACACACATCAGAGAGATGTGACACAAACATAATGCGACACAGTCAGTGACAAAACCACAAGATTGTGTGGTAAAGAAAAACCATCGGCACTAACTGAACAATGATATACAACAACAGGACACGCACACAGGGGGAGTGAGAGAAAAAAAGACCCAAAAGGTGCCGTTCTAGAATCAAACTATTACAGGGGGGGGGGGGGGAGAGAGAGAGAGGGCTTGCATAACTTGTCATCTTCAACAAGTTTTACGACTTTAAAGATTTTCATGTTTGAATAACAACTGCAATGGAAATAGGCTGAGTGTCATTAAGTTAACCTGCCGTTAGCACCCTGTGGTTATGGCTTCATTATGCAACCAGTGCAGTTTCAGAATGTGTTATTGTGACAGGCCCACCTTGATACTTTTAATAATGCATCAGGTATGAGGTTTCCTTGCACAGTTTACAGCTTTAGTTCTCTGAGACTTTATTTCATATCCAAGAAAAACTGGTGTTGTACTATGTGCATTTCTGTATTTTGTGAATTGTCTTGTTACCAAAACATTTACCTGTAAAACAATGGAAACTATGAATGTGTTGCGTTGCATCTCATTGTAAGTGGTGCGCCTACATTTTGTGCTAGTGCACCTGAAATGTTCAGTTAGGAGCAGCAGTGCCAAGTGGACTAAGTTAGTCTGGAGCCATTATTTATAATGTATGTGTTCATTATTCAATGCCAACATTTAATTCATATAAATAAATATTTGTGTAGAGCATTTAAAATCCTATTAGGTTAAACAAGAAATAACATCTCTGTTTTCGATTAAAACAGCGTGTGATGCAATAGTTACCCAGCAGTGAATTTGTACCCAGATTTAATATTCCAACAGGGTGCAGGGAATCAGTGAAGGTGAAACAGTATTTGTCATTAACCTCTCCTTCTCTGTCGTCTCTCCTCTTTCATTCTCTCCATCTCTCTAACTTTGCTCCTTATCTCTTCTCTGCCTGAATAAGTGTGTGAGTGTGTGTGTGTGTGTGTGTGTGTGTGTGTGTGTGTGTGTGTGTGTGTGTGTGTGTGTGTGTGTGTGTGTGTGTGTGTGTGTGTGTGTGTGTGTGTGTGTGTGTGTGTGAGACTGACCTGACATCATCAGTGTCCACTTTATTAAACCATGACTCCTGAACCACAGGGATACAATCTACTTTAGCCCTTTACATCATCTCTGACAACAACCACCACACATTTCTCTCACTCCTCACTGGTCGTACTTCTCCTCACGCTTTACTCACACTGTGCACGCTGCTTCCTGTTCGAACTAAAGACGTCACATGACTTATGTCGTACAGAATGACATGTCGCTAAGCTGCACATGAGGATGTGTAAAATCTGTCTCTGCCAACACTCTGCGCTACACACACACACACACACACACACACTGCGCTGAGGTATGACCTCGTCACTGTGATGACAACACACCTCCACTTGTTCTGTTCTGCTTCACCTCAGCTGGAAGAAACCAATGAGTTTATATAAGATGGACGACTTGACATATGATGGCTGGTTGCAGTATTAGTTACAAATCCTGCCTCCTCAGTATAGTGTGGTTACTGTGATGGCCCAGCCTGTGAGCAGTGCCCCACATGGCTGAGAACAGCCAAACAAAGGCAATCCAGAGGCGTGGTGTTGGATGGGCGGTACTACCCCAGAGGATCCTCAAAGGGAACTCCTCCCCTCCCAGGTGTCTCTGATTGCCCCTCACAGGTGGAGTGAATCACTAGGCAATCAGGAGCCATCTTAAAAACCTCAACCAGAGGATCCAGAAGGTCTTGAGCTACAGAGGAGTGAAAACCAGACGCTTTCCCAGACAGTCTCGAGGTAAGAGGCCAGCGACCTGCCTTTTGTTTTATGAAGAGGATTAATTGCTGTCTCTCTCTCATTGGAACAGGAAGAGGCTGACAGAGCCCCAGATGCCAACTGCCAGACCGGTGAAGCTTTTTGAGTTACCTTTATGCGCCCTCCTCCCTTTTTCCCCTAAGTTTATAAATAAAAGCCTAAGTTATATTCACCACAACCCCTGCTTCTAACTGCTCTTTTCCAGTTTGTGTACCCACTGTTTACCCTTGCAAGGCCAGGCTCCCACATTACCTCACCCAATGTGTTCGGACCAAAATATGGCTGGGCTTTGTACTGGATTTATTAAACAGCATATGCCAGTAAATGAGGAAACCAATGTAATTTTAGAACCTGTTGCTTGTTGGGGTAGAACTTTTTTCTCTGGCTCAGTCTCTTTCTGATGGACAATTTCAGCCTGAGACACACTCAACTCCTTTAAAAAAATTTTTTATGACAACTGTGGCATTTTTTGTGAAAATCTAATTCTATAAAACCAGGGAGCCATGTTCGACAGCTGAGACTCACTCAAAATTGATCAAGTATGTGTTTCACCTTGATACTGTGGCTCCACTCCATGATTACTACTGCGCAGGTTCTGGCTATAAATGTCACCACCGGTATCCAGGATATTATGGCCAGACAGCTATGAAACCACAAATTTTTATTAACAGATGAGAAAGTCGATGCACACTTTGACGTCACTTTTACACTTTTTGTACCTCAGTGATGTCAGCAGAAAACATACATGTGGCGTAAACTGTATAATAAATATATGAATTATTAAAAACACCTCAGCCAACGAGGACAACACATCACATGTAGGAGCCGACTGTCATATACCACATGTGTGATCATATGACCGGTCAGGCCACCAGTAACAGCAATGCTTCACCCAGAGTCAGTGCTGTGAAGCAGCAACATGCAGAGAGCTGGGCTCCACACAAACAACAAAGCACGTCAGGGAACATGATCAGAGAAAAGATGAAATCCATCTCATACAGAACCAACAAGTGGGCTCCATTGAACACAAAACCACAGCGAGAGCAGCACAGGGACTTTGTAACAGAACTGTACATCAGCAGTTTCTCATTGGACTGCATTCAGAGGGAGATGTGACAGAGGCTGATGGAAACACAGTATCACAGAGACACAGGGAGGAAGAGAGTTGGATTATTTAAAGCTCAAGGCTCCATCTTTGTGTGTCTGTGGTGTGCGATCAGCTCAGCAAAGAGCCAAAGTGTCGTTCATAGAAATGTGACGTTTTTGTCTGAAGGGTAAAGAGCAGGAATCACGATATGGTTATTTTCACTCACGATAAGTAACTGAGTAAAGGTTAGCACAGACTGTTTTCTATCAGTGCAGCACAAGGCTCACTCACAGGACTGACAACAGCTCAGAGATTATAGAGAGAAATGACACGCTCCTCACACTCTGCTCTTGACTGTAGATTCAAATGCTGCAGGTGAGTTTTCATCGATCGGACTCGACCCACAAATCTGTGCTTAACATGGACGAGCTGCTGTTTACACACAGACACCGTAAAGCTGCTGTGTGACTGAATGTAAAGTCTTACTGTTTCTTCAGAAGTCCAGTGAACAGGTCAGCAGATGGTGTCAGGAAACACACGCACACAGACACACACAGAGCAGGCCACTCTTACCTGAAACAGAGAAACAAAGCAGAGCAGATTGTAAATGAGACGTTCATCACATGTTTACTGTCTAATCCGTTCAGCACACAACACACAGTGTCCCCACTTCACATTCTGCTGATCTGTGTCTTTTAAGCAGCCTCCAGACACTAATTTACATCGTAAAGTAGAAATGATCCTGCTCTCAAAATCGTTCTAAACAAATGAGAAGATGAAGGAAACAATCTGAGGTGTGATTCATCCCCTCTGAGAGGAACACTTCTGTTGGCAACTGCTCCTCACTGGTCACTCTGTGTCTCTTTATCACATCCTTAATGTCACAGGGGAAATCTGAAGAGGATTAGAGGAGAAGCCGCAAAGGAAACTGACCCGAAACCAGCCCCTCCACTGTTAGGTCACTTATTATAGATCCAACAGTGTGTGTATAAGAGCAGAATGTGGAGACCATCACAGAAAGATGATGAGGTTATAGAAACAACAACCTGTCAGTCACATTTCTAATCATCAAAAATCTTCAAAATCAGCAACAAAGCAGGCATCTGCTACGGGAATGTGATGGGTAATGCACTTAGAATTCACATTATTTATATTTATGTGTTGTATGTGTGAGTGTGTGTGTGTGTGTGTGGGGGGGGGGGGGTTGTATATATATATATATATTAATTGGTAATACTGTGTTATGTCATTCAAATAAAATTGAGGTCTGATATTTTACAGTTTAACCATGACCATTAATATGAATAACTATAAATAGACACTCATCCAAACAAATATATTGAACTTGACAATAATATTGATATGATGTTTATTAGGTATAATATAAAGATATATACACATCATTGGTACACTGTATTCTGTAAAATAAAAGTTTTCATACAATTGAATAGCAGCAAAATAAATATCAATGTCCATACATCAGTCAAAAGCTCATATCCTGGAGAGTTCAAAGGCACCTGGGGGGTTTGACATCGGACAAAACCAAACTGAACCAAACCACAAAACCAATCGTCAAAACAACTCAATCCACATCTTTCACTCTTTAAAATTATTAAGAAGGTGTATACTCTGCAATATATATATATATATATATATATATTTGTATTGCCTGGAAGTGTTATTGGCATCAGGCCCTAAAAATCCACATATCTCTGGCCAAGGCTGTCCATCGTCTAGGACTCCAGTGTTTCCTCCAGACATCTCTCATCAGAGGTGAAGACTGATGAACACAGTATTTATTTCATGTTTGAATCCTTAAGTTAACCTGATGAGAGAGAACAGGATGATAGAAAATAATCAACATTTGACCAAATGGAGTTCACATCTCTTCACCTCTAGTCAAATAACACCCAGTCGTTGAATAATCATTAGAGTACCGTTTAGAATTGCCATGGTGATGGAACTCATCAGTTAAAGCTACAAAGCAATAAACATCCCACTGAATCAAGGAAACAAGCAAGAATCCATAAGTACAGCATTGAAATTGAGACTGTAGCTTGAACAGCAGTTGTGCTCTTGTCATGGGACAACAGTTACAAACCATGATACCAGGAGGGACAAATAACAAATTAACAATCATAATAATTATTCATCAGTGCAGCATCAATTATAGTGCTGACACGTCTTTAATGAAATGTTTTGGAAACGTTTGGATTGTAATGGAAGAAAACATCATGTAAACCTCTGACACATACACAACTGCACAGGTGGAAGAAGAAGAGCTTTTCCTCTCTGACACTCTGACGCCGGCTTCACACCGGACGCGTAAGCGTCCTGAAGCGTCGCGTAGATCCCTAGCATGCCGGGGCCAGGCTGCACACCGGACAGGCTGAACTCCGCGGCGGTCATCCTGCGATTCCTCTCCGTGATCACACATACAGCTGATATTTGTCATTAACTGAAACGGTGTCCCAGCATTTGTCCTTTTTAATGTTGTCTTTAAACAACACGGCCGAGGATCGTACAGCTCACTGTACTACTTCTCCACTTCAATTATTAATTTAATGTCATCCATCTTCAAGAACTTCTCCGCTGTTTGCTCCGTTCAATGTCGGGTGTCGAGGGTAAATTACGTATTCTCCACTCAAGCCTATGTGGAGAGTACGTAGACACACACACACACACACACACCCCCTCTCTCTTTCTATCTTTATGACTGCTTGTGTGTCTGTATGGAGGGGCAGAGGGGGACATTTAATAATGTGATTGGTAAAATTGGTAAAATTAAAACTCCAGGACAACAGAAGGGGAATACAAACTATGGGATGCATATTTTATCATTTATATCATATAAAATATGTCCCCAATATCGTTTAAAAAAAATTTTTCACTGTGTTTCCCGGAGCGTTACGCTCGCGTCAAGCGCAAAAAATAGACTCGACGCCGAAACGATCGCTGCACGACGCGAAGCAGTTTTGGTGCAGCGCTGCACTTCAGCGTCCGGTGTGGCCGGCACAAGGGATTAACATGGGAGTGGATGGGAGCCAGCTGTTATTTAAGGCTTGGCGGTGCGCTTACGCGACGCCAACGCGACGCTAACGCGTCCGGTGTGTGGCCGGCCTGAGGCTACAAAGACTTGCTGATGCCTTCAGGCTCCTCTGGTTCATTACAACTGTTGCTTCTTCAGACAAAATGAGGGACAAGACAACAGGATGTCTGCCTGCTGCCTGATGCTGCCTTCACACCAAATGCCACAAAAAGAAATGTGATGGTATTACATACAAAGTCAATGCAAAGATGCGAAAAGAAGCATCTTTCAGTGTCTTTCAGTGTCTTTCAGTGTCTTTCAGTGTCTTTCAGCTGCTGAAACAACTGTCATCCAGATTATAGTGTAAATCTGCAACTGCAATGTCCTTATCTATAATAGTATAATCTTGGTATTTATCTAAAGGTAATACATGAGGTTTCTGCAGAGGTGTTACTGGGTCAGAGCAAAGGATCCTCTCAATCCACAAAGTACAGTGTGAGCCGTCTCTGCTTCTCTGATGTATAAATTCGAACCAGACTCTGTGCCCCACAAATGTTAGTGTAAAACATCCATATCCTTTATTAAATCATGCATATTTAGTCCAAAACCTCCAGAAATGCCATAGCTCAACCTCTTAACAGTATCTGTACATAAAGTAAATAAAGTAGAGCAGAGCAAAGTTATAGAAGAGATTAATGTAGCCATAATCTCCGTTATCTCTGAATATCACTCTACCCACAGCAAGAGAACCTCCCAGTCACACACTATAGGATCAGGGGTAAAGTACACAAAGGCTAATATCTCGGCAGTCCATTGGTCAATCTGAATGATTGACCCCTCTAATGACACGTCAGAGCCAATAGAATGGAATGAACGCCTGAAAACCCATTCCAACAACAGCATTTACCAACAACAAGGAATATCTGACCTGGTGACATCATATATCGTCTGTTAGGTCAACAATAATATCCAACCTGTGACATCATCTGAACTCCTGCACGTCGACACACCCTCCCGCACCCTCAGATCTTCTTCTTCCATTCACCTGACTGTACCACCTGCCCGTTTGTCCACCATGAGATCTAGAGCCTTCAGACGCTCTAAATAAATAGTATTAATAGTATTATTATTATAATTATTATCATCAGTGAGATATAACAACGCTCCAATTTGATAATATCATAGAAAATGAGACACATAACAAAGCAATACATGATATTACATCACACACATTGTGTGGCTACTGATCCTAAAAACATGATGCTTCTTAGCAAAATCAATCCAGGCTGATGGGGCACATACATAATATAGGACTAAAAATTTGTTTTATTTTATCTTAGACACAAACACACACACACACACACACACACACACACACACACACACAATCTATCTATTATGTGACACAGTCTATCATCCTGTCTTGCTCTCCACTGACAGCCTGACAAGTCTATTGTTCCTCCTCTCGATCCACAAAGTACAGGATGAGCTGTCGCTGCTTCTGTTGATGTATTAGTTCAAACCTGACTCTGCTCTCCACAGACTCATCAAATGTGTGCTTCTGTGTGGTTGTTCAATGACTGAGGACATATTTTGATCATTATCAGGACATCTTGGTCTGTCCTCACAGGTAAGGTTTAGGGTTGAGGTTTAGCAATGCAGTGATGATACTTTGAGTGTCCTCAGAACTATAGAAAGTCAAAAGTCAGTCAGTCTCTCTGGTGTGACTCTGGTCGTGCAGAGTGTGAATCTCTCTCTGCCTGTCATGTTTGGTGTAACGGTTAAACTCTGAACTAAATATAATCTTTGATATTTACTACAACAATGTGTCAGAGTCACTGCATTCGTCTTCACCACAGTGAGAACAAACTGTCCACGTGAAGTTGAAGCAATTTACCCGCAAAATTATTTTTCATTGTGACTATTTCAGGTCCACAGTCCTGCTCTTCAAATTCAGCAATTCAAGCTAAGAATTACGTTCTTTATTAAAGCCAGTTTGAAGATTGGATTTGTTGATCTCAGATGAAATTGTCTTGATTGACAGTCGGCTCTTATTTCAAAATAAAGGCAAAATGAGTGGATTTGAAAAAAATACCTGTCATCAACTGAAAGTATTCAAAATAGATCAAAATAAGGGTGAATTACATTTCATGGGGGGTTCCTTGATGCGTTTTTTAGGTCAGAGACCCCCTCAAATCTCACAAAGTGCATTTTCACACTGTTCACGGTAAAATGTCTTGGTCTTGATTAAACCTCCACTTCTGCAGGTTTGACTTCAAGTAGCATCAAGGTTTATGGGAAAGGTTCAACTCTGTTGATTCTTTTCATCACATCTCCTCAGAACCATTCATTAGATTAGATTAGATTAGATTTCTTTATTTATCCACACAACGGGGAAATTCACTTGTTACAGCAAAAATAAGAGAAAACAGAATTTAAATAACAGTGCCGAAGCACAATAAAAAAGATCACAATATGTACACTACTCTACACATAATGAGAGTACAGAAACAAAAAACAAAAACAAAAACATCCTGCAAAAACAGACACTGTTTAAAAGCAGGTACTGGGGAGAAAGTGGAATGATGTGAGAGTTATTGTAATGAAAACAAAAATATTATAAGTGATATTCCAACAGTAGTGACCATGATACAGAAAATAATTAAAAATTAAGTGACCATAATATAAATAATACTACAAGATAGCATAATGGAAATATAAATATTGCAATCTAACCATTATAAGTGACCATGATATAAATATAGATGTAAAGTGTTGAATATTATTGTGCATAGTAGTGATCTGAATAAAAAATAAAAAATAAATAAGAAAAATAAAAATACAAATACAGATATGGTGAGAGGTTGAGTGGAGATAAAGATAATAGACAGATACAACATTATCAGGTGGTGCTGGTGTTGTAGAGCCTGACTGCAGCCGGGATGAAGGACCTGCGGAACCTCTCCTTCTTACACCGTGGGTGTAACAGTCTGCTGCTGAAGGAGCTGCTCAGGGACACCACATTGTCATGTAGGGGGTGAGAGGTGTTGCCCATGATGGACGCCAGCTTGGCTAACATCCTTCTGTCCCCCACTTCCTCAATGGAGTCCAGAGGACATGAGAGGGCATGTGTGTTCAATGAACAGACCTCGAGTTATTACAGGGCCACACATTCAGTAGCAGCTAAACACACTATGTGACATTAAATGTAATCTTGAAGAATTTCTATTGGCTCGAGTCATCTTTTATGAACACATTTATCCACTCAAATATACACAAAATAACATGTATAATTCATACACACACATTAGTGTGTAGCTCTATCATCCAGTCAGCTCAAACATTGAGTTTGACAGGAAACACATCATCTGAGCTGCTGCACTCAGAAACGGAGGCTTTCAGCAAACACACATGACGACACAGATCAAAACCTGAATTTGCACTTTGCAACTGTGTGTTTCAAAAATTGTGAGAAAAAGAAATGATTCAATTAAACGTGATTTCATGTCTCATTTATTAGAGCCACTTAGCTCAGCACCAAGGAAATAACTGCTCACTATAAACAGTGTGTGTCCCACTCAGCTCAAACACATCAAGTCCTTACTTAATCTGAAAATAGCTTCTTCCCCTCTGGATGAACCGAGGATGGTTATGTTGTCAGGGATTATCGAGTCACAGATGTGACTAAACATGTGAGAATCCCTCAAGAACAACATTAACAGGAAATGATGTGATGAAACCTGCAGCCTGGGGAGGAAGCTGAGGAAACTTTGACTCAACAACACAAATGATTAAATATCAGTCACAGTGTGTCACAACTTTGTGCGACACCTCAGAAGGCTTCAGACTCACAATGTGGTGACTTGTGACTCCAGCACTGACCCTAAACAGCTGGTTGTGTTTTCTCACTCAAACTGATCGGCTGCTCGATCAGCACGACATTACCCAAACACCCTGATCCCTCTCGGAGCTGAAGCACTTACTGTGAGAGCACCAAGACCTCCTGCCGAGATTCCATTGCTTTAAGTCGAGAAAGACGAGGGAAGTGATTCTTTACTAAGCCTACGTCTGTCCCTTCTTCTCTTTGTCCTGCTAAGTGACATGTCACACCTGAAGGTCTGAACCAAGGTTCATGTCTTTTCTTATTGTTTTCTTTTGTTTAGTTTTGGTTTCATTCATTCAGGGAGCGAACTAAATGTATGACATACGTGCATCATGCTGCCATCGCCTTTGTGGACCGAGTCTAGCTGTACTTGATATTCAAGGGCTTATTTGTAGACAGACTTGTATTTGTTAACCTTTTTAGAATAAAGGGCATAGATGAAAAAAAATATCTTTATGCTTGAATGGAGAATGTCCTCCACCTCGCACACACTCCCTATGTCCTCCACCTCACACACACTCCCCCATTTCCTCCACCCCAGACACTCCCAATTTCTTTCACCTTACACACACTCCCTCCACCTCATATACACCCATCACTAATAAGGCTCCCCAGCTCCATAAGAGCAGAGCCAAAGAGAATCTCATTGCTCATGAATGACTGATTCAAACTATGACACTATAAGATGTCCTTGTCAAAGTATAAATAGATGTATGTTACCAAAACTGAGAAATATATTCAGATTTCAAAATAAAAAGAACTAAACCTGTTTAGAGTACACTTCAACTTGGTCACTGGGACAATTTTCTGATATTGGGTCGGCTCGTTTGTCTGTGAGCCAAAAAAGTCTTCTTTTGGAATCTTTAGTTTATTTCAAGATTGTCATTATTTGAGAGGAGACGGATAAAAATCAGTGGAGGGAGACAGAGACAGGAGCATTGTAGGATATTAAATAAGGATTGGGCTGACACAACAGGAAACAAGCATGAGACACTATAGGCTTAAACGTATACTGATCTCAAACTGAACACAGTTATGTCTATAGGAGGGAGATGGAAGACAAGGAGGACATCTCACACACACACACACACACACACACACACACACACACACACACACACACACACACACACACACACACACACACACACACATACATACAAAGTAGAGTCGAGCCTCCTCCACATGTTGGAGCTGAACTCTGAGGCTGCTCCCTCTCCTCTCCTCTCTCTCACACACATACACTCACACAGAGAGAGATAGAGAGAGAGAGAGAGAGAGAGAGAGAGAGCAAGAAAAAGGACTCCAGATGTTTGTGCTTAGACTGTAGTGAAGCTGAGCTGAGGCTTCTCTATCTCGCTCTCTCTCTCTCCTCACTAACTTCAAGTGGAGCAACCACACACACTCCATCTCTCTCTCTAGCTCTCTCTCTCTCTCTCTCTCTCACTAACACACACACACACTCGCACACACACACACGCTCTCCATCTCTCGCACCCAGACACACTCCCTCTCTCCCTCACACACACACACACACACACACCCACACTCCTCCCGAACTTCGCATGGAGAACACACACACACTCCAGCACCGAGCAGCTCAGCACGCGGAGTCTCTCTCGTCCCAGGTGTTTTCAGGAAGTCACGTCACTTCACGCGCAGCCACAGCTCGGACACACAGCAGCTCTCACTTCCCCTCAACTCGTCCACATGTCTCCACACCGGGATACGAAACGTGGAAGAAGAATGAAACCACGTCTTGCCTTGGAATGCAAAGAGGAGCGCGACGCCGGGGATCCACACGGTGTTTATCCAGAAGTAAAGCATGATGTCCTTCAGTCAGCGGCCAAAGCTCCGCACTCTGCCCGACCAAGCTCCTTGTGCACCGGGTAATTTCCACAAGAGACAGATGAAGCCGAGCGGAGGAAGAAATCCCAGAGTGAACGGTGCTGATGGGAGTGAAGAGCTGGAGAATGTCACCGCTTCTGCTGCTGTTACTACTGCTGCTTCCACACGGACATGAGCGCCCCCTACCGACACCTGCATCCACTCTGTGTGTGATTGTGTGTGTGAGAGAGACGGAGAGGGAGAGAGAGAGAGTGTGTGTTTCTGTACTTATTCCTCTGTGAGGACCATTTAAAGAATAGATTCTACACAGTGAGGAGATTTTTGGAAAGTGAGGACATTTTGACCGGTCGTCACTTTTTCAATGGGCTGTTTGAGAGTTAAGACCTTGTTTTAAGTTTAGAATTAGGTTTAAGTAAAGTTTAGGGTTAGGGACTAGGGAATGCATTATGCCAATTTGGGTCCTTACTAAGATCATCAATTTATCAATCAATCGAATTTTATTTGTATAGCCCATATTCACAAATCACAATTTGTCTCGTATGTCTTAACAAGGTCCAACATCCTCTGTCCTAAACCCACATAAAATAATGGTTATATTTCATTTAAACACTATTCACTACACAGGAGAGAAAGTACAAAGAAATTTGAGGGTATAAAAACAGCTTGATCCTTCACCAGGTGTTTCTATTATGACACTACATGCTGTGAGGTTCACTTGATTTTTTAAATCTTTGTCCTCACACAGAAGAGAACTGAACTCAGCTTTTCTATTATTATATTTGTATTTTCTCTGTTTCTTTGTTCTCTCTTTAGATTAATTTTAGCAAACATCTGTGAAGCCTCCACCCACGAGACCACACGGCACAGGTGGACTGAAGAGTCTCTTTACCTTCTCCACCTGCTTCTGTGACACTGCTCATTTGTATGTCAGGCTCAGGCGAGAATAATAAGCTGTTTTCATGAGAACGTGTCGGCAGCAAGGGAAACAAAGCAAAGGGGAGAGTGAGTCCAATCAAAACAACGTGATGGAAAATACAGTCTGCAGTCAGAGTCAGAGAAGTGACACTGCCGAGTCTGAGAGAGAAAGTCGAGTCTGTTTCAAGTCCGAGTCAAACCTGCAGAAGTCGCCTTTTATGTGGATGAAGTGAAAAGGATTTCTGCAGAGACCCTTTTTGGCCTTCATACAGTATTCATCACCCATGATGGTGTGTGCGGCTGAGTATGTCCTCTGTGCTTCCATTTTCTCTTTGTAATTGTGTGTGAGGGTATGCAATCTCTCTCTCTCTCTCTGTCTCTCTCTGTCTCTCTCTCTCTCTCTCTTTCTCGCTGGACACTGAGTCTGCTGCTCCTGACCTTTAAGACTCTTGTTTCATGATTCATCGCCACATTGTTTCTGTTCTCCAGCAAACCTTTGGATCTCAGTGTGAAAAACCAACTCGAGCTGATGTTGATGAAACGTGTGACTGTGACAGGAAATATGGAAACATGTGGGATGATTAGAGTGACACGAGGCAAGATCATTTATTAATTACCAGGGAGACGTTGTTGGCCCTTGGCTATATTGGAAAACATTCCCTCATTCACAAACTCCTACTCACTATCTAGAGACTTCTATGTAGAGGACAATATGAGCTTTAGGAAAGTACTCTCCACATTTTCTCTGCGCTATGTAATTGCATTATTGTTGCAAAATAATGGTGTACAACATTAATGTCGCCAGAGGGAAAATCCTTTATGATATTTTAAATATGTTTATTTTACACTAAGCATTATTATGTTTAGGTAAAATGCTGAATAAAGGATCCTATTTAAATATAGAAATAAAACATTTTATGCAGTTTATTATGTGATGCGCTGCTCTGCGCTTATTACATGGTTTACTGCCACAACACGTGTCCTACCAGTCAAAAAAAAAAATGTAGAGATGTCAAATCAAAATCAGTCAATAAAATAGCGGCTGTCTTTGGCGGCTGAGATGTTCTCATTTTCAAGGCCCTCTCCTATTTATTCCCTTCCCTGTTTTTTCCCTCGTCAATGCTGTGGGCTCAGTGCATGAAGGCATGTATTGCTCGGTTAATGACCACCGGCTGAACACAACTTTTAACGATGAGACAATGAGCCCATGGCATTGGGTTTTTAAAAAATCACTTAATGTTCAGACAGCACTTAAAGGCCAATTCACTTTATATTGATTAGTGAGTGATTTGGACACAGCCCATATGATGCTCCTTGCAGTGCTAACAGACACTGACTTCCTGTTCCCGTCTCATGAAAGGGTCACATTCAGTGGCCGCTGTAGTGAGCCTCTTGTTAATTTGTTCTTGTCACACAATGGGAATCCTCTATGATGAATAAAAGACACAGCTTTTGTAACAGAACAGTGATGATGAATGAAAGAAGGTGTTGGATGATGCATCTCAGTGTTGAACTGATACCCTGCTGATCGTCCTGCAGTCAGCACCATGGACAGAGGCAGAGCAGCAGAAGAGCACAGAGCTCAGATCAGTGGAGACAGAGCTCTGGTGTTTTATTTATCACATACACAAACACACACACACACACACACACACACACACACACACACACACACACACACACACACACACACACACTTACTTACAACCCATACACGCAGAGACCAAATTACACACACAGGAACATGCACACACAAACACTCACAGAGAGAAACACATACACACATACAACACACATATAAACACACAAACTTATACAACTCACACACAGACACACGCACGCACACACATGCACACATACAACTCATACATACATGTAACACACACACATACTAACAACTCATACACACAATTTACTCACACAAGTTCACCGTGTCATGTCCAATAATCAGACACTTCTTGAGAAAGATGTTTCCAGTCAGTTCACGTAGTTTGATCCCCCCAAGCACAAAACAGACCATACAGCTGCAGCTGTAGTGTTGGCATCTGTGCAGGTTGTACACAGGTGCTGTTTGCCAGCTGCTTCCTGTTATCAGCCAGAAAGGAGCTTCAACACATCGACACGATACATTCACATGTTCGCACAGCGCTTGCACATTAGTCAATTCACTGGAGTTAAAGGGATAGTGCACAACAAATTTAAATTCACTCATTATCTACTCACCGCTAATTTTATGGAAGGGTGGGTGAAGTGTTACAGTCCGTGACACCACTTCGAGTTGAATATGAATGTCTGGGCTGACAGACACTTGGATGACACAACTTGAGCAGTATGAAGGCATGTTGTGTTTTTTCTCTGTTGTTTTTTTACATTTAAAGATGTGGTCACCATTAACTTCAAATGTATTGGATTCAGCTGGAACACTGTTTGCCCCTGAGACTCCAAAAGTGTCACTTCACCAACCCTCAATCAACTTAGTGGTGAGTAGATAATGAGTGAATTGTAGTCTTTCTGTGAACTATTGGCGTTTTCAGAAACTAAAGCTAAGACTCCTGGGACTGGAAGATGTCAGAGATCAAAGAGAGACAGTTTCCTGCTCTACAGTTCATCCATCAAGTATCATGGTGTGTATTGATTTAACTTGTAAATGTGACAGCCCAGTGCGCGGCTCTCTCTCCACTCCGAGCGGTGACCTTCAGCAGTGGATCATTTACAGTAAAAGTTGCACACTCTTCTTCTCTGATGCTAATGACTCTTGGAGCTCTAGTTTCCTCTGCTGTTGGTCTCTGTCCTGAATAAAGAGCTCCTCCATCTATTTCTAGTGACTCCATCCCAGAGCTTTCCATCACAGCAGACCCTAGCTGGGACTCTGCTGAGCGCCTTTGATTTATGACTGTTTTTGCTCTTATTATTCTGCAGCTCTGCACCCACACACAAAAGCTGTGAGCGATTCCTTCAAGACCTGGTTTTAATAACACTCTGACAGAGAACCACTGGCTCTAGAACAGAGCATGGGAATCTGCTTCAGATCCTGTTAAAAAAAGTGTGTCAGTCTCTGTTGCTGGGTCTTTATTCATATCTTAAAAGAAATTTCATGAAATATCTAGTCTACATCTATATAAATAACTGTAATCAAGACTTAGTAATTTAAAAGAGTCTTTTTCTACTTCCCCTGCTCTCCATTACAGCAGCTCCTTTGCTGTGGACAGTCACCAGCTGCAGCGTCTCTTCATAGACAGTTAGAGGAGGAAGACGGACGATCAAACTGAATCATGGGACTTTTATTGGGACTGTTGGTGTCATTGTTCAACCGTCTAGAACAAGAACAAGGAATTGAGAAAAAACAGACACTGAGGTGACACCACAGTTTGGAATAAATGTAGTTAAAATAAAAATCAATTATCTCGTTCATCCGCATGTTCTTTCACAATTATCTTCCTCTCTAACCAGCGCTGGCTGTTTTTAATCAACATCCAATGATGTTGGGGCTGTCAAATTTAAACTATTGCTCTCTCTTTGTCTGTCAGCTGTGAGTTCAGTGATCCTCCCTCTCCTCCCCCAATCACCTCCAGTCTCCATATACAGCCCAAAGCCCAAACCATCATCTAAACCCCATCCTGTGTGTGTGTGTGTGTGTGTGTGTGTGTGTGTGTGTGTGTGTGTGTGTGTGTGTGTGTGTGTGTGTGTGTGTGTGTGTGTGTGTGTGTGTGTGTGTGTGTGTGTGTGTGTGTGTGTGTGTGTGTGTGTGTGTGTAAGAGAAATAACATCCTGATCTTGCTGTGTTTAATAATAAATTGTGTTCAATTGTCAACTGAAGTCCACTGATATGTCACAAATGTTCTGAGTTTCTCTTTATAAAATAGGGGGAAACTCCTAATAAGTAGATAATGCATGTATCCACGGACCATCATGATCATTGCACCCATGGTCAACTGTATCATCACTGACGATAACATGTGCTGAAAAGTACTCATACACAAACGGATTTAATTTCATAAAGTTTTATATTTGAATCATTTACTTACTATAAATAAAAATATATGATACTCCTTATGTTGAGAAAAGATGTCGACCCCAAACATCCGAGTCAGGACTATATATATATATGTTTTTACGTAACACGCTGCAAATGCACGTCAATGCAAATCAGAATGATTTAAATTGGTTCATGTAACCATCTTGAATTTTACCACAATATAACACTGTTTCACATGTATTATGATATCTGTCTTTTTCTGCACAGATTTGCCTCAGGAACAAACTGTGATGAATCTAAAGTGAGCATTTAACAGTAATAAGAAGAAAGGGGAACATGTTGTTGAGCTGCTACATTTTGACGTGCAGCAGCTTCACACTTCTTCTCTCTACACCACGGCAGTAGAGAAGGAGGTGAAGGAGACACAGCGACTGCAGATTTGAAGTGTTAATTACAGGATCATTGTTCTCACACTTGTTTGAACTAATTACTTCACTTTTTTAAATTTTACTGAGGGAAGTGAAGGGAACAACACTGAGTGAGGAATGGAGCTGATGAACAGAACATTTATCTCCTCATGTGATGCATCCATGCTGTTTTTCAGCGTTGATAAACTTTACTGAGGTCTGTAGTTGCACAACACACTGTATCATCAGCAAACATTAGGTCCAATGACTCTTCACGTCAGCGAGTGTCCCTGTAAAGCTCCAAACACAAATCACTCAGTGTCAGTGCAGAGTCAAGTGATCAAGTCAGGTGACACGACTGATACAGACCCACACAGGAGCAGAGCACTGTGACATCATCTCCCCTCAACCATCCATGTCTGCTCCACATCCTGTCAGACTCTCTGCATGGGAAAAAATCCCACCATCAATAAGGATCGAGGCAGAACACGAGACGACAATCAGATGCTATTATCATCACCATGGTTTCTATTTGTTCATTTTATTTACTTTTATTTGTGAAATAGTCACCAGAAAAGATTGCCATAAAAAGTGTGTGTGTGTGTGGGTGTGTGTGTGTGTGATGTCTGTATGAGTCCACGGTACACTTCCATGTTTAGTGGTCTTGATTTGTAAATTTACTTAATTTAATCAGAAAGTTTTAATCTGTTGAAATAATTAATTTGAAGTCTTTTATTTGACATAAATATGCAAGAATCAATATTCATTTTTTAATGCAATGAGTTTGCGAAATCACAATCTGTTTATTAAAAATGATTCATCTATATTGACTGAATCGTATCATATTTAAGCAATGTTTAAATGTAATTTATAGTTATAAGACACTATTAATTAAGACTTCTAATTATTAAACCATTCTCACGATTTATTACAATTGTTTTTTTTTATATCTGTTAAATAATTATATTGTTAAAACACATTTTCTACAAATGTCACAGGTGACTCAGCACTGACTATAATAGAGGGAGGGAAAATTGACTAAAAAAAGGTTTGAAATCCAACAGTGACTCAGCTCAGCCAGTGAAAATCATCAGATACTTATGGGCTGTTTTTCCCCTATCTTCCCTGCACTTGCACTCAAATAGCCACTGCGTGTTTCTTAGATTTGCTCTGCTTGTGCTCAAACTATGTGCTGCTCAGATGTGTTGTTGCTTGGACAGATTTGCAACGTCTGCTTTCAGATGTTTCATCAGTTGTAGGATTTTCTTTGTGAAGCAAGTTTGTCAAACAAAGAGTCTTTCAAGTCAATCAAATGTCCCAAAAGTGTTTTTAAAATTTCCAAACACATAGAGTCTCTCAAACGTTCAACACAGGAGCAGATCTATGGACTTAACATTCTCAGTCATGTGTTGGTACGAGTGTGAGGACTGTGTGTGTGGAGGCGACGTCACAATGACTGACTTCTCAGCTGCCTGTCACCGACCCTTCAGAAGAAAGAGCTGCAGGTTAGGGATGGATTCACTGAAGCTGCAGCTTTTAACAGAAATCTCTGTCTGTATGTGGAATGCATATATCTGAGAACCGCTTCATCGGCTTCACACCCGAATGAAGGGCCATTTGGACAGGATTCGTTCAGTGTGAATCCATTTTGAATAAACAGGTGAGTAGCATGCTGCAGCAGCGACAGCTGGGACACAAAGTAACGTTGTTGATGGCGACAACAACAGCTGAATTTCTAGTACTGAGTCGAGCTTCATTAAACTTTGAATAAACAGGTGAACAGCTCTTTGTGCAGCAGCTGTGGTGCAGCTTCAGGCTCTGTGGACTGAGTCCAGCAGACAGTATTTACCTGCCACGGCTCAATTACTGCAGGTCACTCTAACAGCTTCAGAATAAAAGCTTCAACCAGCATCACCACAGGCCAAACAAACAGTCCATTACAAACAGTTTAGAAAGATCACTGCTCTAAGTAACATGACTAGGGTAAAGTGTACAACAGATGAGGGTGAGTGTCAACACTAAGTGATGAAGCTTCCTCCACCTGTTTTCTTTTCAGTGTTGGTAAAAAGGTTTTATTAAGAGCTGATGGAAACACAGAGACACGAGACAGTGATTTCTAGCTGCAGTTAGCAGACGGACATCATCAGCTTCTTCAGCTCCCTGACAAAGACAGGAAGCCCAGTTCAGTCAGACAACTCAGTAGAACAGGTTTAGTGTTTGGAGTCCAGGCTCCAACTTTATCACTACCAGATATGATTCCACAGGAATGATGGGAGTGATGAGCACACAACTGCAAACGCAGACAGTAGAGTGTACCCCCCCCTTCCTCCACACACACACAAACAAACAGCTTCCTGAACACACAGTTTCCTAAACCATGAAAGTATTCCCTCTGATCCTCACAGTGAAAAAATCTAACTGTGTCTGACAGAAACAATTGTTGTTGAAATATGTCAGAGGCTGCTGTTGTTGTTACAGTCACAGATGTCACAGTGTCAAACAAGAGTCAGGGATTGTTGTGTGTGTTTTGGGCAGGGGTTAATTTGTGCCGGATCATGCCGGAACAGGATCCGGCACCTCTTGGTTTTGGCCTGCCCGTGTTCCGGGACTTATTTGGGCTGATCCGGTACCTCTCGTATAGAAAAAAATATTAATACAGAACTGCCAACTCTCACGCTTTCGGCGTGTGACACACATCCAATTTGTGACGCCAAAAAAAATGTGATTTCTTACAAGTGGCCAATATGTCAATCGCAAAGGCAGTGTGGGCCAGCGCCGCCACGCCACCCCCTGACAAGAGGTCCGCCGCGGTAGAGGTTTGCTACATCGTCCAGGGCGGGGGTGCGGCGGCGGCTAAAGACACACCGCCGCTGATGCGACGTTTTGTAATAAACACAAGACAATTTGTAGGGAAATCAGGGTACTTGAGGCCATGTCGGATCGGCTAGGGCGCTACACTGAACTGAGCCAGAGGGGAATTGAGGAAAACTCTCTCCCTGGTGTCACATTGAATGGAGGAAAATCAAGTGACAAAAAACTCGACCCGAAGCAATTTTTCCTAACTGTGGCTAAGAACTTAGAGGAACGTATGTTATCTCAAGGAGGCCGGCTGCCTGATAAAACTGGATATAACAAGTTAATTGAGGAGCTGAAGGTGCTTTACGCACAGTACTGGCCCGAGGACGCAGGTGCGCTGTATGGAGAGACTGAGGTTGAGTCGCTGTGCCAGCGCTTTAACATTACCAACCCGTCATACTGGCCTACAGAAAACACAGAGACTCGGATGGAAAAGACATCCCCGATGAACTGATGGAGTTACTTGTTGCTGTCAACAGCATTCCTATTGCTAGTGCTGAATGTGAGCGCGGATTTTCGCAAATGAACTTAATTTGGACTCACAACCGTACCTCTCTGCTCACATCCACCATATCAACTTTACTCTTCCTAAATCTTGTTGGACCCCGCCTGGCTAAATTCAATCCAGTCCCGTACGTGAGGTCGTGGGTGGCCAAAGGACACAGAACTGCCACAGACACACGCAGTAAAACCCGAAACAGGGAGGAGGAGGAGAATAAATATGAGAATCATACTGTCTATTAATAGGCCGCCGTGCCAATCTTTAAATAATAATAATAATGGAAGATTTATGTGATTTATTGTAAGCTTTGAACTTTTATTTTTTATGTTTTACAAGTTAGATCTATGTTGAGAAATTAATTGCTGACTGTAAGTCCCACCTGTGTTGACGTGGGCATTTGCCTGTGCTGTGCAGTATAGCCTAAAATAATTGTTAATTATTGTCATAAAATTTATACCATGGATATTATTTGAAATTAAGGCTTGTAAGTCCCACAGCATTGTCAGTGGGCATTTGCATGTTTTTTTCAGCACCGTTTTCTGTATGCGTTCCGGGACCTGTGCCCGTCTCGTCATCCCTGCGCTGTAATATGTATTTTGCGTTCCGGCACCTTGTGATTTACAAATTAAGCACTGGTTTTGGGCTTTACCCACCGACACATATTTTTTCTATAGAAGACGATGAGTCGTAACTTAAAATGAAGTCATATTATAAGACCTAGATTGTAATTTAACGCAATCTTCCTACATCCCCCCTCTGAAACACATCTTTTCATTACAAATGTATCGTAACAGTATTTTTTTATTCTCACAACATAACAACTTCATTAATGTAATCTCTGATATAGCTCATCTTATGTAGCATAATGCTAACACAGGTTGCGATACAATCCTCCTGAGCTGTTCTTCATCCTCCACACAGAAGAAGAGGTGGTGGTGTTACTCATGACAGGGAACAGAAGTGTGTGGTTGAGTGGGCTCGTTGTGGCTGCAGCACTATTCCGATCAAAGTGAGCTGAGCCGACAGGATCAGTGGCTTAACCAATACAATCTGTTCACAGAGCACAGCCTCTGTCAAACCGTCATGTAAACAGGATTTTATTTGGCGGAATGTGACTCTGTTGGACGGCCTCCGCATCAGCCTTAGAATAGAATGGAATTAAATAGTAGAATAAATACAGAACAGTATTGGCATGACTGCGTCTGACTGGATCTGCCGACATTAAGTCAAGTGGGAAACTTTTTATCTCTCCTAGCGTCAGTGAGGAAACAACAACAGATGGCCTCAAGTCTTTTTGTATCCAACTAAATAAAGGTATTTTTTTATAAAAGTATACAGGATGATGGTTTTATGGTTATAGAGTAAAATACACAGTCACTACGTTTACATGATGGCATAAACCCGATTTTGGCTGAAGCCCGGTTTCTCTATCCATGGGGGGTTAACTGCTCTATCTCAGGGTACATGGCACTGAGAAATCCGACTCTTGTCCGAAAGCATTTCATACCCCGCTACGATAGGTGGCGCTGTTTTCATTACAGCTAGTGGTGATACAGCCTTTTCCGCTTGACCACGTCACCACTACCAACAAAAAACAACAACAGCCTTCAACTCAGCATGCGAGAAAGATGACGAACGGAGAGCAAGGTGAAGCTACATCCCTCTACATGATGTTGTGCATGTTTACTCTAGGAGTACTGCGAATGCGAACGGCGCATTTGATTAGAATGGTAATGGCGAGAAGGCGCTGCCGGCGAAGGGCCATGGAGAATTTTTTACAGATGCACATGAGGTTGTTGCAGTCTACCACTGTACCGCAAAGGTGTAAACGGAGACTCTGGATGAAGAGCAGAAACAAAGTCTTCTGGGAGAGAGATGTGTTGACCTTATTTGACGACGAGGACTGGAAAGCGAACTTTCGCATGACTCGCAGATCATTCCACAAGTTGTGTGGGATTATGGAAGGAGTCATGAAGCCCAAGGAGGTGACTGTTCATGCACCAATACCACTCGAAATGAGGGTCGCCATCGTTCTGTACAAGCTGGCCAGCTGTGCCGAATACAGAGTTGTGGCCAACTCTTTGTAATCACAAAGGATGGCCCTCGTATGTCCTCCAAGGCGTAGTGGACGACATGTATCGGTAAGTTTGGGCCAAATACATTTAGTTGTCTGCACTGTGCAACGTGAATGTATACTAACTGGAGAGTTTGGAGAGCTGGAGAGTTTTGATGAAGCGAAGTGACTTCCACTATTCATTCACCTCTAAAGTGATTGCTACCTGTTGTGCGTTGCACAATTTCTGTGAAAATGAAAAGGAAGTTGTGAATCCCAACTGGTCAGTGGAAGCGGAAACACTTGCATCAAACCTGCCACAGCCAGGTATCCGTGCCAACAATCACGCAGACAACACAAATGGACAGAGGATCAAAGGCACCCTCACAGATTACCTGAGTGCAAACTTCCCCCTGCGCCGACCATACCTTTAGAGGTCTTGGTATTCAATACAATATTGCCAGTTTTTTTATAGTTTGTAAATACAATTCTTATACAGTTCATGTTTGTTTCATCCCACAAATAAAGAAACACTCACTCACAGAAGTTTTGATTAAGTGTTTTATTTATCAAGTCTCAAGAATTTCGCTGCACTGAAGCAATTTGGTGTATGCGACAATAAACACTTTGACTTGACTATTTATAAGAAGTACTAAATAGGTAAAACAAGGTATAAAAGCACACAAGTATAAAAGGTATACATATACATTCAGGTAGAGTTATGAAATTGTGCTGTATGAACGGTAAGGTGCAAATAAGAAAGGTGGTGTATATGGACAGTGCATATGGAAAATATAAGAAAACCCATGGTAATAATATAACATTTATTGAGAGAATGGGGAGAACAATAAATGTAGTTTAAAGCGAGCTATGTACAGGTCGAGTCCAAGGTGCAAAAGGCGGTGTATATGGACAGTGCATATATGGAAAATATTAAATAGGTAAAACAAGGTAAAAAGCACACAAGAAAACCAAAACTATAAATATAAAAGGTATAAAAGTCCAAGGTGCAAAGTGCAAAAGTGCAAAAATGACACAATGACACTAGTCCAGCTGATGGTAGTGGGAGGTGGATGGGTAGCCATAAAAGTCTTGCGGTGGTTGTGGATGAGGATGTTGCGGTTGATGGTGTGGTGGCTGATGATGCAGGGTTTGATGGTGTTGTGGTTGTTGTGGTGCGTTTGGCCGAGATTGGAAAGCTTCAAATCTCTGCATCATCCTCTCCATAATAGCGTCAGTGCTCTGGAGGATGCTGCCAATCAAGCGCTGCTCCCGGGCCTCACTTCTGGCAACGTCCTCCTTCCATGCCTGTGCCATGAGTCTCATCTCCTGTAGCAGATCAGTTTCCCTCAATCGCCTTGACTGCTGCTGGGTCCTTGTCCCTTAAGAAAGAAAGGACAGGTATAAAGTTAGTTGTATCCCTACCGGTTTGGCATGTGGTGGTAACCATCTTGACATCAGCTGTTTGTTATACTACACAGGATGAGTGGATGCATCACATGAAGATTCTTTGTGATGCCCATATGTTGATGCAGTTTTACTATTGCAGCACTTACCAGGTAGATCTGTCGTATTTGTACGTAGTGGCGTACTTGATCGAGGTGGAGTGGAAATGGTAGATGTCTCCCTAGGCGAGGAGGATCCAGGTAAGCCCTCCAGCAGCGAGGTCTCAGTCTCCTCAGCGTCCATTGTAGCATCTATAAGATGGTACAGCACAAAACGTTCATGATCAAAGTTAACTTTATGGCATGTACACTTTATGTAATGCACACTATTACCCTTGCAACTAGCTTTCATCCTAAATTGAAATGTAAGTCAGGGAGAAGGTCTACTACACGTAAACACATTTCCTCAAACAATAGCCCAGCTAGCATGTGGCATCGATGTCATTTTATGAATGTACCTTTTTTACATCGGCGGTTTAATTACGCAAGTTAGGGGAAGGTAAACGTGTTTTAACACATATTTAGCACTGCTAGCACGTTTCTCAAAGACAACGGGCCAGCTAGCAAGTGGCACCCATGTTAGCTTCGAAAGTTAGGTTTGGCAAGTGGGACCCAGGTTAACCTTATGTTTTCTAACTGTAACGTGTTGTCACCGTCGTAATTCCTTGCAAGTTAGGGGGAAGATCTACTGGTGTGATGCAACTAAAATTAACTTACCCATGGTGGTTTGCAATTGGACGCCCGAATCGACGGCGTTGTTCTCGACTCGGGATAGCGGTCGGCACCCAAGAAGCTCATCCAAGACATCGAAAAACTGGCACGTAGTGCGACCACGGCCACTTGCCCCGTTGTCCTGTTTCGCCTGGAAGTACAGCTTCCTTATGTGCTTCCAGCGAATCCTGATCTGGTCCTCGGGAAGCCTCCCTCTGTCATTTTCGTGGCCACCTTTTTAAACAGCTCTCCATTCCTCGTCTTCCTCCCATCCATGTACTTGATGATGTTCATGTCCTTCAAAAGGTTTAGCATGAACAGCGTCTCATCGTCGGTCCAGTAATGCGAGACTCTGGTGTTTCTTGTTTGTTTGTTAGTGCTGGCCGGCCGGCCGGCACCGGGCAGCGACATTTTATCTACCTGTCGACTTCCGGGTCACGGCCAGGGAGGGAGGGAGGGAGGGGGGGGGGGGGGGGGGCAGGATCTCAAGCATGCGCAAAGACGTCATCTCCAGTTGTTGTCTAGCTTCCAGAGTTACATGCGCGCGTTGTCCGATATACAGCCAAATCCGATCTACTTATCTGGGGGTGGTTATCCGACTTCAGTCGGACACAAGAAATCTAGATTTGTGTAGTTACATGAAATGGACCTTCAATTGAAACCCGACAACGCCAGAAATCGGGTTTCAATCGGACACATGTAACCGCAGTGAGTGTTAGAAAAATAACTCGGAGAGGACAACCACATTGTCTGACTGCAGCTAGCTCACTACTGCAATAATGTATGGTCACATGACATGATGACGTTCTGCAGCACAGGGAAATGTCGCACCACATTTCTGGCACTGATGGCCATCGTCAGACCATGTACAGCACTGACCAGCTGCCTGGTGTGTACACTACTATGGCCCGAGTGTCGTGCCACACAAAGTGAACTGCACCTGCTGCTCAAAATTGGGCAGAGACATCTCTTCCAATCTTCCACCGCCCCCCCCCCCCCCACCAGTTTTATTTGCCGAGCCTTTATTATGAGCAATTCTTTCTTAAGTCCTGCCATCTTCTCTTTATTAAATCGGTTGTTCTTTTTGTGTTACCCACAGTATTAACTTTCTCACAGATACTCTCTCATATAGCATTGCTTTGAGTTATATTAGTATTTCTTTGCTGTAGCTGAACAACATGTTTGTTTGCCTCTTACACTGACACCTCCAATCCCAGGGCATTAAATCTCGCTTTGTGCTCTCTGTAACGCTGGTGAAAACCAGTAATACTGGCAAGACTCATTTAAATACGACTGCTTCGACCATGTTTGCACCCGGTATCTACTATCTGTTATTTACTCGACTATTTTTAGTAGATCACCCACAAAACGCCCACCAACCAGACATGCGATCTGTTATAATGCACACACAATTCAACACTTTTTATTTGGGATCTTAGCTGATCAGGCCCTATAAATGACCATGATTGCAGCTGCTTCACTCTAACAGCTTTGATTAGATTAGTGGAAAATCCAATTGGTGTTAAACACCAGGCTCCTCAGCTCTGAGCAGCAAAGCTGGAGAAAGAATGAACATCTAGGTGATTTATTGTAATGATCTCAGCACATGGTTTAAAGCACATGGGGCAAATGTGTTAAGGTCGTGTCCAAATCCAGATAAAACAACAGTGTGTGTGTGTGTGTGCGTGTGCGTGTGTTAGTATGCTCTCCTACACTCTGAACAGTCCCTGCAGTGCTGTCCAACAGCCTTGTAGCCTCACTGAGCTCCCAGCAGTGCACGGGGTCATTATGGAGCAGACTGGACCCAGTGTCCCCTCCCCACACGCACATCTGTCCTGCTGACAGCAACCACAGCTGGAAGCTACATGTCCACACGAACAAATTCTCACACACACACACACACACACACACCTAGAGAACAGCTCCTCTTATGTGATGTTGCCAGTGGCTCTAAACAAACACATGTAGCTCCTGCAGTTCCTCCTGCTCCAGAGTTTCAGCCTGAGGGTGTCTATAAAAAATGAGCGTCCAGTAGTGCAGACTGAAAACACAACCCCTCACTTGTCAGCTACAACACGAGCTCAGCAATCTGATGGTAGAGCTGTCACACACACACACACACACACACACACACACACACACACACACACACACACACACACACACACACACACACACACACACACACACAAACACACACACACACACACACACACACACGTGTTCAAACGTATTAGCTCTCTTCACTTGCCTGATTCTTTTCTTTCATAAAGATCTTTGTGTTATTTCCTGAGACATTTACAAAAAAATTGAACGATGTTAAAGAAAGGTTGAAAACAAAAACAAAACAGATGTCCCTTCCTCTATGGAGTCTGTTTCAAAAGTCGGTACTTTACCTTTTGTATAATCCTGGTAAAAGTCAATTACACATTATTGAAAACAGAAATTTGTTTTCTTCGTTTCTTGTTTAAATATTCATACACCACTTTCCAAACACGTTATCTGGTGATGTTAAGAGCTGCAGTGACCTCACATTAGGATTCTATATGATGTCTATACATGAAACCAACAAGTCAAGTCTCTTTCTCTCTGCAGACGTCTGAACCCACCTGGAACTATTACAGGAACCAGTTCCCCACAGTCGTCTGCCATGTGTGCTTCAGGAACATCACTGAAAACACTGATATTCATCAAACAAATAAATGCACTAAAGTTGTGTTTAACTTCATTAATATTTCCAGTGTCTCTGTCACAGTGAGGGATGACCCGTCACGGTTTAGAAAAACCCCTCCAGGATTTCAACTCTTTACAAATATTAAAGTTAAGAAACAATGTAACTAAAAGAGCTCCTAGTTTCCACGGCAAGCATGCTGTGATGAGAGCAGGAAAAGCTCAAGTGTGATGAATAACACTGTGAACCACAGGAGTCCATGAAGTAGACCAGCTACTGCTCCTGCTGCTTCACTAACATAGCTGACTGAACCTCGGTCATGCTCGCCCGCTGAAATGGTATCAAGAGGAATGAGGCAGCGGTTGCACCAGATTACCTTTATTATGTTTAGGGCCAAGGTGCTTGAGGGACCCACCACCTGATCTCATAATCCAAGCTCTTGCCTCAAAGAGCAAACTAGAGGTAATTTCTTTAGATATTTTGCATTATGCAAAACTCAAACATCAATAAAATGTGTAGCTGCACACATTCTGGCTATTATTTCCACACGGAGCTGTTGTATGAAAACATTTTTGCTGTCTTGTAATGTCAACGTGATTCCCTGGGTGATTCCCTTTGGAAAAGTCTGCAGAAGTGCCATCCTGTTGAAAGTGTGCGATACATGAGACTAATTTTTAAACCAAACTGTATTAAATATATTCTGCAATCAGCCATAATAAGCTTTAAGACTTGAAGCATTTTGTATAATTATTGAGGAGAAGATGAGACTAAAACTGTGCAGCCTTATCTTCATTAGTTGGACGCACACTACTAATTAGAAAACAAACAAGACTGTGAACGAATCCCACAACAGGGAGGGAGCTGCGTTCAAAAAAGCACAGCAGGGGTCCAGCAGCACTGTGGAGCTCACTGCAGGGAGCTGGAAATAACGTCTCCATGAGGAATTTCAGTGGTGATGATTATGATGATGATGAGGACATTGTGGTCTGGAGAAGAGCATCCTCACATGATGTAGACAGTGAAGAGGAGGAAGACGAGCTGCACATGAGAGCCAGCCATGGAACGCCTCCCCATTAATGTTGAGTTATAGCAGGCCAACTCAGTGGGCTTTAAAACAGCAGACTACAAAAAGAGGATTAAACTGAGCCTATTAATGTTCATCAAGCCCTGACTCAGCCACAATAACTCAGACATACACACGCAAAATGAATCTTTGTCAAACGACACAGAGAGAAAATAGCAGAGAAGAAGCTGCTCAAGAGCAGAGGAGAAAAGCAGCATTTTATATTTTCTATTAACGGAGGTAAACCCTGGAGCAGGTATGAGGTCGTCTGGCAAGAGACCGGATCATGAGAGCGAAAGAAGAGGCTTCCCCACACTTCACTTTAATCCTGGAAACAGGCTTGTGTGGGACGACCTGTGAGACCTGCTGGGCTCATAAGCACTGAGCGGTTGTTAGGGTTCAAGAGCATTTAGTGCTTTATACACAAGAAGCTAATCCCTTGAGTCAATACGTTTTATCAAAGCTGCTGAAGACATCTGAACTGCTGTAAATGCCCAGTTATGCTGCTTTTACCTACAAAAAGAGACATGTTTTCAAACGGTGTAACGCTGCCTACATACTTTCATTTGTTCTTTATGTTGGCATAGCTGTTAAGAGACGCTCCCACTGGAGGGCAGTGCAGAGTCGAGAGTGCATGACAAAAACAGAAGAGTAGGTTTTGATAATGTGCCCCCTGGGAAAAGACGCAAAAGTGTCAGAGTTGTGAACATGATGAAATTTGTATCTCTTGTCTTTTGGTCGTCTCACTTGAATTATCTGCTACACTGCCCCCTATGACTTTCTGTGGTACTGCTCTGTTTTGTCTGTTTTTTCCGTATCCATAAGTTTGCAGAAAACATCGTCAAATACTGACAAGATACACGCAGAGTACGGACAGAAGACTCCAGTACGCTACTCCGACTCCGTGGAGCGCGGAGGGACACACGGATACCACGGAATCTTTTTCATTTATGCTTCTCTGACGACTGTACGTCCTGAAAACAATTCACCGCCAAACAGTAGGTGGCGCAACGGAAGATGAGCTTAGAGAAGCCTACCTCTATGTGCATAGAAGAAGTCCACGTTTGTTTATGTACCTCCTCCCGACTTTCCTCACACACAGTGCACAATGGTAACTAACAGAACTAAATAAAGTGACACCCAGCGGGTCAAAATGCTGATGTAATCGTTTCTTAGCGCAGCGGTTCCCCGGTCTTGTTTTCGAACTGTGTTTCTAATTCCACAGCTTGAAGCTACACGGAGGCAGCTAGCTTCCCCCCCAGCTTCAACACACAGTCAGCAGGGACTCCCGATACTAACTTCCTTCCAGTGTTTGCTTCTAACCTGACGGTATTTGAGAAACAGTGTCATGATAGCCGTGAAATTAATGTTGTGACAGCGGGTTTTTGCGCTGTTACCATCGCAGTTAGCATGGTGGCTAGCACGCTAGCGCCATTATGACAGGGCGTTATAACCATATGTGACCGTAAACACATGCCGTCAGTGCTCTAACCAGCCCCCGTCAGCCGGACAACTCCGCTGGCTTAACACACTTGTCACATTTATCGTAGTTGTGTTTGGTTATTGTGATATAGGGAATGAAACAGGAAGTTTGAGGTCCGGAAATGGTGTCGTTCGCAAATGCTGTCGTTAGCGGACCAATCACAGCCAAGGGCTATCCGTAGTCTCTCCGCCATGCCGAATTGTAGTTAGAAAAATCAGAGGTGCACGAAAAGCATATATCAGCCTTAAAACCAGCAGAAGAGCTGTTTTACTGCACAAAACCAACACAACCCTCCTCGTTAGCTGTTCTGTTGTACTGATCACACGCTCACAGTCCTCCCATTCTCTCATCAACATTAACACCTGTACTAACCAGCACTGATACACCGCCACATGAAAAAGCTGCGAGTTTCTCAGCACCCGTCGATACACTGGATCTGTGGTGAAGTGCGAAGGCCTCATCCTCCCTGGTGGAAGGGAAACGTAAATGATCATTGAGCAGCTCTAAATACGTGTAATCCTACAGAGCCCTGGGGTGGCAGCATTAGAGAGATAATACCAAGGCTGAATAAAGAGTATGCATGAAACAGACTGCACTTAATGAAACACTGACGGCTGAAGAGGAAATACTTTCCTCACAGAAAGAACTATGAGGACAAGAGATGCCTGTGGGACATGTGTAACGTTGTGTATTGAGCAGAGTCACATTCCCTATCATCTCAGGCAGGTTCAAACACCTGAAGACTCTTTTCCAGTAATTCCATTATCTACTTTTAATTTTTCACTGAGTGTCTCATCGTTCATTTAATATCCATAATACACATCATATGTGATGACACCTTGAGCGCTAAATAGAAAAATGTGTTTAAAACACACAACTAACAGAGATTACACATATTAATCTACATTTACAGTTTGTACAGGGTTAATATTTATCTATACTTATAGATAGAACAGTGTTGGTATTTCTCTATTTTTATAGTATATATAGTGTTAATACTTATGTACATTTACAATATATAGAGCTTTAATGTATATCTACATTTACAATATGCACAGTGTTCAAATGTATCTACACATACAGTATTTATGGAGTTGATACTTCGAGATTCATGATGGAACCTCATCACGTCTTGGAAACACGAGTTAAAGTGACAAGTATCAAACTGAAAATGTATTTTTCGTGTCCTGACCTGCATTAATGAATATTTGACACCCTGTTTCTCAAAATCTCGCTTTGTTTTCTTGCTGTTGTGTTTGGTTTGACGTCTTTTCTCTGTCACTTTTAAATCTCTTGATCTTTCTGGTTGTTGCCATCTTTTCATCTCTGTGTTTTCTTTTATCAGGTATAAATCACATTTTCATCTCAATATTTATACATGTAGAACATTTCCTCTGCAAAAGCTTTTGTTAAACACAGACACAGTAAAATCAATTCACACTGTTACTGTTTCTTGCTTTTGTTCCTTAATTCATGCATCTCTTTCTCTCTTCCCTGCTCTGGGCGATAAGGACGGAGGATTGAGCTGCTTCCAGAACACAGTTTCTGAGTCTAACACTGTAGTGAACCTGACAAGACTCTGAAAAAGAAAATGTCTCCATTGTTTCTGACTATTGAGAGAAATAGAATAAGGCTGTGGGTCCGGTTTGTCTTTCTGTACAAATAATCAACACACGTGTCGTCCTCTGATCTGAGTGAAATAACAGAATGTTAAAGCCCGTACAGAAAGATTTGAACTGTTTATGAAACAGTCTTATTTCAATATTGCTGCCTTTTTTTGACCTACAGCAGCAAATGAGACAATCATAGAAAACACTTCTGGAGTCTCAGGGGTAAACTTTGTTAGAGCAGAACCCAATGCAATTGAAGTCAATGGTGAGCCCTCAGTGGTAATAAACACAACACACATCCATACTGCTCGTGTGGTGTCATCTTAGTTTCTGCAAGCTGCAACATTTAAAAACGACTTGAAACAAGTTCATTTACACCAAGTTTTTAGCCTAAATGTCTACTGATATCTTATGACGAGGTGCATTCGGGGACCATCGGAAATGCTAACGTCCGTTGGCCTAGCCACTTCTGTTGGACTTTTAGGATTAAAACACGGTGTAAATGACCTTGTTTTGAGTCGAATGTGAATGTTGGGGCCCGCGGACACTTGGAAGACACCACAAGAGCAGTATGAAGGCTTGTTATGTTTTGTCTGTTGTGTTATTACGTCTGAAGGTAGGTCAATAATGTCTTCAATTTATTGGATTTGGCTGCATCTCTGTTTACACCTGAAACTCCAAAAGTGTTTCTGCACTCAAACACTTGACCCCCCCCCCCCCACCATTAATACTCAATGGTTATGTTAAATCATTTCTATATTGTTAGAAGAATTTTTTTGCGTCTTTATTTTTATATAATCACGAGTATTTTGATCTTTGAATCCCCCCTCGTCGGGATTCGCTCTCTCAGTCTGCATTTGCAGCAGAGAGGCATGTCTGAGAAGAGCATGTAAACTGATGCAGTCTTTCATGTTATATTCTTCCTGTCCGGACTGAGGTTTTGACAACAGGCAACAGTGGTAACAGTACCACTTTTGTCCACAGAGGCGCCAAATTATATCAAAATAAAAAGTAACTCGTCGGAGCTCGAAAGAAAATAATCTTGATTAAATGAAATGAAATGTTTCAGGATGTTTGCAGGGTTCAGAAACCCGTTAAATATGTAACAGCTGTTAGTTTGCTTCAGAATGTAGAAGTGTCGTGGATATGAGTTCGGGAAAATTGTTTCTTTTATTCAATATGTTCTTGCCGATAATGTGAGACATCTCACACAGTGATTTGATCTGGTATTTAATCTATATTAAGTCATTATTCTTTCACCAAATCAAGTGGATTGAATAATGCTAATAATCCCATTAGGAAACTGTTGAACCAGATTAAATCCTCAGTAATCTCCTCATGCACGTTTCCTCTCATAGCTGTCGCCATGGTGATGATTGCAGTGGCTGTCTAATCTAAGTGGATCCCACTTTATTCCTACGCCCAGTTTCAAGCAGCCAAATACACTCAGAGTATCTGCTGATCTTTCCCTCTTTTCTCTTGATGTTTGTTTCAAACAGAAATGCAGCATGAAATGACTCGGAGTGGAGCCACTGAATCCATGTGTTTGTCATAATCACTGGCTGAAGCGCTGAAGAGGGAACGGCTGTTCTCACTGAGAGACGTGCCCTTCTGTATGAAAAGGCTGGATGTAGTGAATCAGAGATAAATGTGCTCCTACACACATTATGCCACAGTGTTGATCTATGTGTTCATATGTGTATTTAGAAATGTTATTGGTTAATGAAAAGTCTCAGTTTTATCTGAAGTTTCATCCACACATGTCTATATGAATAAGGATGTACGTATGTAAGGGCCACACTTGTGAGATCCCAGCAGAGGTGGAAGCTTCAGTACAGATGTTACTAGGTCAGAGTTAATTAATATGGGGCACAACATAAATGCAGTACAATTTTAGAATGAATATCAGTCATGTGACACCTAACGTTGAGTGGCATACGAGTCAGATCCCTAACATCAGGTTTTCATTTTAATATAGCATGGCACTGAGTAAAGCAGCCAAGGCCTAACAGTCCCATTAAATCCAATCAAGCTACAGCAACGTGCAATAACTGATATCAGTCTCCTAAATTAGCCTGCCCCCCCTAAGGTCTCTGAATAAATTCTGCATGGGAAAACGTCAAAATATTTTTAGATAAGTAGGTGAAAAACCAAACTCCTGAATCGGCCGGACTGACTCATCCTCATCTGCAACAAAATTGAATCGGTTCTTAGCTGACACTTACGTCCTGTTTTTTGTGTAATCTGTTTTATCAATCAAACACACAAACTAACCAACCAACATAACCTTCTTGGTAGAGGTGGTGATATAAGTAGTGTATATTTGTTAAGTCTGGTGAAGCTGAAGGAATTCAAAGTTCTCACGACCCATTGAGCCTCCATCACTGCCTGTTCCAGTCTTGTCTCTCACCTCTGGGACAGATTATGGCTCTTTGCTCCCCCATTGTTCCCATCACAGCCTCTCCTGCTGTGACAAGCTGCTCCCTGTCCCTGGTTAATGACAGCCACTAGCCTCAGTCATGAGAATCTTTATAGCAGCCAGCTGAGTCACCTCTGGCAGTGTGTATTTTGCTGTGTGGCTTTATAACTTTGGCAGAGGGAAACTAACAGATTGTTTCCAAACAGTGAAGGAAATCAAGGAGAAAACAGATGAACCCATCAAATCTAAAATCCCTGTCAGCAGCATTGATCTACACCAACATCATGTTCACTCACAGATGAAGCAGCAACAGAGAATCTAACATAAAGTTTCTTGGATTTAGATCCAAAATAAGAAGATGAATGTCAACCTGATGATTAAATCAATGATGTCGCAGCTCTGATGTGCAATGTCGGCTAAATATTGTCACTGTTCCTCCAGCTCACATGATACAATTCATTCCATATCACAACACTGTCCACCATGTGAACAGTCTGCTCTGTAATGACCAGCATGGTTCTAAAGTCAATATAATTTCTCCTAGATAAACACAACGTAAGTTATGACCATAACTATGGATCTATGAGACCGACCGATGACCGTCACCACGGTCTTAACACGAATGATGTCCTCATCTCCCTATCCTCGAGACCAAATATCAACAATGTCAAGTGAGTGACCTTAAGGGGGCTGGGCTCACCGCCCATAGAGCTCCCCGGTGAGCGCGGCCGCCTCCTCCTTGTCTGAACGCCTCAGCCCGTTCTGAGTGACAAAAGAGGGTGACGGTCATCGGTCGGTCTCATAGATCCATAGTTATGGTCATAACTTACGATCTATTTCGACCTCCCTCAGACCGTCACCACGGTCTTAACACGGATGACTAGTATCATCAGGGTCGCGAAGAACAGAGGACTCACATCCTACTGCCTCACATCCTTGCCCAGCAGCTGAGAGCAGCACTGTGGAAGCCAATGGTGTGGGGGAAGCCACATTGACCCTGTAGAATCTAGAGAATGTGCAGGGAGCACTCCATGTTGCTGCTGCACATATTTCTGAAAGAGGGACCCCCTTTAAAGCAGCCCAGGAAGTGGCCACACTCCTGGTGGAATGAGCTACCAAGGAATCTGGGACTGGTATGTTCTGTCCAGAGTAGGCCTCAGCGATAGTATTAACGATCCAATGGGACAAACACTGTTTAGACACAGGGTGGCCGACTTTTTTACCCCCAAAACAGACAAATAACTGAGAGTATGAGCCCCTCAGAGACTTTGTGCGTGCAATATAAGCCTTCAGTGCCCTTACTGGGCACAACATAGGCAGGCCGGCTTCCTCCTGTAGTAGAGCCGGATCAGGTTGAAAAGTGCTGATCTTGATCACCTGATTTACCGTCTGATGGTTTATGACCTTAGGCAAAAACGAGGGGTTTGGCCAGAGAGACACACCTGAGTCACCTGCCCTCCATCTTAGACAATCGTCACTTATAGACAGAGCATGCAATTCACTCACCCTTTTGGCAGAGCATATAGCCAGGAGGAAAGCTGTTTTGTAAGATAGAGACTTAAGGCTGGATTGCCCTATGGGTTCAAAGGGAGACTGCATCAGGGACTGTAATACCAAGGGGAGTTGCCACGATGGAGCCCTGGGAGCCCTGCTTAGTCGCAGGCGGTGTGCTCCTTTAATGAACTGAGACACTAGAGGATGTCTACCAACTGTAACATCTCCCACTGTCTCATGGAAGAAAGAGATTGCGGCAGTGTCACACCCCGCCTCGGGTGAAGGTAATGTAACCTTAAAAAGACTGGACTTTCAAACCCAAAGATGGCAAGGCACACAGTTGCAAATTGGATTATAACAACATTTATTCTCCCAAAGTGTCAAAATAAGTGCACAACATACTAGGAGGCCAAAACCCAAACATCTGCAAATAGTCAAATAAAAACATATTCAAAACCAATTCCACAATCAAATAATTCAATCAATTCAAATAATCAATAATCAAATATTCTCTATAATAAATCAAAGCATATTCAAAATCAAATACCGGTACTTCAAATAATCAATGTCAATAAATCAAATAATCCATTAGCAAAATAAATGCAAATTAAACTCAATTACAACATAATAGAATAATCACCTCAGTAGATATTCCGTGGAGAGCTGAGCACCCTGCACAACACCGACAATCTCCTCCGGCAACAGCATGCAGCAGACTGTCAGAAGGACAGCAGCTCACCCCTTATATACCCCATGGCCCCTCCCACTAGACAGGCCCAATCAACAGGGGGATTATAATACTGAGCATTTTGCCAACCAACCATGAATACACTCATCAAAAAATACAGCATGCATGTTAATGTTACTTTCATTTAGCAGATTAGTGATTTTCACTAGTACATTTAAAATTGTCACTCATTAATGTCCAATGTCAATGTCCAGTGTCCCCCTTTGACACAAGGGAAAATGGTTTGACCCAAACATGGCCAATCAGTCCAATCAGTTGCAGCAGATATTTCCTGACACCATATTTAAAGCCCTCAGCCCCACCCTGACTCTTTTAGTCTGCAGTACAGAGCCGTGGTGAGCGGGTAAGATTGTTTGTGAGTGTTTGAACAAAGAGAATGTATGCTTGAGGGCCTTGCCGCTCACACCATCCATCAATGCGCGCCGCCGACAGGCAGCCAAACAGGGACAGTGGTCTAAACTGTCACAGGCAGTGTATACCTTAATGGTGCTAGATGCCCTGTTAGAGTCCAAAAGTGACTGAAGGAAACGGAGAATCAGCTCAATAGGACAAGTGGCTGGATTTTCCTGTCTGTTGCGACACCATGTAGAAAACACACTCCATTTATGGCCATAGTTAACCCGAGTGGAGGGAGCCCGGGCATTGTCTATGGTCCTCAGGACAGCCTCATCTAACCTTTGAGAGAGGTACTGAGAAGGGGCCAAGCCCAAAGCTGCAGGATGTCTGATCTGGGGTGCCATATCTGAGCTTCTGCCTGTGAGAGGAGGTCTGCCCTGACTGGCAGGGCCCATGGTTGACCGTGAACCAGGCGAAGGAGCGTTGGGAACCAATGCCTCCCTGGCCACCTGGGGGCTATTAACAACACCTCGTAGTGGCCCGAGGCAACCCGGTTGAGTATCTGGGGAATCAGAGGGAATGGAGGAAAAGCGTACAACAACCCCTCCGGCCATTCTTGAGAGTGCATCTAGGCCTAGGGGACCTCCCTGGTTTTTCAGAGAGAACCACATCCTGCAGTGGGTTGTCTCTGCTGATGCGAATAGATCGGCCTGAGCCGTGCCAAACCGACTCCATAGGAGGGATACAACCTCTGGATGAAGCCTCCATTCTCCTGGGAGAGGACCAGTCCTGGACAGGAGGTCTGCTGCTCGATTTACAATCCCTGGGATAAAGATTGCTTTGAGTGAAGCCAGATGCTGAAAAGCCCAAAACAGAAGTTTCTGTGCCACCTGGAGGCAACGCAGGGACCAGGGCCTCCCTGGTGATTTATATGATACACAGTTGAAGTGCTGTCTGTTCTTATCAAGACATGCCTGCCATGGATGGAGGAAAGGAGAGCCTTCAGAGCAAGGTGAACCGCTCTCAACTCCAGAACATTGATGTGTTCGCCACCCCAAGGGGGTATCCACGGGCCACGCACCATTCTGCCTTCCCAGACTGCTCCCCAACCTGTGAGGGAAGCATCTGTCGTCACCACTGTCCTCCTCGATGGAATGTTCCCAAGGGGGACTCCTTGGAGCAAGAGCACCCATGGGCGTAAGGCTTGGAGACATGTGCGTGTCACACGAAGTTTCACGTGTCTGTCCCGCTTCGGGTCGAGCTTGAAGGCATTCAGCCACCTCTGAATTGGCCTGGCCCTGAGGAGGCCCAGAGGAACAACAGCTGCTGCGGCTGAAATCATCCCCAGCATCCTCTGAAAGTTGATAAATTGTAGCTGCCTGCCGAGACGGAATCATTCCCGGAAGGCTAGAATCTTCCTCACCCTCTGAGATGTGAGGGATGCAGACATTGTAAGGGAATTCAAGCAAAGTCCCAGAAAAATCACCTGCTGCCTTGGCTCGAGGTGGCTTTTCGTCACATTTACCTTGAAACCCAAGGACCGTACATGCGACAACACCCTCTGGGTATCCTCTACAACTTGGCCAAGAGATGGAGCACAAATCAGCCAGTCGTCCAGGTAGGGAAGGATTTTTACTACTGACAACTGGAGAGGAGACAAGGCTGCCCCAACCACTCTGGTGAACACCCTTGGTCAGAGGGAAAGGCCAAATGGCAGGACCTTGAACTGATAGGCTTGCCCCTGGAATGCAAACCGAAGAAAAGGTCTGTGGTTTGGACAGATGGGCACATGGAAGTACGCGTCTTCCAGGTCTATCGAGGTTAACCACTCTCCTCTTTCGATAGATTCTAAGATCTGACCCGTGGTCAGCATCTTGAAAGGAAGTACCTTTATGAAGGCGTTTAATCGCCTTAGGTCCAAGATGGGACGTATTCCGCCATCTTTTTTCGGCACGAGGAAATACGTGGAGTAGAAGCCAGTGAGCTGTTCGTCTGGATCTACTTTCATAATTGCATCTTTCTGCAGAAGGGTTAAAATTTCCTGTGTCAGGATTTGAGCCTGGACTGGGTCCGTGACAATCGTCATGCGGATCCTGGAGTAAGGGGGGGGCCGCCGCCGAAACTGAATTCTGTACCCCTTTGATACTGTAGCAAGCACCCATGGGTCTGACACAGTCTCTTCCCAGCTGTCCAGGCATAGCTGAGAATGAAATTCGGCGGGTGTCCCCCCACCCCTAGGCTGTACCGCCCCGAGGTCCTGAACCTCTGGGGGGGCGCCTCCTCTGGGGAGCATCTCTAGTCGAAAAACGGGGATAGAACCCACGTCGACTTTGTGAAGGCTGTTTGGAGTCACCAGAGGCTGTGAATCCTGTAGCCTGTCGCCTGTCATTCACCCATGGCTCCTTACGGGCCCAGGATGATGATCGGTGGGGAGGCTGGGAGCCCCTAAATTTATACCTGGTAGTCGCAGCCCCTCTGAACGTGCGCTGTACTGACTCTCTGGTACGCCGAGACTGTTCAGCCTTATCTAACACACCCTGGGAGTCAGGATGAAAAACATGTGCTGGCACGACTGGCATATTGGTCAGTTCTTTCCTGATATTCTCGGGAAGAGTTGTCTGTGCCAACCAGATCTGCCTCCGAGATATCATGGCAGATGACATAGCTGCACCAATGTCCCTTGTTAGCTGGGAATGAGTGACAAGGGCAGAGTCTACCAGGCTCATGGTGTCCTGGTCCTCTGGGTTGGCTGTTCTCCTAAGAGCTGCCAATAAAATGGCGAGTGCATTGCCCGAGCGGGCTGCTCGTGTGGCTGCATTATAAGTCCGAGACACCAGTCGGTCTGACTTATCACACTCTTTCAGGGGACAGCGTGGATTGGTGGTTACCCGCTCTGGACCCAGAGATGTTAAGGCTGCCATCTCCCGCTCAACTGGAGGCATATCCCCCATACCTGTTTCAGGAGCATACTGATTCTTAGTCAGTCTCCGGCAACCTGCATTGAACTGAGGTGCCCCACTTGGGATGTTCCATGCTTTCCTGAGCATGTGCAAATAGTCACCAGCCACAGGTACAGTAACTGATTGCTGGGTCTGAGTGATGCCGGCCCAAATCCCATCCACTGGAGCAGGAGCCTCAGTTGGAACATTGAGCCCCACAATTTTTGCCGCACTTGAAACCTTTGAGATGACGTCCATGGGTGAAGGCTCACTGTCACCCATGTTGCTGAGGTTGGACGCCCCCTCACATTGTGTGGATTTAGGCTGTTTTAGCCCAGCAGCACCCTCAGACTGCCCATCACTTTCAAAAAGGGAATTTTGAGCGTACAGAGAAAGAATGTCAGGGTGAACCACATTCTCCTCCTGATAGGAGGGTAACCTGTCCGGGGAGGAGTGCCCATGCCTCGATGCCCTAGCTGTTGTGGCCGGGTACTGGGCCTCAACTCTACCCAACCTCTCTGACAGACCACGTATGGCCGCTAGGATTTGCAGCTGAGTGTCATCATGCTGACCAGCTTGGTTCTGTGAAGGTTTTGGAGCCTGTGTCTTAATTGAGTCCCCCCTGCGAACAGGGGTGTGCTCATGCCCACGTTTTCGGGGGGCTTTCCTTGGGGTGTGTCCCCTTTAATTTAGTTTGGCTGGTAGAGGCTGCACGGCCCCAGCATGAACAGACTGCTCCACCCATCTGGCTCTTTTAACACGCTCCTCCACAGGCAGTTCCACTGCTGCCACACAGGGGTTCTCAATATCATCCATTAAATGTGCCATGCTGTTAAAGGTAAGTATGTTTATGAGTGGCTGAGCTCGGTGTAAATAACTCGCAGGAGTAGTTGGAGATTCAGGTAGAAGAGGGGATTTTATTATTCCCAACAAATTATGGCCGACAAGGCAGGATTATGAAAGAAAATACAAAATAAAACAAAAGAGCGAAAAACAAACACTACGAAATAAGAAAATAAATAGGCACCATGGCCAAACAAATAATTACAATAACACTATACTGTTTTCAAACAAACACTTCCTCGAGAGCTCTCAGACTTACGTCCCTCTTACATCAGCTCTCCCCGACTTAGTCCTCCCATGTCTCCTTCCTCGACTCAATGATCAGCCCGGCTTAAATGGACCTAGACCACGCCCCGTATAATTGGAACATTCCAATATTACATTAAGCACAGGGGTGCCCCAGGTAAGGCCAGCTTCATAGCTTTAATCAGCTTAAACACTAAAACTCAATATGGCTGGTACCATAACCAGCAACATATTGACACACAATTGTTCCCTGAAGGCATAGCCTACTAATTCTAGAACAGATTGTATACCGACACAGACCACAGACACGTAACACACACAGACAACATTTATACATATAATCACGTGTCAACATTACAGTATATTGGTGCGGTGACGGTCGCCGCGCGCACCGATACACAGGTAAACGGGGCAGTGCCATCACTGCCGTGACGGGCGCCGTGCGCTCCGTCACACATGCCCAAACAAGTCGGGCATTCACAGTGGCCATCTCGGGGATCCATGATACCCCGGCAATAACGGCACAAATGTGAGGACATTTCTGTGTTACGTTTGTGATTTAAGAATAAATATATAAACAATAGCGCCCAGCAGCTACGGATAGCTGATAAAGGGGATCTTATAAACAGGCTAATCACAGCTGGCCAATATCACATAAAACGAAGGAAGGGGTGAAATAACTAATTCACCTGAAAATGCCCACTGTAACAGGGCTTTAAGGGAAACAAAATAGCACCTACAAAGGGTGATAAATAACCAACTGTATTTTATACAGGGAACACAGGTAAACAATCCCACCTGCTGCGCACAGAGGTGAAAAGGGGAAACTACCTGGCCTCAAACACGGTTTATTTATTCATTTTTGAAAGGCAAATAAACGTGAAAAGGTTGGCTTTAAACTCACCTCCACTCACTGTGCGCGAACGCACGAGGGGGAGTTGGAGAAACCCCACTCACTGCGGACAGCGAGTTACGGGGTGAGGAGGGGGGGGGGGGCACCCCCCAATCTAAATCAGTTTTTAGGGATAGATTATTTATTGATTAAGCTTCCCAACTTTTCTACTCACTCCTGTAAGAGAACAAACTCTGTATGGACACAAACAGCACGAGATAAACAACACTTACCCAAAGCTGTGAACAAGAGTAGTTAGTACCAGGTGCAGCTAATTAAGCTGCCTGAAACAAAGAGCAGAGCTTAACACATGCAGTGTAACCCTCTGCCTCACTATTAGAGAAGGGGAAAACCACAAACAATCCTCAGGGACACAAGGCGCCTGCACAAAAGTGTCGGATTGATAAAAGTGGTGTCCCAAAATATATCACTTACCTGTCGGTCTCGGATGAGGCGAGTGAAGAAAAGAGGAGGCGGCCGCGCTCACCGGGGAGCTTTATGGGCGGTGAGCCCAGCCCCCTTAAGGTCACACAAGTGACATTGTTGATATTTGGTCTCGAGGATAGGGAGATGAGGACATCATTCGTGTTAAGACCGTGGTGACGGTCTGAGGGAGGTCGAAATAGATCTCACACAGCAATTTTTTTTACTTTTCTCCTCTGTCCTCTTTTGCACCTCTCTCTGTTTTCAATGGATGAGTCGGACGTTCTGGTGTCCGATATAAAAAGCAACATGAGGACGCAGCGCAATCGGATTCCTGCTCAGACACAATATCCAGCACATCATTCATCTCTATAAACAGATTCTGCATGTGAATTTGTAATCTGTCAGCGAGGGACTGGGAGCCCATTGGTTTTCGTTTGAGCATCATGTTTGAGCAGGCTTTGGTTGCCTGCAGGTAACAAGTCAGTGGGCAGAGCGGAAGAGGTGGAACACATTGACCCAAGTGCATCAGCTCTTTATCTGCAGTCGTATGCAGATCACTGTTAGTAGAGATGAGTCAAAATGTTGTCTGGAACTACAAAAGGTATAACTGTTTATGTTTTGTGTGGAGATCTTGGCATGCTAAAGTAGGAGAAAAAAAAACAATCAAGGAACTGCCCATCTATTCAAATCCACTCATCAACACACAATGCCTTCTTCCTCGGGTCATGCCTAACCGCTCCACAAAATGTAGTTTTGAGTAATCCTTCTAACTAACAAACAAAAACACAAACAAATGCCAATGAAAACCTAAGCTCCTTGGCAAAGGTAACCAGAGCTCATCACTGTCTCCCGTGTTCACTGTTACGGGAGGATTAACTCTACACTCACACCAGAGAACACTGGTTACATTTTAATGCTTTATGAAGCACAGCAGACAAAGACTCGATATCGGCTCCTCTGTCAGTGTTTCCAAAACAAGCAGCCTGTGGGAAATGTAATGAGGTGCTGACACCTTGACGAGCTGTTCATTCACTTTTTAAATTAACGATATTTATAATGTAATATTACGACTTTTTTCTCATTAATGTATGACTTTTTTCTTGTTATATTTTAAATGTTTTCTCCTAAATGTATGACTATTTGTCTCATAATTGTACAGTCTCTGACTTTTTCTCATAATATAATTACTTTACTCTCCAAATCTGATATATTTCTCCTTTAGGGGCCCTTATAGTCCGTCATATAATCTGTGCAGACATGACAACTCACATTCAGTACGTTCTGCTGACAATTGTCTCTAAACAGACAACATAGAGACAAAGAGGTGAAGCTGCAGTTCAACTGAACACTGGCACATTGATTCACCTCCTCTCCTTAGTGCTGCAGAACTGTGCTTAAATCAATGGTCAAACTGATTTATTTGGCAGACAAATCACAGCCACCGTGGAGCAGCGTGGGGCAGTTAGTGTGGAGTGTCTTGCAGCTCAGCAGCCTGAGGAGCTCAGAGGATATAAAGTGACGCTGCACTGCTCAGGAGAAATAAAAGCGAGCGACCGGAGTTCAGTCGTCTGTTCAAGTCGCTTTGACTCCAGGACTAGTTTACCACAAGGTCAAAGGTCAACCTGGTGGAGGATGACTCGTCAATATGAAACCATTAGAGACTTGGAGACAGACCCTCATTAGAGAGAGAGCATTACTTGAGCTCGTAGGAGAGAGTGCTGGCAGTGGAGGACAACCCATCAGGAGCACTGGGACTTTCTCTGGTGTCCTGAGGGTGGTTTTGACCGGAGCTGTGAAAAGTCAACACGACCAGTCAGGATGTAACAAGCAGGTATCAGTTGCTGGACCGTAGGGACGACTCTTTTGTCACCATGACAACTGCATCACCGAACTGCTGAGGCCCAGGAATTATTTGTTTCCCTTCACCCCTGTGCGTCTTGTATCAGCATCATTGTCAATGTTATTATTAATACTATTGTCAGTAGTATTGTTAGCTGCAGTGTGCATTAGATGTACGACAGGCCCTATTCAGACTGTGATTGTTAGTCTGTTGAATCATCAAACACATGAAAAAAAGGCCGAAGGCTGCTGCTCTCCTGCTCTCAATGTCAAGGTTGTTTTTTACTTTGTTGGAAGATTCTTATCATACCAATGTTTATACAAATATTTACACCAGCACACAGGTCTTGATAAACAGTTATTATATATCCTGGAGCCTCCATGTTCAATATGTTCCACAGCAGAGAGAAAATACTCCTCTTTATTTTTTCAATAAAAGACTGAGGAAGTAAAAACTGCGGAGATAGAGATTTGATATTTGGTAACAACAACAGGCATGGAGATTAAAATGTCATCCATCTCATATTCTGCTCTCGAGTTTATAGTTTTCGTTATATATGCAAATAGATTTCACATAAGTCATAGGAACCTGTCACGCTTTGTTCTGATTTCCTCCAAATTCTTCAAACTGCCTGAATTGACACATTCACAGTTTAAAAAAAAAATCGATTTTTATCAGAATGAAATGTGTGGCTGAGAACTCAAGAAACTTGAAATTCAGTGCAGGTCTATATGATGAATATTGACACCAGTAATTGCTGAGTAATTATCCCAGCTGTCAGCGCATCTATTCATTGAAGCTACATTGTGTCTCCTTGTTACTCTGAGCAAGTCTAATGTGTGTGTGTGTGTGTGAGTGTGTGTGTGTGTGGATTAGCATATGATAATATGTAAATAAGAGCGTGCAGAAGTAATCCCTGCTATTTGCTGCAGGGTTAGGATTTACATGTGTCTGTAGACACAAAAAAAAAGCAGCTGTTACACTGACAAGGAAAGTTACCAAATGCAGGAATAATACTAATAATAAATAATCATAACAGTAATACTTATCCTACATCTTCTACTACTACTAATAATATAATAATAATGATGATTGATGATGATGATAATGATGATGCTGACGATGATGATGAAGCAGCTCATGTAACCCACAGCCGCTTCTTTAATTTTGACTTTAATTGACAAAGATAAGATGACGTACTGACACTGGTAAATGACACCCAGGCTCAGACTCTTTGTCTTCACCGCTTTGTAAACATATTGAAATGTAAATGATCTGTGGCAGAGTCGAGGATTTATTAGAGAAACGCCCTGTAACATTTTACAAACACAAATCGGGGAATAAGGAAGGAGCTCTGTGCTTTTACCTTCAGGCAGACTAAGGTTAGGTGGCCTCTTTTGTCACTGTTTCTCTCTGCTTTTCTCTCTTTCACTGCGCCTGCTCATTGATTGTCTCTGAAGTTTCTCATTAACTGTGGAAGTAGTTAAAGTCATTAGGACGGAGCCTGTTGCTGGTCACAGACAAATAGCACCTGTACATGAAACCAGTTCCCTGGAGAGCAGCAGATAAACAGAGTTTGGATCACGAGCTGAGAAAGTTTGAGCAAGAGGAAAAAGACAGAAAATAACTTTCTCTTCTGGCTCCTGGTGAGAATTTCATCTTGGCTCAGAACAAACTGCAAACATTTAGCAGGAGGGGGGAAGCTTTGAGGAGGAATTAAACAAGGAGGAATAAAGAGAAAAACATTTTCACAGACAAGAATTACCACCCTGCAGTTACTTGGGCCCAGTTTGAGTCTACATTATTCCAGACTCATAAGGTCACTCTGACCTTTGACCCATACCCTATGAAAAATAACCAGTTATTCATTGGGTCCAAGAGACAAGTGGTCAAACTTTAGAGAAGGCAAAGGCAGACTTGAGATTTAATGTTCAAGAGGCCAAAGCAGGTTTAGCGAAGCAAACGTCAACTCAACCTGTGACCACCAAACTCTAATCAGTGATTCAGTGAGTCTATGGGAGCATTTGACATTATTTGAAAGGATACCCTTGAGGCGCTCCTAAGATAACTTGTTCATGAGGGAAATAATGGTTCAACTGGGTATTTGACAACCAAACTCTTAATTTAACGAACTCAGATTATTTATGATGACGTGATGATGAAATGTTTCCTCATGTATAAGTGTTGCGTATGCATCTGTCAGACCCCATGTGTGTGTACGCCACTTCTCACGCAAACGTTGGGGTCTATAAAAACAGCCATGATGGGAGAATGTGCTCACTTGTAAGCAAACTTTAACTTAGGAGCATAATGGAAATGAGAAATTGACTATGCAGACATAAGGAGGTGATTTGAATCCAGATTATTGATCCACTTCATCATTAACAGTCATTTTTCCTCAAGAACCTTCAATTAAAAAAGATATAAAACATCTTAAAGCTAATATGCTAAAATATAATTAGATTATTGTTGCAGATCCGAGTGATATTACAGTTTTTAATTAAATCCTCATTAATCGCTTCGGCAGCAACACATTGCCACTCAGTGTGTTCTCTATATTCATGATATCACTGCTGTGAGCACGAAACTTTATTTCTTCAGCCCCAGTTCACTAACAAGCTCCTCCATGTGGCTGTCAGAAAGTTACTCTTATCTTCTCATCGCTCGATGCCATGATTCACCACAGAAACCCACTGGTCAGCAGGACAATTTAATATGCATGAGTTGCTTTGCATTGACAATTAATGGTTGAATGTGGGCGTGTAGAGGACGAGCCGAGGCAGATACACGTACGAGCGTTCCCAGGTGGACTGAGATTTATGAAGTGAACATTGCCTTCAGGTGGGCGTGCACACAGTTTTATAAATTAGAATCTTTTTGTGTATGCCATTTTCCGCCTTTGTGCGCACATTCACATTTAAAATGAATCCTATGAAATGATTTTAATGAGGCCCCTGGTTCATGAGGAATGAAAACTGATTTAATTGCATTGATCTCCGCAGATATGAAAAACTCTCCTCCACTTTTCTCACTCTTCTGTCCTTTATCTGCAGTCACTTCTCCACTGAGGCAATCGTAGTGAATGACATGAAGACAAAATGTCCCAAATGTAAAAAGTGAGCATGTGGAAAGCTCGTTAGTTCCACTTCCCTCACAGTGCAGAGCATGAGCAAGAACACTGAGCATTTCACAGTGACAACAGGCTGCAGCTTCATATTCAGCTCATATACACTAGTAGATCAATCCATCACTATTGACTTATCAGAAACTAATATTTCTCAGCACGGCTGTTTGGTTGTGTGTGTGTGTGTGTGTGTGTGTGTGTGTCAGCTTCCAGTCACAGTAACTGCTCCAGTGATTCACAGTCACACCTTCAGTTTTCAGATGTGCTCGTTATCCAGAAGCTCTTCACTGATGGACTTGTGGATCAGATCACATGATGGAGCCGTGAAGGCTCCATCATGTGATACACTCTCTTCTGTGACCAAATAATCATTCTGACATAAATAAATGATCCATCCATCCATCCATACTCTATACTGTGTATCCTTTGAGGTTTGGGGGCTGGATCTAATGATTAGAAATTGATATAAAAATATATATTAGTGAGGGATATTTGAAGGGCTCATCCTTGGAAACTCTCTCTCACACACACACACACACACACACACAGTTTCAGTTATTTTGAACCTCCTTCCAGGATGGTGTAGATGAGTAAAGTTTAAAGTTTGATCACCTGAACTCTACCACGTGTTCCTGGTCCATATTAGAACAGTGTCTCTGAATGTGTGTCTCCAGTGTGGGGACCCTGTGGTGTCAACACAAAGACTGGTGGGATTTATCAAACCTGACTGTCATAAAGTTTGTGTTATGAGACTGACAGAACATCAGTGATCATAGAAAAAGACAAACAACAGTGTCACATTGCTTCTTGTTGTTGGTGGTTATACAAATGGCTTGAGCTCCGTGAAGCTCTTCAGCTGAGCTGGACTGTCTCTACACTTTAACACAGTTCAATAAGAACTGCATTCAAGACCTGCAGTGCCACGTGTCTGGTTACAATGAGGCTTGTGATGCTCATTGGAATGCAATGTAATGCATGTGGCTTTCTCAGAAAAATTGGTTTAATTTAGCTGCTGATTCATTTAATATCATCTAACAGTGTTTTAACGAGCACATTGAGCAGGTCATATGAATGGAATCAAAAGTATAAGAAAAGAAAAAATATGCTTCCTACTTTTCGATACAAACATAAAATGCTAATTGATTTTTGAATTATACATTACAACAAGCAGCATTTACAGGAACCTTGAACTGAAACCTGACCCACACACAGAAACAGAACTACACACAGTCTGAGCCAATCTCATGGGAGACGTCAGAAATCAGAGGAACTCAAACTACAAGCTCTACGTTTGGTTTGACACCGAGAAATTATATTCTCCTCAGTCAGTGCAATTTACATTTTATGTTTAATCTTCATCTAAGAGAAAGAACACATGATAATCACACTGGTAGGTAAACATGTGATAATAAGGACTACATAGTGAGTGAGACCTATAATAAACTGTAACAGGATTTAACAAAGGGTGTGGGAAAACTGTGCATGTGTGTGTTTGTGTGATTTCCCCTGGGGCCATGTTAATTGTCTCTAAGTAGGAAGTATGAGTGTTCTAGCAGCAGCTTCTTTCTGCCTGTAATTCAGTCTCTTCTACATTTGGAGTCTCACTGAGACACTGACTGCTTCATGGAAACTGAACACACACAGAAAGTCAATCATCTCAGGCCTGTGCGTCATGAGCTCACACTGAGCTGCATTTTCAAAAGCGAATTAAATATTTTCCGTCATTGATCAATACTGTGGTGGTCCAACATATTGTAATTTGTCCCACCACTGTTTCAAAATGCACTTAAACATTTTTCAAACTTTTCATTTTAACATAAGAGACGTGTAACTTACTGTCTAAAGCATTATTTGTATCATTCTTGTGATTTTACCACGAAGACCGTCACACCTCAAAGTTTTAACTGCAGTTCTGGCATCGATGCAGTTCCTTCACGCGGGAACTTCTCCTTCACTCTTTAGTTTATGAACATGTCAGTCATAATCTGTTCAATCTATGATTGTAATTAATTCTGTGGAGACAACACGTGTCGGTGTCAGGCTTGGTATCAGGATTTCCTTTTTTAATACCAGAAAACAAGTGACGGTGGAGGTGGAATGTGACAGGTAGTTGTCTCACTTCATACACATTATTCACATGAGCTGCTTCACACAGAGCTACAGACAAATCATCACTATTTTCAAATTCATATTTTTAAGCTCTGTACAACCTAAGCTAAGTCAAGTTAATAAACCACAATGAATGATAAAAGTACTAAATCTATGTTTTAATATTTAAATACATATTAAACTTGTTTTTCAGCACATTTTGCTAAACGCACACGTGACATACTGATCTAAAAGGTTTCTTAACATAGAATCGTATTATTTCTTAACACCCATGAGTTATTTGAACTATTGGAGAAATTCACATTTGTCTCCTCTCATCCCCCTGGCACCAGTGTTATCACCAGTTTGTATTGCCACACTTGACGAAACCTAATGATTTCATTACAAACAGACAGCTTGTGACTGTTAAAGGTAAGGATGACGATGAGCGGCTGAGCTTGGTGGAAATAACTCTCAGGAGTATTTTAGAGATGTCGGTGTAAGCAGGAATTTTATTGTTCCCAATATAAAGCTTACAAGGCAGAGTTTAGCAAAGTAAATATTACATCAAACAAGAGCAACAAAAACAAACACTTCGAAATAAGAAAATAAATAGGCACGATGGCCACACAAATAATTACAATAACAATATATTGTTTAAGCAAACAGTTCTGGGGAGAGCTCTCAGACTCATGTCTTTCTCATAGCAGCTCTCTCAGACTTACGTCCTCCCATGTCCCGTCCTCCTGACTCAATGAACAGCCCGGCTTAAATGTACCTCGCCACACCCCGTACAATTGGAACATTCCAATATTACATTATCTACAGGGGTGTCCCAGGTAAAGCCATCTACAAAGCTTCAACAGCTTATACAATAAAACTCCCTATGGCTGGTAACATAACCAGTAACATAGTTACAGACAATTGTTCCCTGAAGGCATAGCCTACTAATACTAGAACATATTGAAACAAAATTGGAACACCGCGGGTTCACGGGTTCACAACAGGCATGAAACACACATAGATAACATTTATACAGAACAACACGTGTCAACGGGCAGTTTATTGCAGGCCGCGACGGTCACCATGCGCACCCGCACACACGTGTACACGGAGCAGTGGACTACTGCAGTGACGAAAAAAGGCGTTGGCTCTCTGCTGCAAAAAGAAAAAGCTCTTAGATATAAAGTTTTTTATTGTAGATAGATTTGATCACCCAAACAACAATCCTCCGTGGGCAGATAAGGGAAATCCAATGGTGCCAGCCCGAACATTGGTACAATATTTTTCACTTCAATTGACAAAATGTGAGGATGTCAGCACGAGCAGACAACTTGATGAGGTGGAAGACAGGATCATGTAAACAACAACCTCCTGCAGCCTCTCAGGGGCAACAGGCACCATGTCAGTTTTCAGAGGGTAAAACGTTTCCCTGTGATCGAGGAAATCGAGGAAAAGGAGGCAAACATGATACACCGTGGACAGAATGGACACGCTTCTGTGAGGCTGTATCTCTGACAGCAATAAAAACGTCAGACTCACTGAAGCTTGACTTCATTCGTTTAAAGCTGCTACGAGGAAACGTTTCTCCTCCTGGGATGTAAAAACTAAAACAGGTGACTTAATACTCCTTTGCTTCTCGTCTCAGCTGTGGAAATGTAAACTGTTCTCTGAGACAGTGTCGATGTTACACTCTCACTTCAGTGTGAAAGAGAGTGTGTGTGCGCGTGTGTGTAAATGTGATGTAGTCTGGAGGGACTATTAAACATGCGACAGTCAGAAACCAATCACAAGGTCAATGGTTTGAATCCAGAAAACGGAGCAGCTGGCGTCTGCCTGCACACACGCAAGAAGAAGAAGAAGCAGGAAGTGTGAAATGTGGGAACAAACACAGGGAGCAGCTGCAGCACTTAATCTGTGTGATGTGTTCAAAGACACAAATTAACAGATAAAGTCATTAAATCACAACATATGACTGATGAATGTGAATGTAGCTTCTGTCCAGTGTTCAGTTTCCTTAGCTCAACATTCAGTGAACAGCTCCAACGGACGAGGATTTTTCCTTTTCTCAAAACTGATCACAGCCTCCATGGAAGCATGTGCAAATAAATTCAGTGTGATTTAAAAAGCATAAAAGAAAAACAACGCAGATATCACCATTTACAAGATGGATGACTTCTCCTTTGTCTTTTCTTAATTCACTTGGAAGCGTGGAGGAAGTGAAGCGTCATTAATGTTTCAAGCCAAAAGAGAGAATATAACGTTTTTATTTCCTCTGCTGAGTTGACTTTCATAGGGACACTCAACCGGCCTTGTTAGAGGATGATAGAGTAGTTGTGTGATTACAATGACACTCAGCAGATGATGAACACTTACACAGTGAAATAAGCAGCAGAGTGAATTATCCACATAAAGAGACTCGGCCTGAGCTCAGTGAAGAACCTCAGAGGCAAACGCAGGCTCTCGATTCACGGGAATAATTATGGAATGAAACTTTTCCTGCGGTTAAGACGCCACGGGTCACATGAAGTCATTCGGTGGAGCAGGGTTGTTTGCTCCAACTGTAAGCGAAGCAGTGTGTGGATGATTGTAAGTGAACGTCCTGGGTGAGCAAACAGGTAATGAGCTGCTGAACACTCTGCCAATATGAGACACCACCCTGCTGTAAAACATGAGCCCACAGGTCGTCTGTGCAAATAGCTTATTACGACCCACAGTTACTTTTTATCATCAGCCGCCATAATAATTATGACGGGAGCGAAGGAGGAAGTCAGACGACGTTGTTTAAAGAGCCACAAAGTCCTTGTTAGGTGGAGGTGGATCGATGACTCTACCTGAACTCGGTGATATGGTTAAGTGGATGAAGCCATCTAATTGCCCCTGTGGTAGTGTCGGGCTATCTTCACCTCAGTCACACATCGTCCTATGGCCCCCCCGGTGCAATCATCATTACCCCACATGTTTGTTAGGCAACATTTCTCTTAATCACATGATGCAGCCTCTATAATGGGCTCTGGTTTGACACACTGTATGCACTGACTCTGATTAAGGCAACACAGAAGACATTGTTTCCGACCGAGGGCCCCAGTTTGCCTCCAGATTCTGGAAGGAGTTCTGTAAGCTCATCGGAGCCAAAGTAAGCCTGACGTCGGGATACCATCCAGAGGCTAACGGCCAGACCGAGCGGCTCAACCAGCAGCTGGAGACCGGCCTCCGGTGTCTTGTGTCACAGAACCCCGCTACATGGAGCAAACACCTGGTCTGGGTGGAGTATGCACACAACACACTCCCCACATCTGCCACAGGATTCACCCCTTTTAAATGTGTGTTTGGCTACGAGCCCCCTCTCTTCGCAGACAATGAGCCGGAGGTTTCAGTTCCCTCTGCCCATGCCTTATTCCGCCGCTGCCGCCGCAGCTGGGCAGCCACAAGGCAGGTGCTCATCAGACAAGGAGATCGGATGAAAAGAGCGGCCGACCGCAGAAGGAGACCGGCGCCGGACTACCAGCCCGGCCAGAGAGTGTGGCTCTCTGCCAAAGACCTGAACCTCAAAGTGCCATCGAAGAAGCTAGCACCTCGGTTTGTGGGCCCCTTCCCCATCTCACAAATCATCAGTCCTGCTGCTGTACGCCTTCGCCTGCCCCGATCCCTGCGCGTCCACCCCACCTTCCACGTCAGCCAGGTCAAGCCCGTGAAAGACAGCCCCCTCGTTCCAGCAGTCAAACCCCCTCCGCCTCCTGAAATGGTGGACGGTGGTCCGGTCTATAAAGTCAAGCAGCTGCTGGCTGTACGGAGCCAGGGCCGGGGAAAGCAGTTTTTGGTAGACTGGGAGGGTTATGGTCCTGAAGAGAGGCTGTGGGTTCCATCCCGACACATAGTGGACCAAACCCTCATTGAGGACTTCTACCGCGATCACCCGGAGCAACCTGGACCGTCAGGATGTCGGTCCTAGAGGGGGGGGGCTCTGTCACACCGCGGTGAGATCATGTCTTGTTTTGTGTTTTTTGTCACGTCATTTCCGGTTTTATTTTGAAAAGTAACTCTCCTCTCGTTTCAGGTCACTTGCCCTTCCTCATGTGTCACCGGTCTGATCGTCTCCCCTGATTCCTGATTGTGTCCACCTGTTCCCTTTTCCCCCATGTGTTCATATAGTCTGCGTCTCCCTTTGTCCTGTGCCAGTGTGTCGTCTTTTGTCGTCATTCCAGCCCGTGCCATAGAAACCAGAGTCATAGTCTAAGTTTTGCTTAGCCTCGTGCTTAAAGTTTTACCTCAGTTGAGTGATTATTCTTTGTAGCCTTTTTTGTTTCAGTGTTTAGTCTTAGTTAGATTTATAGAATGAAGCTTTGTTTTTCCTCCCTTTGGAGCGCTTTTGTTTAATTGTTATTTTTTGTATTGCAGTATTTAGATAGCGTTTTCCTCCTTCTTGGAGCGACTTTATTTTTGTATCATAGTTTACTCTGTGTGGAGGTGTAAATAAAACATTCTCCTAACACATCCGCTCTGCATCTGAGTCCTGCCTTTCGCCCGGCCTGACAGTAGACACTGGCCAGTATGGACTCAGCAGAGGAACACCCGGTGGCGGCGATCCTGCAAGCCCAGGAATCACGGATATCTCGTCAGGAAGAGTTCCAGGCGGCCATGGCAGCAAGCCTCGCCTTCCTATCGGACCAAGTGCAGCGTCTCGTCAATCTTTCCGTTCCACCGCCAGATCCAACCACCGTGCCTGTGGTCCCAGCAGCCCCCACTCCAGCTCCGGCGGAGCCCGGCTTCGGACCAGTAATGAGACTGGCATCCCCAGAACGTTTTTCAGGAGAACCGGGTCAGTGTAAACCGTTTTTGATTGACTGCTCAATCCATTATGAACACATGCCACATGCCTTTCCAACAGACAGATCTAAGATTGCCTTCATGATCTCCCACCTGACGGGGAGAGCTCGGGCATGGGCCACAGCCGAGTGGGCGCGTGATTCTCCCCTCTGCAGCTCACTGGCAGAATTTAAGGCAGCTCTCCAGAGAACTTTTGACCCGGTCTCATCCGCCCGTGAAAAAGCCCGGGAGCTGAGTGGAGTGAAGCAAGGCAACAACACGGTATGTGACTACGCCATCCTTTTTCGCACCCTGGCGGCGGAGAGCGGATGGAACTCCACCGCACTTTTTGACTTTTTTTTGAAAGGATTAGCTGTTCCCATCCGAGAGCTGTTGGTTCCCCTGGATCTTCCCTCCGACCTGGATTCGCTTATCGCGCTCGCCATTAGAACCGACAACCGGCTACGTGAGCTTCACCCTTCGGCACGGAGCAGACCGGGGGGCACGGGGAGGTTTCCCACAGCCTCCGCCTCGGAGATCCCGTTACCACCGGGAATACGTTCATACTCCCCCACGCCCAGAGGAGAGGAGCCCATGCAACTGGGGCGCGCACGACTTTCAGGGGAGGAACGAAAGCGGCGACAGCAGGAAGGTCGCTGTTTTTACTGTGGGGAGACGGGACATCTTGTTGTTGTCTGCCCAGCCAGACGGTCTACCAGGGTGAGTAACTCCAAGATCTCACGTCCTGCTCCCCGGAGCCTCACGAACGTTAAAATAATACACCACGCTGTCGCTACAGAAATTAGAGTGCTCATAGACTCTGGGGCTGACGAGAGCTTTATGGACTGGGGGTTAGCCAAGAGACTCGGGCTGAAAACTGAACTTTTAGAGAGACCCATCAAAGCCAAGGATCTTAATGAAAATGACTTGTTTACCATCACTCATGCCACAGAGCCAGTAGAACTTCACCTTCGCAACCATCAGGAATCCATGACATTTTTTTTTATTAATTCATCTAGTCATGCTTTAATTTTGGGATTTCCATGGCTGCTTCGCCACAATCCACACATTGATTGGAGATCTGGGGAAATTATGGGCTGGGGAAAAAACTGTGAGAGCCAATGTATTGATTCCAGGGAGGTAACCATGATTAACATTGTCTCTGCTGATTCCCCTGCAGACAGTGAATATCCCGATTTAGGCTCCGTTCCTTCATGCTATCTTCACCTTAAAGAGGTATTCAACAAGTCCAAGGCGCTGTCACTCCCTCCGCACCGTCCCTACGACTGCATCATTGATCTCATTCCCGGCTCCACCATCCCCAGGGGACGCATATATTCAATCTCAGGACCAGAAAAAAAGGCCATGAGAGACTACATAGACTCGTCACTGAAGGCAGGGCTAATACGTCCCTCCTCGTCTCCGGCAGGTGCCGGTTTCTTTTTTGCGGGAAAGAAAGATGGTTCATTACGGCCATGCATAGACTACAGCCCATTAAATGACATTACAATTAAAAACCATTACCCTCTACCCCTCATGTCATCTGTTTTTGATCAAATACAGCAGGCCAAGATATTCACAAAGCTCGATTTACGCAATGCTTATTATTTGGTCAGAATAAAGGAGGGAGATGAATGGAAAACAGGGTTTAATACACCCAGCGGACACTACGAGTATTTGGTCATGCCCTTCGGACTCACTAACGCACCCGCGGTTTTTCAGGCCATGATCAATGACGTTCTTCGGGACTTTTTAGACCAGTTCGTTTATGTCTACATAGATGATATATTGATTTACTCCTCTGATTTAGAATCTCACCAGGCTCACGTGACCTAGGTTCTCCAAAGGCTCCTAGAGCATAAGCTCTTTGTCAAGGCTGAAAAAAGCGAATTTCACGCCGGCACCATCTCGTTCCTGGGCTTTATTGTGGCCCCTGGGAAAGTACAGATGGACCCGGCTAAGATAAGTGCTGTCGCTGATTGGCCCACACCCGATGGCCGCAAGAAGCCTCAGCAATTCCTCGGATTTGCTAACTTCTATAGGCGGTTCATCAGGGGCTTCAGCGCTATAGCTGCTCCGCTACATGCATTAACCTCTTCCAAGGTGCGTTTTCTTTGGTCTCCAGAGGCGGCTTTTCAGGAGCTGAAACGCCGCTTCACCACCGCTCCGATCCTCACCATGCCGGACCCGCAGCGGCAGTTTGTGGTGGAGGTGGACGCCTCCAACGAGGGGATCGGGGCCATCCTCTCTCAAAGATCGCAACAGGATGGTAAGATGCACCCATGTGCTTATTTGTCACGGCGGCTTTCTAAGGCTGAACGAAACTATGATGTCGGAAACAGGGAACTGCTCGCAGTCAAGGTGGCGTTAGAAGAGTGGCGTCATTGGTTAGAGGGGGCCAGCCAGCCGTTTCTAGTGTGGACGGATCCCAAGAACTTGGAGTACATACGTCAAGCTAAGCGACTTAATTCTCGCCAGGCCAGGTGGGCGCTGTTTTTTAACCGCTTTTCTTTTTCCCTCTCTTACAGGCCGGGGTCCCGGAACGTCAAGCCGGATATTCTGTCTCGACTCTTTGACCCCGAGCCTGTTGCCAAGGTGCCTGAACCCCTCCTCCCACTGTCCTGTGTGGTTGGAGCGGTAACTTGGCAAATAGAAAAGGTGGTGAAGCTGGCCAACGGTGTAGCCCTGCCACCTAGTGGGTGCCCTGAAAATAAGCTGTATGTTACGGCCGATCTGCGCTCACAGGTGATCCACTGGGCTCACACCTCCCCACTTTTCTGTCATCCGGGAGTCAGGCGGACTATGTTCGCCATCTCCCAGAGGTTCTGGTGGCCATCTATGGAGCCGGAGGTCCGGGAGTACGTCGAGGCTTGCTCAGACTGCGACCACAATAAATCCTCCACCGGATCTCGTATGGGACTGCTCCATCCACTTCCCATCCCCTCTCGGCCTTGGTCAGACATCTCCCTGGATTTCGTCACGGGGCTCCCAACCTCTCAAGGTAACACCACGGTCCTGACCGTGGTGGACCGTTTTTCCAAGATGGTTAGATTTATTGCCTTACCTAAACTCCCATCAGCCAGTGAAACAGCAGAAATCATGCTCAACCACGTATTCAAAATCCATGGTTTTCCAAGAGACATTGTTTCCGACCGAGGGCCCCAGTTTGCCTCCAGATTCTGGAAGGAGTTCTGTAAGCTCATCGGAGCCAAAGTAAGCCTGACGTCGGGATACCATCCAGAGGCTAACGGCCAGACCGAGCGGCTCAACCAGCAGCTGGAGACCGGCCTCCGGTGTCTTGTGTCACAGAACCCCGCTACATGGAGCAAACACCTGGTCTGGGTGGAGTATGCACACAACACACTCCCCACATCTGCCACAGGATTCACCCCTTTTAAATGTGTGTTTGGCTACGAGCCCCCTCTCTTCGCAGACAATGAGCCGGAGGTTTCAGTTCCCTCTGCCCATGGTGGACGGTGGTCCGGTCTATAAAGTCAAGCAGCTGCTGGCTGTACGGAGCCAGGGCCGGGGAAAGCAGTTTTTGGTAGACTGGGAGGGTTGTGGTCCTGAAGAGAGGCTGTGGGTTCCATCCCGACACATAGTGGACCAAACCCTCATTGAGGACTTCTACCGCGATCACCCGGAGCAACCTGGACCGTCAGGATGTCGGTCCTAGAGGGGGGGGGCTCTGTCACACCGCGGTGAGATCATGTCTTGTTTTGTGTTTTTTGTCACGTCATTTCCGGTTTTATTTTGAAAAGTAACTCTCCTCTCGTTTCAGGTCACTTGCCCTTCCTCACCGGTCTGATCGTCTCCCCTGATTCCTGATTGTGTCCACCTGTTCCCTTTTCCCCCATGTGTTCATATAGTCTGCGTCTCCCTTTGTCCTGTGCCAGTGTGTCGTCTTTTGTCGTCATTCCAGCCCGTGCCATAGAAACCAGAGTCATAGTCTAAGTTTTGCTTAGCCTCGTGCTTAAAGTTTTACCTCAGTTGAGTGATTATTCTTTGTAGCCTTTTTTGTTTCAGTGTTTAGTCTTAGTTAGGTTTATAGAATGAAGCTTTGTTTTTCCTCCCTTTGGAGTGCTTTTGTTTAATTGTTATTTTTTGTATTGCAGTATTTAGATAGCGTTTTCCTCCTTCTTGGAGCGACTTTATTTTTGTATCATAGTTTACTCTGTGTGGAGGTGTAAATAAAACATTCTCCTAACACATCCGCTCTGCATCCGAGTCCTGCCTTTCGCCCGGCCTGACAGAAGACACATCTTTATTAAAAGGCCTTTATCATATGATGTCTATAACTTGTATTAACTGTAACTTTATTATTATTGTTTTAACTCTAATTGCTTGTGCATTTTATATTGTTTGTTGTAAAGCATATTGCATTGTATTGAAAAGTGCTATGCAAATAAAGTTTTTATTACACCCTGTCCCCTCCATATAAGTGGATAGGAAACTAAAAAGTAAAAATACACATCAAATAAATAAAAATGTAAGCCATCAAACATTTTTATGAGAGTAAATGGATAAACAACATGCAGTGAATGATAGGAACTAATTAGTGGGCTCATGTTTCCATGACTAAGTACTTCATCCTTTAAGGGCCTGCTGCATCGCTTGTTTTCTCTGACTCGTTCCACTAATAAACCTTCTCATGTAACAGCGCTTCCACATCTGTCTCAAATTATTTTTGAGACAGATTTTTTTTTTTGTTTAACATTTAATACGGTTCTTCTTTTCCTTTGTGCAGCTTCATCTTTACCCTTTCTAATCCCAGTAAAATCCAATCTCACACTTGTTAAATGCATCCCTCCAGACCACAGTATGTCCAGAACCTCTAAATGATCAGAGCACTAATGTGACGTGTGGGCTAATATGCTGTACTCGTACAGATGGTCAGAAAATGTTCTGCCAATGCATGTGATCTGAGCAGCTGCATCCTCAAAAGTCTAAACTTCCCAAAGACACTTGAGACGTCTCTCAGATCAGAGTCTTCTCTCCTCTGCTGTTGAACATGAGGGAACACGTGATCTTCATTGAATCTCTCTTGACCCGACACCAGCTGCTGTTCACAAAGATCAGCCTCCACAGCATGAAGCTCTCCACATGCACCCGGCAGGCAGCTACAGGAGCACTGACTCCACCAGACAACCTAAACTCACATCATATGTGCATCACAGCACAGGTTTATGTGTTTGTTTACTGAGGAGCAGATGGAACCCATGATGATCATCTGCAGACGGGGTTGGTTAACACTTTATGGCTCTGACTGGAACAGAGAAGCTCGACATCCTCCGGCTGACAAGCTGCTCACTTGTGTCTCCAGCCGAGCGGATGCTACCTGTGCACCACCAGTAGTTTCCCGATTGCAGCCGACTCAGCTGCTGATCGATCTCCGTGTTCCTTTTGTTACCTCTCCATTAGCATCAGCTTTTAGGGTGGAGCTCCTGACAGTCTGAGGGGCATCATTAATGCTGACATTCAATTACAAACATAGACAGGAGAGAGAGGAACAGCTGAAGCACATGTTTCCTTCTGATTTATCACTTACCTTAGTCTCCTCTTGCTCTCTGCAGTTTCACAGTTTCCTATTAAATCGTACTACATCTGCAACTACAAAACATGCAAAAGGATGCATAATGAGTCTCCGTCTCTGTGTATGGCACCGCTTTTTCATTTAGAGGTGTATTATCTATTTTTTCCTAATTTTTTTGTCTTTCAAGATTTCCTGCTCTCCGCTCTCATCGTCTCCTCCGGAATTTCTGCTGACTTAATACTTGGACTGGAGAAAGTCAGAAAACCTCCAGACGCTCTCACTCTGAGTTCAGTGTATCGTCTGAAAGCAGCTTACAAGACCTGGAGCTGCTGTTCCGGTTAATTAAATTCGAAGGCCGAAGAGCAGAGATGAAGCACAGCAGCGTAACATTGCTTTGTGTCACTTTATATGTGACACATTAATGTTCATCATTGATCCAGGTGCTTTTCAAACAAGGGAAAGATCATTATCCTTGGATGATTAAAGTTGGTCTATTGAGCCTTGAAGGACGACTGTTAAAAATAAGCTTATTAGGCACAGTGATGATGCTTTGGTGTTTATGGATGAACTGTGTGAGTGAAGGACATGATTCAACACGCAGTGGCACAGCTGGCAGGCTGCACTGGGTAGGTGTAGTTCCCGGTTACTGACTACTAAATAGTTCACGCTGGATCTGAGAGATTTATATTCACACAATATCCATTAATTCATTCAATTCATATCCAATCAGAGTTTTTGGACACAGCATGACATTGTCGAGCATAAAAAAGATACATATATATGAATCTGTTAGCTGCTTGAATTCCTTTAGAATAGGAAGGAAAATAAATACCAAATAACATCAAGCTAGCAGCTCAGCTGTTGCTTCCTTCCCTTCCTCTGTTTGTTTTGGTCACTCATGATGTATCATGATTATTCATTGCCAATTGCACAATGTTCTGTTGCTGATGTTCTCCCAGTAAAGTGTAATTGCTGAGGGATCCATAAAGATTTCAGGAGAAGACATGCTGGTGATCACCACTCCTACGATCCCATGCACGCCATCAAACTAAGTCTCTGAGGGACCCTTACCGGCCGAAGTTACATGCTCTACTCTCGAATACATTATCTCCAATGTGCCGCACTGGAAGCATATGAATGAGTGTGGTGGAGCTGAGATCTGCATCTGTAATGACACTGAAATAGATGAAACAGTTATTAAATCAGCAGAAGGGACCTGTTTCACATGAAGATTAATTAACACTCTGACAAGAGAAAAACTTCCACAGTTTAACAGGGAGATCAAGTCTTGTACCTGGAGGACATTACGGGTGTAACGGTACATGTATCCGAACTGAACATTTCTGGTATTGTCCTTTCGTATGCAGCGACTCCACGTTCAGAACTTATTTGTGAAGTTTAACAACAGTTCATTTTCTATATGTCCATAACCATTAGGATATGTAATTGACTATTTTGACCCTAAAACCGAGGTATGATACCGAGCTGTGATTTGTGAACCGTGACACCCCTAGAGGACATCCAATGAAAAACATCCATGAGGTCTTCAAAATGTTAGCACCCATTTGTTATTCCTCCACGCCATTAGTGCTGTGGTCCATCCATCCCTTCACCAGGTATATTACTTATCCATCACAGAGGATAAGAGGCAGGTTCACCCTGGACAGGTTGTCAATCTGTTTGACATACGGAGACAAACAACTACTCACAGTAACATTCAGATATGTTCAGACAGTGTTTGGCCTGTGGGAGGAAGCAGGAGAAAACAGACACACACAGAGACGTGTGTCTCTGCTGGATCCCTCCTCGCTCTAGATGTTTGTTATTCAATTCACATTCTACAAGTTAATTGCTGATGATACAGTGATGTCCCAGCATGCAATGGGGCAACCAGCATTTAAAGCCAGTTGATAAAATGACTGATTATCGACTGATTACTCCCAATCACTGGTGTCATCAGACCTCTGTAATGATATGAGGGTGTGTGTGTGTGTGTGTGTGTGTGTGTGTGTGTGTGTGTGTGTGTGTGTGTGTGTGTGTGTGTGTGTGTGTGTGTGTGTGTGTGTGTGTGTGTGTGTGTGTGTGTGTGTGTGTGTGTGTGTGTCATGCTGTGACACTGATGAACATTAACTCAACATGATTGATATTTACATGATAATGATGTTAAACATGAGTCTTCTACAACAACAGTGGTCGACAGTGTAGAAAAACAACGTCAACACAAACTGCAGTGAATTCCCCAGTTTCTATAGTCACAGGAAAGATGGAGGTTATTTAGACAACACAGATTTAGATAATACTTTAAAATCAAGTTAATTATTGGATTGTAGTATTTTTCTTTTAATACGTGTCAGCCACTGGAACATATTCAGATACACAAACCACATTGGTGCATGATGCAGCATGTGGAGACTTCATGCAGCAAAGTGAGGCTGTATTAGATCTTCTGAATATTTCATTAGAAAGAGCTGGACATGTGGTGTAAAGAGCACTGCACTGTATGTATCTGTCAGTAAGTTCAACTGTCTCACTGCAGACTCCCACATGTCAACAGCCCAGACCAAATCTTACAAAAATACCTGTTATTATGTGTGTATTATGTATCAGTGATATCCCTGATGCACCACAAATGAAACACAGCTACAGTATTAAACTGCTGACACTGCTGTGACTGAACGCACACTAACAATAACTGTGTTGGCTGAAACGTATTCAGATATATGAGGATCAGATATATCATTATATTCATTCAGGTGGAAATGTGTGTGAGAGCTTATGGCGCAATGTGTGTATCATGTTTTGCTCCAACACAGGAGTCAAACATCTCATTATTGCTTTGTGAGTGTGAGATTCATTAAGGGAGATGTGAGGAGATTAGGAAGCAAAATAAATAGAGCTGGCAGACGTTCAGTCTCCCCCTCGCTGTCTCTCCGTCTCACTGTGAACTCAAGAAACAAACATGTCCCTTATTAAAAGTACAGCGATTAATTTGTCTTATATTAACCGGATGAATTCTGCAAGTTGCTCTGATGAAGAGTGAAACACCAGACTACAAGTTTCAGTCATCTTGAGGAGCAGCAGCTGAGCAATGGGGAGCCTCGCCTTGTCAATTACTGTTGTTCAGACTCTTAAAAATAACACCATCTAGCATCCATCCATCCGCAATGATGCCAATTATACATACATAGCAGTAATGTGCATTTGGTAGTGGGGGATGGTCAGCGTCAGCTACAGGAGGGAGGGAGTGGAGATTGGGTGCTGGGATCGGTGCCTGGGAGAGAGTCTAATTGTACTCAGGTGTTTCAGTTCCACTAATGACTCTCTCCCCTTATCAGCAGTAGCGAGCTGGGGCTCGGGACAAGCCTCACAGGAGCCAGTCCACGCCCGGACGAGGGACGCTCAGCTGCAAAGCTAACTGTGATATGTATGCTTGTGAGATTTGTTTGTAAAGTGTCTGAAGAAATAAAGAAGCTACTCAGACACTTACCTGTGGTCCCCCTGCTTCCTGACTAAGAACCCCGGTGACAGAGCGATCTTGTTACACTGGAGCCCAACCGGATCGTTATGGAGCAGGAGCGGGACCAGAACCCGACACAGCCGGCGGTGGCGCTCGGCCAGATGATGGAGGGTGTCGCGGCCATGCAGCGGGAGCAGGCCGTATTTAATCGGCAGTTCCTGGGGATGCTCCAGAGCCAGATGGAGCATCTCTTCTCCCAGCCGACCCTAGCGCCGTCCCCCGCTGCCCGCTTCCCGTTGGCGGGTATAACCCTCCATAAGATGTCGGAGGCGGAAGACCCGCAGTCCTTTCTGGAGATGTTCGAATCGACGGCGGAGGCGTGTGAGTGGCCGGCGGAGGAGTGGGCAGTGCGGCTCCTTCCCCTGCTGTCGGGGGAGGCACAGACGGCGGCGCTGGGGCTGCCGCCGGCAGCGAGAGCCGACTACCGGCACATCAGGAGGGCAGTGCTGGACCGGCTGGGGCTGACGCCGGAGGACCATCGCCAGAGGCTCCGGGACGCCAGGCTGGGGGAGGACCGGCCGTACGCGCAACAGCTGCGTGATGCGGCTACACGGTGGCTGCAGCCCGGGGGCTCCGCAGCGGAGGACACAATGCTGGGGAAGGTGGTCCTGGAGCAGTTCGTGTGGGGGCTACCGGACCGGACCTCGGCGTGGGTGCGATACCACCGGCCAGCGACGCTGGAAGCGGCCGTCACTCTCGCGGAGGACCACCTCGCCGTGCATCCTGACGGCCAGGGCGGAGGCAGCCGCTCCCCCACACGGACCCGACCGATCCCAGCCCCTCGGTGAAGGGGCCCTCCTCAGCCCCATAACCCGGGGCGGGCCCACCTGATCCCCGTGTTAACCCTGTTGTGTCTCGTTTCTTTCACCCGCAGGTCCCAGCCGCTACAGGCACCGCTCCCAACCCGCAGGGGGCGCCTCGGATGCCTGGGCAGGAGTGTTGGAGGTGCGGGCAGCTCGGACACTTCCGGGAGGCGTGCCCCCTCCGGGAGCGACATACAGCATCCAGGTAAGAATTCAGGGGGCTGTACATCAGGCTATGGTGGACTCAGGCTGCATGCAGTCCATGATTCACCAGAACCTGGTTCGACCCGGGGCTTTGGTGGAGGCTTGTTGGGTAAATATTTGGTGTGTGCATGGGGATATTCACAGATACCCGATGGTGACAGTGGAAATTAGACACCGGGGGAAAAAGCATAGAACAAAGGTTGCGGTTAGCTCCCACCTGACGCACCCCCTAATCCTGGGGACTGATTGGCCGGGGTTTCATTCTGTAGTGGGGCAATGTGTGGCGGTGCGCTCACGACAGACAGGAACATATGACGTGTGCGCTGCGCTCAGAGGTGACGCGAGGTTGTCCGACATTGCAGACAGGGGGGAGGAACCAGCAGTGACTCCACAGGAGGCGCCGCTGGTCCCTGAGTTTCACTCCATGGAAGATTTTCCACTCGAACAGTCTCGTGATGACACTCTACGCTCAGCCTTTGATCAGGTGATACAAATTGATGGTCACATGGTGCGCCCTGACGCTGCGCAGACGTTCCCATATTTTTCCTTGATCAGGGACAGGCTATACCGAGTGAGTCGTGACACTCAATTAGGAGGAGAAACCACCCAGTTGTTGGTGCCTAAAAGCCGTCGGGAAATGGTTTTCCAGGCGGCTCATTTTAACCCAATGGCGGGTCACCTGGGGTATGATAAAACACACGGATAATGACCCGATTCTATTGGCCTGGCATTCTCGGGGAGGTGCGCAGCTGGTGCGCGTCTTGCCGTGAATGTCAACTGGTAAACCAACCAGCCATCCCGAGAGCGCCATTGCGCCCGCTACCATTAATGGAGGTTCCATTTGAGCGCATTGGTATGGACCTCATCGGGCCATTTCACCCGTCTGCACGTGGGTATCGCTTTGTGTTGGTCCTGGTGGATTACGCAACGCGATATCCAGAGGCAGTGCCGCTGCGCACCATCTCTGCAAAGAGTGTTGCGCAGGCACTGTTTCAGGTCATCTCCCGAGTCGGGATCCCAAAAGAGATCCTGTCTGACCAAGGCACCTTGTTTATGTCACGAACACTTAAGGAACTCTACAGATTACTGGGAGTCAAATCTATTCGGACCAGCGTGTACCACCCACAGACTGATGGGCTGGTCGAGCGCCTGAATAAGACATTGAAATCCATGATCCGTAAGTTCATTCATGAAGACGAGCGCAATTGGGCTAAATGGCTTGATCCTCTGTTGTTTGCAGTGCGGGAGGTACCCCAGGCCTCCACGGGATTTTCTCCCTTTGAACTTTTGTTTGGCAGAAAACCACGGGGCATACTGGACCTACTTAGAGAAAACTGGGAGGAAGGTCCAAGCCCCAGTAAGAAACAAAGAAGAAGAAATTCAGTACGTCCTGGACTTGAGAGCGAAACTCCACACACTGGGGCGGTTATCACGGGAGAATTTGCTCCAGGCCCAGGCACGTCAGCAGCGCCTGTACAACAGAGGAGCCAAGCTGAGACAATTCACAACGGGAGAAAAAGTACTTGTATTACTTCCTTCTTCTAGCTTTAAATTACTCGCCAAGTGGCAAGGGCCCTTTGTGGTCACACGGCGGGTGGGGGATGTTGATTATGAGGTTGTGCGTTCTGACAGGGGTGGAGCCACACAGATATACCACCTCAACCTCCTTAAAGCATGGAGAGAGGCAGAGCCTGTTTCTCTGGTGTCGCTGGTGAGTGAGAGAGATGAGTTGGGACCAAATTCTATCAATCCGGCCTCGCTCCCTTGTGATGACCATCTCTCCCCAGCCCAGAGAGCAGAAATTGCCAGGTTGCAGCAGTGTTTTGCCGACGTGTTTTCCCCCTTGCCAGGACGCACAAAGCTCATACAACATCACGTTGAGACTTCCCCTGGGGTGTGTTATATGTTACGGACCTATAAGAAATGGCTCGTGAGGCCCGGAACACATCAAATAAACGAATCAGAAACAACTGTTGCCACTAAATAATAACAAATGTTTATTGGTTGAAACAAACAAATATTTAGAAAGGCAACAAACCAAAGGGTTGGAGGTTCCCGGCCAAAACAAACAAAAGAGAGGGGAACACTGAGCCAGCCATCGGCCGTCGAAGTCAGTGTTCACCCCCGAACTAAGTCTGCCTAAATAACCCACTACCTAAATGAAAGAAAAAGGTTATCCGAAAACAGGACTACCGGGGACTACCGGGAACCCCCGAACCAACTACCAACATAACAAAAGCTCAAAAGGACTTCTGGCATGGGGGAAAACGGAGCCTCGGTCTCCTCACCCGTTCACCTGCATGGAAGAATAGAGAGCGAGAAAGAAATTCACAGCCTCCTTAAGTCAGCTCCAGCTGACGAGGTGATGAGTCTCACCTGAGGACTGGCTGCGTGGAGAGAGAGAGAAAGGTGGAGAGAGGCACAAACACACACACATTCTCACACAGAGCCCCACCTCCTGGCCACACGTAACACCCCCACCCAGAGCTTGTGAATAGCCGGGGGCAAACGTGAAGACCAGGGAGGAAGGAAAAAAAAACAACACATTCACAAGACCTAACACCGTGACAACGTGTCGGCCAGGACGTTGTCCCGCCCCTTCACATGCCGAATGATCACGTTAAAGGACTGCAGGAAGAGCGCCCAGCGCATTAACCTCTGGTTAGTGTTCCGCATCTGATTCACAAAAACTAAAGGATTGTGGTCCTTATACACAACAGTTGGCGAACTCGCGGAACCCACATAAACTTCAAAGTGGCTCAGCGCCAGGACCAAGGCCAACGCCTCCTTCTCAATAGTAGAGTACACGCGCTGGTGTTTGTTGAACTTCTTGGAGAAGTAAGAGACGGGATGTTCAACCCCGTCCCCCCCCTCCTGAAGCAGAACAGCACCCGCATCACTGGCATCAACAGACAGTTTAAATGGACGATCAAACACAGGGGCACACAGGACTGGGGCCGTAGTCAAAAAAGCCTTGGGGTGAGTGTGCGTTCACGACCCTATAAGATTCCTGAACGTAAATGAAAAATTGTTCAGGAAGAATTGGCAGCTATGCTCAAGATGGGGGTAATAGAAGAGTCTAACAGCGCCTGGTGCAGCCCCATCGTTCTTGTCGCCAAGAAGGATGGGTCTGTACGGTTCTGCGTGGACTATCGCAAGGTGAACGATGTCTCACGGTTTGATGCATATCCAATGCCCCGGATCGACGAGCTCCTGGATCGGCTAGGCACTGCACGTTTTTTCTCCACACTGGATTTGACCAAGGGCTACTGGCAAATTCCCTTATCTCCAGAGTCTAAGGAGAAAACGGCCTTTGCGACTCCGTATGGGTTATACCAATTTGTCACACTGCCGTTCGGGTTGTTCGGGGCTCCGGCCACATTCCAAAGCCTCATGGACGGGGTGCTGCGTCCGCACGCTGCATATGCCGCCGCCTACCTGAATGATGTCATCATTCACAGTGACACCTGGGCGGAGCACGTGCAGCGGGTGGCCACAGTGTTGGAGTCTCTGAGGCATGCCGGACTCACGGCCAACCCGAAGAAGTGTGCAGTTGGACGGAGGGAGGTGGGGTATCTGGGCTACCACTTGGGCGGCGGGCAGGTGCGCCCTCAGGTGGATAAAATGGCAGCTATCGCAGCCTGCCCGCGGCCCAAGTCTAAAAAAGAGGTGAGACGGTTCTTGGGTCTGGCGGGGTACTACAGGCGATTCATCCCCGCGTTCGCTGACCTGACCAGCCCACTGACCGATCTGACCCGGAAAGGTGCCTCAGATCTGGTCCAGTGGTCGGAGCAGTGCCAGCAGGCATTCGAGAGGGTAAAACAGGTCCTCTGCGGGGAACCACTTCTCCATACACCTAACTTTTCTCTTCCCTTTCTCTTGCAGACTGACGCGTGGAACAGGGGGCTGGGGGCGGTTTTGTCTCAGCAGGTGAGGGGCGTGGACCGCCCGGTGCTGTACATCAGCCGTAAGCTGTCAGAGAGAGAGGCCAGGTACACCACAATAGAAAAACAGTGCCTGGCAATCCGGTGGGCGGTCGACGCCCTTCGACATTACCTTCTGGGACGCTCTTTCACCCTCTGTTCGGACCATGCTCCGCTCCAGTGGCTCCACCGCATGAAAGATGCCAACGCGCGGATCATTCGTTGGTATTTGGCCTTACAACCCTTCAAATTCAAGGTGATCCATAGGCTGGGTGCACAGATGGTTGTGGCCGACTTCCTCTCCCGTTCAGAGGGGGGGGGGGGAGTAGGTTAGGCCGGACAGCTCCCCGGCCTAAGTCGGGCGGTGGAGGTATGTGGTAGTGGGGGATGGTCAGCTACAGGAGGGAGGGAGTGGAGATAGGGTGCTGGGATCGGTGCCTGGGAGAGAGTCTAATTGTACTCAGGTGTTTCAGTTCCACTAATGACTCTCTCCCCTTATCAGCAGTAGCGAGCTGGGGCTCGGGACAAGCCTCACAGGAGCCAGTCCACGCCCGGACGAGGGACGCTCAGCTGCAAAGCTAACTGTGATATGTATGCTTGAGAGATTTGTTTGTAAAGTGTCTGAAGAAATAAAGAAGCTACTGAGACACTTACCTGTGGTCCCCCTGCTTCCTGACTAAGAACCCCGGTGACAGAGCGGTCTTGTTACAGTGCAACTGAGTCCAAATGCTTTTTTTATATTCACTATTATAATCACATAAAATTAGGTAATACTTGTTACCTGGCATGATAAGGTCTCCACTTTGAGCCTTCCTTATGAAGGTGTGTCTCTGGCTTCACCTCTACCCGTTCTATTGCTGAACACCATGGGAAAGGTGTTTACATAAGTCCAACTCTGTTAATATGTTTGTAGGTTTAGCTGCTAATTATGTGTAGTATGCTGACTGGATGATTTTAGTTTTTCTGTATTTGTGTAGGGGCTCCACATGTGTAGCTAGATGGATTTTGTTCCTTGCCTTGTTTTGTCAGAATATATGGGCAACGCCTCCATGATCCCTCCATTGAATAAATCATTAGAAGAGATTACTCTACTTCACCGAAAACACACATTCATCCATCCATCCATTTTCTTCTGCTTATCCAAGATCAGGTCGTGCGGGAATCCATCGATCAGGTTTTTCTAAACATCCCTCTCCCCAGCCACGTTTTCCAGCTGCTCCTGGAGGATCCTAAAGCATTCCCAGGTCAGATATGTGGTCAACCAGTTCTAGGTCCACACCTGGCTCTCATCCCAATTTGACGTGCCCGGTAAACCTCTAATGTAAGGTGGAGGCATCCTGATGAGATGCCTGAACCACCTAAATTAACTTCTCTCCACATCATGGAGCAGCAGCTGTACTCCGAGCTCCCTCCAGATGTGCAAACTCCTCACCTCACCACTTACACCGAGCACAGCCACCCAACGGAAACAACGTATTCCGGCTGCTTGTACTCGTTTGTTCTTTAGATCACCAGCTCACCATTATACGTGAGGGTCAGAACGTGAAACAACAAGTAAATCGAAAGCTTTGCCTTCGGGCTCAGCTCCCTGTGACACAACCAAAGCCACACTGAACCGCCTGTCCATCTACTGCTCCATATTCCCCTCATTTGTGAACAAAAGTCTGAGATACTTCTTCACTTTGGGCAGCAACTCACCCACAAAGCAGAGACACCAAGATCAAATGTGAATAAAGTTCAAGTTTGACCTCATTGTTTCTTATGCAACCGCTGCTCAGTACTTGACTCCGGTGCTTCGAAGAGAAATCATTCTGAGCTATGCAGGAGTGAGGAAGGGAATCCGGAGAGAGATGGGAGTGTGCGCAGACTTTAAACTCATGAGAGGAAGTTCAGTGTGGAGTGAAAACATCGGAACAAGTCACTGAGCGAGGACATGACCACACATACCGATGGAGGGCTGAACTGTTTTTTGTTTCTGTTGCCGCTTCACAGAGAAACATTCACAAATACTTTTATGATGCGCTGATGCACTTAGTCTGGAGAGAATCGTGACCTACTGCTGACATTTCATCATAAAAGACGATAGAGAGAAAGGTGATGGAGACATGACTCTCTCTTCCATTTGTCCAACTTTATCTTGTGTCTCCTTTTTCTTACTATCATTACTTGGCACAACCAGTTGGGGGCTATTTGACAGATGATTGATTGATTAGTAAAGGGCAACTCGCCGTAATGGGGAATCAAACCCCAGGAACTATTTTAAGATCGAAACCACACTCTATACAAAAATGGACGACATGAAAGGTCCACCAAAAGTAAAGCCTGACCATCTGGATCGAACGTTGTAATACAGAGATGTTTATGTGTCTTAGATGTCGTCAACTGTATTGTACATTGCAGTTTCTCGTTCTTATCTCCATTCAAAGACAATAATGGGAGCTGTCTTATTGCAGGCTGCTGTCAGCTGACACACACACACACTCTTCAGTGAGACACTCTGCAGTGACAGGTGATAAAAAATCCATGTGTGAGAGAAGAACAGGTTGAGACTCAGGAGGAGTGAAGGTTCAGCTGCTTCTATCAGACCTGTCAATATTAAAGCAGAAAGAAACAAACTTGGGATCCAGTCTGTCTTAGGCACAATGATGAAATGTGTGTGTGTGTGTGTGTGTTGATATGAGTGCAATGTGTAGTGATAACAGTAAATGGTGTTCTATCAGTCGTATCATCTCCTTAGTGTCGCCAGCTGTGAACAACATCCTCTCGCTGCTGTCGTTGGGCTTTAGTCGCAGCGACACTTGACTTGACTCGGACTAATCAGCTCTAACTGAACCCTCCTCCAGTGTGGAGGACGACTGTAGCAGCGGCTCATTAGCACAGGAGCTGCTCGTGTGAAAAGAAAGCCGCGCTGCGTTTCTGCCGAGGCACAAGTGTAACATTTAGAGATTTTTAGGGTTTTACATTTTAGTTTCTCTGTGTCTGACTGAACTCTTAACAAATAAAGATAGGTTGGGACAGGAACAGTTTTAGCCAGATAATGGCCTGCACACAAATGATTTATAAATAACCTTTGCTGCTTGGTGTTAATAATGAATCTTTTCATTTGTTCTCATACTTAACTTTTACATTATAACATAGCTCCCTCAAATTCATTTGACATCAAACAGAGTTCAAGCAGATGGCCCAGGTTCGGAGTGACATTGTTGTTTCGAGTTACCTAATGTTTACACTAATAGAGCATTTCAGCCGATATAGCAGGAACATAATATTCTTTACTCCAAGGACCTACAATGTGTCAGCTGTGTCAGGGCTTGTTTATGTGAACATTTTGCTTAGCAACTATCAGAAGAGGAGTGAGATTGGGAGTTACTGCTCCTTGTCACTTCCTGGATTCCAGTGCCAAGAGGAGTGGACTTGCCTGTGCACTTCGAGGAGGAAGATCCAAGGACAGTTATAAAATCTTACAGACGTCCGCTGTTTGATGCGTTCTGATGCGACTCAAGACTGTCCGGGGCTGCTAGAGTGCCGGGCAGTGTGTTAGATGCACCTTGTTTTGCTGTTCATACCTTTCATTGCTTTCTAAATAAATACTTGATTGAACAAAACAAATTTCGGCTCATCTTCTCAAATTTAGGATAAACGACCACGCAACGACAAGAGGAGGAAATTAGGTCATCACTAAAACATGTTGAAAACAATGTGTAGATAAACTTTGTATCAGCAGTTTAAATGTAAAGGAGCGGCTTGTGTTGATGATTTATTTTCCATCATATTCTGAGTCAATGATCATTTGTCTTCCTTTCAGTTCCCCTCTGTAGGGCTTCAGCTCATGAGACTGGGACTGTGTGTGGCTGATCATTTACATTCCCCTCTTGTTTGAAACTGTCTGTTTGTATTTCAGACTGAGAGCAGAGGCTGTTGTTATTATTCTAATGTGTCAGCAGCGGCACAAGGGCTGAAACAACACAAAGGTTCAGTGGAGTCATCGAATAAATACAATCGACCAAATTCACACTGTGACATCAGGCTCAGTGTGGGAAGCTCACATGCTCTTATAAAGAGAATAATGCAGCCTGCTGCTGTGATGCTGGTTTATAAAGCACATCAACATTAACTGTTTTCATTTCACTGCCCACTAACTGATCAGCAACTGAAATGATAATGGTTGGTTAAAATCTGGACATCATATTTGTTAGCCCATGTTAGTTGATTGCGAACATAGCATTCAACCACTTCTTTGCAAAGCACATCCCGAGCACATTTATTTAAGACTGTCAGTTATATGGACTGAATGTAATCAAGCTAGTAATTAACTGTTACTGTGTCCACATTACCTCAGGAATATTCTACGTTGTGTCACATTCTGATCGTTTGAACATATATCTGTGTTCATCATAAAATGTTGTTTCAAGCACAACAGCATTGGATTGAGAGTTTAGCAGTTAGAATTAGAAGCCTGATTTATTGCCTTTTACTTCTGGGCGTAAATAAGGGTGTAACAGAGGTTCTAGTATCAAACTGTTTTCCTATTGTATCATGTTACAGTATCAGTCATGTTGCAAGGAAGTAGGGATGTCACAAGAACAGATATTGAGGTAGCAAGTCGATGCCAAAATTTTAAAAATGTCAAGATACAGACCAATACCGGCCCTGCCTCTTCTTTTTTTTTTTTATAATTTATTTTTAAAGAAACAAAGATACAATGAATATACATACATAAAACGAAACAAAACAAAAAAAAAGAAATAAAAACACTTTTTGGTCACCTATACATTTTTACAGATGGTACACTGATGATGATAAATGTCAATTCAAATAGTAACAGGTCAGTGATGATCCTGTGAGGTTAAAAACACAATCCATTTTCCCCAATACTGCAGATATTTGTCAAATCGTAGATTCAGCGAAAAAAACATTCTCTCCATATTTTGAATATCAGTTACAGTATCTGTCCAGTCAGTCTCTGTTGGGGGTTCAGCCTGTAGCCATTTTCGTGTTACAGCTTTCTTGCTGGCTGCTAATAGTATCTTTAACAAATATTTGTCTTGCACCAGGTGAGCTGCGATATTGCCCAAATAAACTGTAGAAAAGGAACAGTCAAATCCATCTCCAAAAACAGTCCGTATTACTTGTGTTACCGCCTGCCAGTATGGCTGAATGGCTGGGCAGCTCCAAAATATATGGAAATGATCTGCCAGCTCTTCTCCACATTTCCTCCAACATAGACCCGTTCCTGCCTCACCTGTTTGTACACATTTTAATTTGGGAGTTATGAAATATCTCATCAGATTCCGCCAACAGAAATCCCTCCAAAGACCCGAGCTGGTGGAAGTGGACTGCACAGAGCACATATTTGACCAGTCCTACTCTGAAATGACAAGTCCAGATTCTTTCTCCCATTTTAATCTAACCTTTTCTGTTGAGTGTTTTCTACTGGATTGAATACTTGAGTATAATTTTGAAACAAGTTTCCTGTTGTCCATTTTTTTTATACATGTAAATGAATATTTCAATTAAATTAGCATCACATTTCTCCTTGGATTTAATCACATTATTGAAGTAGGTCCTGGTTTGTAAATACCTAAAAAAATCCAAACCATACATCTCTGAAATTTTCTGAAAACTATCCAGTTCTCCCTTTGATGAGATTGAACAGTAAGAAGTGATGCCAATTCTATGCCAATACCTAAACCTCCCATCAATCCCCGCCGGCTTAAAGTCCAGGTCAAAAGCGACCCATCTCAACAGTCTAGACCATCTTTCAAACAGTGGTGATCTACATTCTTTAAACCAGATTCTAAGAGGGACTTTAGTCCATTGATTTAAACTTTTAACATGCTGCTTGTACAATATTTTGCTACCTAATATGGATTGTAATGGTATATCCAGCTGTGAGGTTTCCAAATCCTTCCATTTTGCTATATACATTGGGTTACAGCAACATGCTAGTGGTCTTAATTGCGCCGCCTTGTAATAATCTGTTAAACATGGTAAAGATCTACCCCCTTTTTCTTTAGAAAGTTGCAGTGTCTTGAACTGAATTCTTGGTCTTCTACCCCCCCATATGAATCTCGATATCCACCTATCCCATTCATTAAATTGTTGCAGTGGTACTTCAGCTGGCAAGGATTGAAAGAGATACAAGAGTCGGGGGAGTACATTCAATTTTATAGTTTCTATTCTATTATGCATATCTAAGGGAAGTTGGGACCACCTGTCGATATCTGCCCTGATGTTTTTACTTATACATAATTGCTATCATATATTTTTGAAATGTCCTTAGGTATTTGAATTCCCAGATACTTTATGTCTGATGAGGTCCATTTGAAGCCAAATCTATTTAGCATGTCTTTCTGAGGGGTGTAGTTATAACTTAGAGTTTGCGTTTTTTGCACGTTTAATTTATATCCTGAGTAAGCTCCAAAATCTTTAAGCAAAGACATCAGTCTGGGAATGCTGACCTCTGGTGTCGTAATAAAAAGTAAAACATCATCTGCATATAGACAAATCTTCTGCTCTGTACCTCTAATCATGACTCCTTTTATCACTTCATCATCCCCGATTGACTGTGCCAGGGGCTCTATAAATAAAGCAAAGAGGGTGGGGCTGAGGGGGCAGCCTCTCTCCAAGTTGACAACCTGTGAGAGGTGTCCATTAATCTTTATTCTGGCGTTTTGGTGAGGAGTAAAGAGTTCTGATACAAATCATCCTTAAAGCCAAATCTTCTCAACACCAAGAACAGATATTTCCAGCGAACCGAGTCGAACGCCTTTTCCGCATCTAAGCTAATCACTGTGGCTCCAATATTCCCCTTATTCACATGATCGATAACGTGTAGCACCCGTCTAATATTATCTTGTGTCTGCCTTTCACGCACAAAACCAGTTTGGTCTGGATCCACTAGTTCTACTATTATATGCTATAACCTTTTTATTAATACTGACGCATACAACTTGTAGTCTATATTGAGTACAGAGATTGGTCTATATGAGCTGCATTCTTTTCTGTCCTTCCCCTCCTTAGGAATAACCGAAATGATTGCTTCCCTCCATGTACCTGGTGGTTCACCTTTTTTAAGTGTATAGTTAAAGCAATCAGAAAGCATAGGTGCTATTTGATCCTTAAAGGCCTTGTACCACTCGGGCCCTGCCTCTTCATAATAATGGCTGCCGCTTCAGGATCAGGGCAGAAACACATTACATGTCCAGTATCGTTCTACTCCCCCGCTGACCTGCACTCACACTACTCTTTAAAAAGAAACACAATCAATATTCTGAAGTTATTAGGACCTGAACCGTACTGACGTTTGTTCTAGCTCAAGATTTATTACTATTATTATTTAAACAAAAAATTAATTTTGCACACACTTTACCAAAAGTGATTGGAACGATCCGGATTCATGATTCAACATCATAGATTTATGACTAAATAAATATGCTCATCAGACACACACACTCACACATGCACTCCTGCAGAAAAAAGAGTGCCTTCCATCACTGTTAAACAAAAAAACTTGAGAAAACACTGACAATGTTAGCATTCTAAATACGTATTTACTGTTTTAATGGTCTGTCACTATACTATTGTAACCTGCTGCTTGCAGCCTTTCACAAGAGTATATGGGTGTGTGTGTGTGTGTGTGTGTGTGTGCAATGCATGTAGCCTCTGCTGTTTTCTTAGTCATTGAGCTATACCTGAAAACTGACATCTCATATTTCTCCTACATGATACTGTTCTGCTTTATTACATTAACAGTCTTTTATTTTCATCTATTACTTGTAGGCTCTATAACCACTGATTTTTTTGTATGTATGTTCAAACATTTTTAATGAATTAGAGAATGTTGTAGTATTTGTGTATTTGGGTTTTATAGTTTTGTTTATGTTTTTATCCGCGCTACTGAATTGGGTATTGAGAATCATGGAATTTCCATTGGTATTGACTACTGCATTTTGGTACCTTGAGATCCCTACAGGGAAATGATTGAATGCTAATGTTAGCTGTTGTCTAATGGTAGCTAATGGGCTATCATCGATTGTAGTTGCTTATCAGTTAGAGACAAAGTTGATCAGATTCTCTGTGTTTATATGACTCATAAAACCTGGATAACAGAAGAACAACATTACCCTACATCAGACTTTGTAAACAGTGTGTTGTCAGAGGAAAAGTCCACCATGTGAATTCGTCAGGGAGGTGACACCTACGCCCAAGTAGACGCAGTGGAAAGGATTTTAGCCTCCCCATACACAATGTGTGTGTCTGAAAGTTAGTCATGATGTGTGTGTCTGAGATGAAGTTACCAAGTTTAACACACTATAACTTTATCACACACTTATAAACTCTTCACATTCCCTTTAGCCAAGTGTAAATCACAATCAAAACTAAATGAGTCTAATTCATTCAGACACAGATAAAGCTGAAGACATGCACAACACGTTGCATTTGCTTGCAGGAACTTTCAGATGTAGCAGGATGTTTGCCTCATTTCATCATTAAGTGTCAGTGAAAGTGTTTGAAATAGAAATGTATCTCCTACTGACTGAGATGTGGAGACAGAGAGACGAAGCTGGAGTCTAATATGGTGTCAATATCAAGCAAGTCACTCAGTTGAAAACAAACCTCAACACAATTGCCTCAAGTCAACACAAAACACATTCATTAATATTTGTCATGTCTCAGAATCTTCTATTAACGGCCACTGTTTTCTCTCCTGACACCTTTCTCTATTTACCAGAGGCAAAAATTATATATTGGTACTAAAGAGTTTATGCTGACAATACATAACATAATAAATCATCAGTTAGCTGATAAACCGTGAGAGAGATTGATATTAATTAATGAATTTATCCTTAGAAGAGAAGGATAAGTCAAAATATCCTGGAGAGAGGAGAAAAGGACTAAAAATTAAGGAAGGGAGAAGAGAGGGTAGGGGCCAATTTCAAGGAAAAAATTCAAATCACTTCAAACCATTACAACAGGACAAATCAAAACTGAGTTTGAAAAATAAACAATTAAAAGTTTTGAATATTCTCCATCATAGTCCACCCTCAAATAGCCCTTTAACCGTCCTTCTATATCTGGCACCATCTCCACACTGCTGGCACTGAGGGCCTGTGAGCCAGATGTCCAGCTTCACAGAACTACACAGACAGTTTAAGAGTGAATGTACATGTTTCTTCACGCCACTCAAAAATAAATGATCCACAAAAATAAAAAAATCCCCAAGACCCTTTTCAGAAAACCAACAGTGCAACCAGCTGAGGACACTGAACAAATATGTGCTCCAGGGTCTCAAATTTCAAACTGAATATACACCCCTGCTCCGGCTTAGGATCTAGGTGCGCTCTGTATCTGTATCAGCCCCTGTACAATCCTCCACTGGAGCTGTGCTGTTTATTTTTTTAATGATCAGCTTCTTCAGGGACCGCCAGCTGTTTCAAAGAACTGTCCATACCCCAAAACTCAGTCCATCCTGACTAACTCATCCCTGCCAAAGAGTGCAGATTCAGATTCGCACAAATTATTGGCAACCAAAACTCTTACCCTACATCACAGCTGTTGGTGCAACCATTTTCATTTGGACAACCGAGAGCAAAGATTCTCCCCAACTACAGTACTTCCTATTGCCTTAAATGCCTCTGTTTCTAAAATCCTCCCAATACTTTGAGCCCCTCGTTATCCACTCAAGTCCTCCAGGCGGCTTGGCACTGCCATATCCCTCCACTGTCCCACTAACAATACAAATGCAAATGAAGCCTTTGTATGTAGAAAAAACATAACAATACAACCACGGATTTTGAGATACTGAGATCATAACATCTCAAATGAAAAATATGTCGTCCGTGATTTTCCTGTCCAACACACATTTGATCAGAATGAACAATTACTCACAGGATGGGAGTCCAGACTACAGACACACAGGCCCAGAGTATGAGACAAACATCAATCTAGAGAAATCATTCTTCCTTTTCTCCGTTATGAGCGGTCAATTCATCATCTGCTGGGCCACGGTCTGGATCAGCTCAGCAAACGTGTTGTGGGCTTATCAGATCAAACCATAGGAGACAGGCAGGGAAAAAAAAAAATGATGCTGTATAAATAACTTAATGATTGAGACAGGAGCAGCAGAAGGAACAACTCATTTTCCCCATGAACACCGTGCACAGACACAGGCAGCTTGTGAGTTTCCTGCTGCTCTGTCACCATGTACCTGAGGTGTCACATCTTCAGGGTGTCAGATCTCTCTGTCTCCTCACTAGTTTAACGTCTCACAGTATTAATAGTGTTTAATAAGGTTCTTCTCTGAGCGATGTGGGATCATCACTTTCTACCAGTACAGTCTACACATGCTCATTTATTAAATGACTGAGTGAACTGAGACTAATGAAACTCTGAGAGTTCCATTTCATTTCTGCCTCATTGTTTGTTTCTTTGCATCATTGGCTGTTTTCCTGTTTAATGTGATTCATGAATATTAACTGACAGACTAACGACTGCTGATGGAGGCTGATTATCAGAATTCAAATTATATTCAAAACACTGAGAGTCAACATTGA